>NC_089855.1:43096589-43408256 GCF_036373705.1 Amia ocellicauda | reverse complement strand
CACAGTGTGACCTAGTCGTGAGTTCACGTCTTTACTGGGTAGTCCATGACAACTTAATTGACTCAATTCTTGGGCTTAATTGGTCAAAATTAAAAAATTTTGAAGTTACTCAGGGACTGATGTGTAGAGAGACTTATTAAACCTGCAGGATTGTGGTTTTCCCAGAACAGAATTTACCAGCTCACCACAAAGGAACATGGTAGGTGCTATTGCAACATGGATTACACAAAAACATTGAAATCCAAGTTTGCAGTGGTCCTTCGGCCATTGCGTGGTAATCCAGATCACTTCAGCACGAATTTTGCAGTGGTCTGGACTACAACTCCAGGGACTACTGTGCAGTGGTCCAGACCTCAGAAACTGTGTGCATATGAACACTGAAGTAGGCATCATAACTGTAGCCAATACTTTTTTCCAAACCAATGTATAGCCCACTTTTCTTTTAAATTATGTTTAAAACAAAATTGAGGAAGCAGTGGTTAGTTCTGAATCAAACATATTGACCCCCTCACTCAATCTGTAAGTCCTGCAGCAAACATTGGAATATGCATAGATATTTGCTCAGACTGGTATAAATGTCCCTAATAAATAACCAAATGCCATTTCTATTGTTTCAAATGTGCCCAACATCTTACCAGTATGTCCTTTTAGTATGTCACAAAGGTTCCCTAAGCATGATACGAATGTTCCCTAGTTTATGTTACAGATGTGCCCTAGTACTCTCTCTCTCTCTCTCTCTCTCTCTCTCTCTCTCTCTCTCTCGCTCTCTCTCTCTCTCTCTGTCTCTCAATTTAGTGCATTTGGATTGTCAAAGCAATTGGACATGCAATCATACATACATACATACATACATACATACATACATATGGAAAATAAACAATAAAATTATAAATCACAATAAGATGTAATAAAGTACAGAAAAACAAAATGTAATAAAAAGTGATCTTTAATACACACAAATATGTATGGCTGGTCAGAAGCGTCTTGGACTCGGGTTCTTCTTCTTTACTTATAACGCTGTTGCCTTTTGCTAAAGCTTTCCATGGAGGGGAGCGTGGATGAGTTTGTACCATTCTTGGGAGGCTCTGCCTTGTTGGGGCGGAGCTGTGATCTAGGTGAACAGCAGATCGGGCATAGGTGGGCATGTGGGCGGAGGAGGAGGAAGGCCGGTCAAGCAAACAAGCTTCCTAAGGTACATAGCAGCAGCAAACAGCCCCCCCATCCAGCCAGCCAGGCAGTCTGGCTGGCAGTGACTGAGTGGTTGATAGATGGCAAGCAACGGAATGCACGTGCTCTGTGATGTCATAGCAGTCAGCTCAGAGAGAGGTTCGTGATGTCATCGCTGAGCTGGCTGGCTCTGTGTGTCTTGCTGGCTTTGTCTATGTGTGTCTGTGTGTGTGAGAGAGAGAGAGAGATTTTTTTATTTTTAACACCTTTATTTTACAAAAGAAAAACTAACAAAACATTAAAAACAAACTAGAAACACATAAAAGACATGAAAAAAACTCCTGACATAAAGACACAGCCTATTCCAAAAACCACTACACACGTGCTACCAATAAAAGATTCAAGTGAATTAAACCAGTTGGTTTAAACGTCCAAAGTGAATGGCACAGATGGCCGCCCCGATCGCCCACATCTGCAGAAAAGCGTCCAGGTCTCCCGTCAGACTGTAGAAATTGTAATCCAGTCGCACTCTGGAGCTTACGAGAGACCTGAAGAGGGAGAGTGCGCACTGTTGCTGCACGCGGTCAGTCTGACTTCTCCTACTGCTCAGGATTAGCCAGTTTAGCCTGCCCCACTAGAAAGTTTGCTAACTGACAAACATGTCTGTGGCGCTGCTTGTACTGGACTCCCAAAATAAACACAGTGCGTGAGAAAAGGAGGCCCAGCTGCTTGAACAGGCTCTCCAGTGCAGTGAACAGCAGCTCTAATCTAGGGCAGTGGCAGAAACAGTGAAAAAGTGTCTCTCTCTCCCCACAGTGGGGACAGGTGTCGCTCACTCTGGGGTCCAGTGTATGTGCAAAAGAGTTTGTTGCGATGACGCCATGCAGAAGCCATGCAGAAGCGGGGGCTTGTTCAGGCTCCTCCAGGCCGGGCAGGCATCTTCCCCCAGAGCCAGGTGCTCCCTCCAGGGGGTGTCAGGGAAGGGCTGCAGCTGCTGATGGTGCAGCTCCCTCACACTGAGTTGATAGAGCTGCTGACGCTGACCTGTGGAGACAGACACACTACAGAGACTGTGATGCGACAGATGCGGCCTGATGAGCTAGGGGGGACTGAGAGACACAGACAAACAAGGGGAAAGACGGTGTCAGGGTCCTAGGGCCAGCAGTGATGCGTGAGAGCCTGGAAAAGCCGCTCCACAGCGCCTATGGGAAGGGCGATCTGTACTGCCCAGAGAAATCTGGTTACGACTCTCAATGACCGCATACCCAGCCTGGCAGCCAGACTGTCGGCACCAACCCACTGTCCCCTTTTAAAATCCAACAAATCCCTCAGCCGGATCACGTCGACCTTAAGCAGGACTGATCTGAGGCTGCTGGAGAGCAGGAGTGGACAGCTAAAACCGGGGTTCCACAGCAGTAGCTCCTCTAACAGCCAATACAGACTGCTGCCCCCCAGTTCCCTACCAAGGGAGAAGCGCTGCCATACCTCGAAAACTGTATGATAAAAAACAGGCAGTGAAGGGAGTATATGGGGAGGTGTCTTAAGTAAAAACATGTGTCTGTCATAACAAGTGAACAGGGCGGGAGACACTGGGGATCTTGAGGGTACAGGAGCCTCTAAGCTGCCTGCAGCCGAAAGGCAGGTACAGCACTGTTTTGCGCACCCAGTGCAGCCTGTCCCAGAAGAAATCCAGGAGCAGGGTCTGTATCTGGGACACCAGGGCCGCTGGGGGGTCCAGACAGGCATAAATGTGACAGAGCATGGGGGCCACCAAGATATTAATAACAATTGCTCTCCCCCTAAAGGAGAGCTGGGGCAGCAGCCAGTGCCATGCCCTCAACCTGCCCTGTACCCTCTCCAGCAGGCCAGCCCAGTTCTCCTGCGTCTCCCCCAAAGTCACACCCAGCACCCGAGGTCCTGAGTGAGACCAATGCAGCCCCGCAGAGAGGGCAGGGTGGGCAGAAACCTCCAACACCCCAACGAGATGAGCGCTGCTCTTGCCCCAGTTGACCCTGGCTGAGGTGGCCCTGCTGAACTAGTCCAGACACTCCCACAATGACCTGGAAGTCTCGCTGGCCAGACTGTGTGTCTCAGCAGCATAGGCCGACACCCTGACCGCCTGCTCTGGGTGACAAGAGATGGACAGGCCACCATTAATCTTCAGCACACTAAACACACGACAGTACAGCAGCTGAATAAATTCTACGAACCGCGGGCCGACACCAACTGCTCTCAGCTCTCGGCATGATGTCTCTGAGCCGCTTAGCCAGAGCCTTAGACAGGATCTTATAGACCTGACACAGCATCCCATCCTGTGGGACCTTAGTCAGACCCTGCTGAAACTGCTGCTGCTGCTCCAGGCAGCCCGGCTCTGCGGAGTACAGCTCCCTATAGAATTGGGCGGCATGAGTACACATCTCCTGCCCATCCTGCAGCACACGGCCCTCAGCCGTCCTCAGGCTGAGCATCACCCTGCTCTGCTGCTGCCTGCATTCCAGCCCAAAAAAGAACTTGATGGGCGCATCCATCTGTGTCAGGCTCTGGAACTGCGAGCGCACCATTGCCCCTCGAGCCCACGTCCCCAGCAGCTCTGTCAATGCCTGCTGCATAGCTTTAAGGTCCTCTAATGCCCCCGAATCTCCAGCGTCCAAGGCTCGGTGGAGCACCTGAATCTCTCCTTCTAACTCCTTCATACATTAATTCAAGCTGTCAGTCCTATGCTCAGTGTACTTCTAGCAGAAGAGCCTGGTCTGAACCTTGCCAATGTCCCACCACTGTCTCAGGGAGGCAAACCTAGGGCGCTCTGATCTCTGCCAAAAGAAAATAAAAGAATTACAAAAAATCCTGTCCTGCAGCAAACTATTGTTGAAAAGCCAGTAGGCACTGCGCAGCCGGACAGGAGGCAGGGTGACACTCACAGTGATGAGACAGTGATCAGTGGTCAGGTGGGGGTGATATGGCAGCCACCGATCAGATTGACATGATGTGTAAAGGTATAAAATCTATCCAGCCTGGCTAGCGACATAATGCTAGAACCCGGCCTCACCCAGGTGTACTGTTTCACCTTTGGGTTGGCATTCCTCCAGACATCGACCAGATTGTGCAACTGTGTAATACCTTCCAGCTGTTTTGTCGACTGTGGACTGGGCTCCAAATGATTCCTATCTAATCTATAGTCCACAGTACAGTTCCAATCACCCCCCCAAAACCAGGATCTCCTCAGCCCCACAGTCTGCCAGCGCTTTGCTGAGCACCGGAAACACTGACAGTCTGTCTCTCACAGCATTGGGGGCATAGATATTAATAAACACTGTAGCATTATGTTGGGTGTATTTTTATAAGAGCATTTTAGCTCTGAGCTGAAGCACTGACCTCTCCCCCCACAGTTATCAGATTTTCTTAACTCATCAACTTGGAACTGGTTTACATCAAAGTGATAGTTTTGGGGAGGATGGCACCACAAATAGGCCAAATAGTTTGGAATCCTGCTGCGGGATGTCTGGAGAAGTGGGCCTGTAGGTAATATAACTCTTTGAACTGGAAATCCAATCTCACAAACTCAAGAACCAATCACCTATTGATCTGACAGGCGTATACAGAACAGCACACGGTCTCTCTCTCTCTCTCTCTCTCTCTGTCTCTCTCTCACCTGAACCAGAAACTCGCTGCCACAGCTCAACCTGAACCTTTGCCGGCAACAGAAGAGTTAAACTGGGAGAAGGAGATTGAGCCGTACGAAGAATTCTATTAAAGGACTTTATCAAATAAAGAATTTTACAGACTGCGCTGCCCGCCTGTGCCCACCTGATCAGTGGAGTTTTTACAGCTGGACAATTGACTAAGTCGACTGTATACGAAAGTGTCAGTCATTTAAATAGCTATTGAGTCTTAAGAAACTCGATCCTTGGAACGAACAGGGCCCTGCTTTCCTCAAAGACTTTGTCTTCAAGTAACTATGATGGAAACCCTGCATACAAAGAAGATTTTGTGCACAACCTTGGAGCCTTCAAACCACTGGAAAATCGGTTTGGAAAAGACTCTACATTCGAGAAACCCCGACTTCCAGGTGCATCGACTGAGTGGAAGTTCTTGGACAAAGCCGAACCGGACTGCCTTTGTTCCAAACCACACGGACCTCGTGCCGTGTGCTGTTATCTGAGCCCGAAGCCAGAGAGGCCTCTCTGCGACGAAGTTCAGATAAGTTTAACAGTTTGGAGTTCATGATTCATGACATTTGAGAAATCAATTAGAAATGTTAATCTGTGATTCATAACTCTAGAATGTGTAATATCATTTAGTTTTCTTCAATATAAATGTGTGTTGCATTAAACTGTTTTGTTGATAATTTTAGAAATAAAATCTGTCAACGCCGAGAAATATCTTCTCATTCCTGTTTAACTGTTTAGTCTGAAATTGACACAAGTTAATAGACACCAGATTATAGGTGGCCCTGCCTATCCTTAATCATTGAATAATAATCAGTTAAGGGAAATTGTGGTAACAAGTAATGATAGGATCTTTCTCGGCACCTACGTAAATGAGACTGATATATACATAACGAGAAGTTACCTGACATAAATACTATCCTGCGTAGTTATTTAATGTCTGACTAACAATACTAATGAGAGACTCACCTTCGTCTTACTAACCGGTATTGTAGTCAATGTGTTTATAACCTTTTTTGTTTAACCATTTGTGTGATATCATATGCGATCACATGGTCTTTGATTTGGTCAAGGAAGTGATTTGTCTTTGAGTTGTTGATCTAGAGATAAATGTTAATTAGTTTTGCCCTTTTGTATAATTGGTGTAGTGCTACATTTAGTCTTTGTTTTTGAATAAATTTGACAATTTATATCTTTGGAATTGGAGTCTGCGTCCAATTATTACAGAAATTGAGTTCTACAAGATTCCAGGATTCGTGATAAGGTGATACTATAAATTCACTTCTTGAATTGAAATTTATAAGTGTACCTTACGCTACAATAAACAAAACTATTATTTTGAAAGTGTGCAATTTGTAGCCGAAACCGAAGCACACCGGAGCCCCGGAGCGCGGACGGAACAGAGTCGGATTAGCTATCAAAGATAATAACTAATAACACAAATAGACACAGACAATAATAACAACGGTGGTGACAGCACAGCCGTGAAGCCAAATAACCGAGCAATTATAATTGTTAATAAACAATAAGCAATGCTCGTTATTTCAGTCAATCTAAATAAATAGTTGAACTGAAAACTCATAGGTCAATTGATTTCTCTTTTAAGATTCTTTTTAGAGGGAAGATGTGGTCAAGTCACAGATGTGCAATAATCATTTATTTTGACAAAAATAGGAAACTAATATCATTCAATTATATTACTGAAAATAAGTAATATTAAGCTTCTGCTGGATTACAGATAATACCCATTTTCTTCTTTTTCCTCAGAGTACAGCTTATAGGCCAGTCTGGTCAGGCAGGAAGCAATGTGTCTCTCTCTGTCTCCCGCCAGCTCTCTCTTGTGTCTCGTTGCAGGATGAAGAAGTTAAGAGAACTCAAATTATCTTTGTTTTCCCTTTTATAAGGTTTCCTTCCAACCAATAGCATTTTGCCACCACCATGACTTGGGTGCTTTATGATAATGTAATTATGAAGTGGGGGTCCCTTCGAATTTGGCTAGGAACCGATAAGAGGACAGGTCCCTTTTGGTCTTCTGGACATACAGACAAGGTTACCAGGGCTACCAGAGGCTACCAGTGGCTACAAAGGAACTGTCCATTGCTTATATTTAAATAAATTCTGTTATCCAATCAAAAAACATAACAGCCATTACTGTTATCCGTCAGTCTGGTGTACTGTAGGCTCCTTTACTGTACTATCAAGAGTATGCACTGCACACATTCATATCGGTTTCCTCTTTTAGTAAAGATGACATTTAAAAACCTTTACATTAAATCTTCTATTTAACATTTACCAAATTTTATAATTGATAATTATATATATATACAGTATGTAATTACATAATTATTAAAAAAGCTATAATTCTTCTAAATAGTTATTTCTGTTCTAATTTTTGTAAATAAGCAATTATTTTTAAAAGAGAAGAGTCTGGAATAAGAAATTATGCAGGTTTTCCATTATGTAGAGAGGGAAAAAAAAACACAGAAACTGCATACAACTTCCATAACGCACCATTTTGGGCAACACAAATGTTCCCATGTAAATTAGACTGAGTTGACTATCTAATTTACATAGAGGACATTTAGCACCCCCTGGATGTGCCCTGGATGTGCATCCCACAAATCTCCATCAACTGCAAGATGCTATCCTATCAATATGGGCCAACATTTCTAAAGAATGCTTTCAGCACCTTGTTGAATCAATGCCATGTAGAATTAAGGCAGTTCTGAAGGCGAAAGGGGGTCAAACACAGTATTAGTATGGTGTTCCTAATAATCCTTTGAGGGTGAGTGTATATTGAAAACTACAGAGAATTGAGACAAATCCAATTTACACTTCATAAATAATCTTAAAACGTTTCCAAACAAGGCAAAACCCACTTGAAATACGTTCATTCACATTATTGGTAAACAAAAAGAGAGATTGTTACATATGTTCCCTATGATGCATCTACAGAGCGAGAGACAGAGACAGAGAGAGAGACAGAGACTAACACAGCCACCCACTCACACACACATACACACACACACACACACACACTCTATCTCTCTCTCTCTGTCTCTCACACACACATACATACACACAGCCAGCAAGACACACAGAGCTAGCCAGCTCAGCGATGTCATCACGAACCTCTCTCTGAGCTGACTGCTATGACATCACAGAGCACGTGCATTCCGTTGCTTGCCGTCTGTCAACCACCCAGTCACTGCCAGCCAGACTGCCTGGCTGGCTGGAAGGGGGGGCTGTTTGCTGCTGCTGCGTACCTTAGCAAGCTTATTTGCTTGACCGGCCTTCCTCCTCCTCTACCCACATGCCCACCTATGCCAGATCTGCTGTTCACCTTAATCACAGCAAAACCCCAACAAGGCAGAGCCTCCCAAGAATGGTACAAACTCATCCACGTTCCCCTCCATGAAGAGGAACCCGATTCCAAGACGCTTCCGACCAACTATACATATTTGTGTGTATTAAAGATCACATTTTATTACATTTTGTTTTCCTGTACTTTATTACATCTTATTGTGATTTATAATTGTATTGTTTCTTTTCCATATATATGTTTCTATGTATGTATGTATAAATGTATGTTTGAATGTCCAATTGCTTTGACAATACAAATGCACTGAATTGAGAGAGAGAGAGACAGAGAGAGAGACAGAGACAGAGACAGACAGACACAGAAGACAGACAAACAGGCACTAACACAGCCACCCACCCACCCACTCTCACACATACACACACACTCTCTCTCTCTCTCTCTCTCTCTGCATGCTGGGAGTTCATAGGGGAAGTCAGTGGTGGTGGGAGGTTTGTTTGGAGAGAGTGTGTGTGTGTGTGTTTTTACTACTCTTTTTCTTTCCTTTTCTTGTTTTTTTATAGATACTTTTAAACGTTTGTTGGTTTTAAACGATTCGGGTTTAGGGGGTTGTTTTTCGATTTAGATCAGCATGGCGTTGCGGGCGGGGAGACGCCCCCCTTCATTTAATTACGAAACGCTGACCCGAAAGCATGGGCTTATACTCGTGTCCCAGGAGTAGGTGTCGGTAGAGGACTGTGCGATGGAGATCGGAAGGAAGGTCGGCTTCCAGAACATCGTCTCTGCGGCTCGAATGAATAAGGGCATCGTGGTTTTCCTGAATTCTGAGGCGCTGGTGAAGGATGTGATGGAGGAGGGGGTCACAGTGAAGGGGACCTTCCTGCCCACGCTCCCTCTGGCCACCCCGGCTGTAAAGGTGGTTACTTCCAATGTGCCCCCCTTCCTGAGCAACGATCTGCTGGCGGGGGATCTGAGTCGCTATGGCCGGCTCACCTGCGCCATTAGGAGGGTGCTGCTGGGCTGCAGCGCCCCGGAGCTGAAACACGTCCTCTCTTACCGCAGACAGGGTTTCATGGTGCTGGCGGACGGCGCCGATGAGTTAAGCCTGTCTCTGAAGTTTAAGATCGAGGGGTTAGTGTACGTGGTGTTCGTGTCAACTGATACCATGAGGTGTTTGAGGTGCGGGGCGCAGGGGCACATCAGTCGCTCTTGCCCTCAGGGAGAGGCTCCGGCGGCCGGGCGAGAGGAAGGTGAGGAGCAGGCAGGGCCGTCTGGTGTCGGCTCGGCCGTCCGGGGGAGCGATGAGGGGGAGGCGGTGGCAAACGCTACTGGCCTCGGTGGGGACAGAGTAGGGGAGCCTAGTGGGGAAGCTGCTAGCAGTGAGAATGCAGAGCAGCCACGGGCTCAGTTAGCTGAGGAGGGAGCTGCTGTTGCTGCTGATGCGGCCGCCACCAAGACTGAACACTTAGCCAGTGATGATGGGTTTAAAGTGCCCAGGAAAAGACAGCAGAAGCAGTCTACCCCGTCTTCTGAGGCCGTTGATACAGTTGTCTATAAAGGCGAATATTGCGAGGACGGCTGGTGAGGAGGATCCCGGAGACGGTGTGGGGGCTGTGGTGCGGCGGGACTCACAGTCAGGGGAGTCTGTCTGGGGGAACCTGCCGTCTCAACCCAAGGTGGCCGACCGGCTGCGGCGCCGGGAGTCTGAGTGCAGTGCTGCGGCTGTGGAGAGCACAGACTCGGACAGCGCTGCTCAGGGGTACATCGCTGACTCCCAGGGCGAGCCCTTCTCCACTGACACTGCGGGATACAGTGCTAAAAGCAATAAGGATTTTTTAAGAGAGACCAAGGGGAAGAGGAACATAGTTTTAGAAAACTTCTTCCCTTATGCAAAGCAGTTCCTGGCATCTGCACAAGTGATCCTGCAGGATGTGGCACTCGCGGAGTTTAGTGAGCCGGAGTGCTACAAGTTAAAGAAGTGGAAAGAGTGTTGTCAGGACTGCTTTGCAATCAAAAGATGATGGTTAATAGTATGTTTTTTTATGTCTCAATTTTTATTTGTACAAGAGACGCACGCAGACAGTGTGAATGAGTGTGA
Source organism: Amia ocellicauda (assembly GCF_036373705.1). Lineage (NCBI taxonomy): Eukaryota > Metazoa > Chordata > Actinopteri > Amiiformes > Amiidae > Amia > Amia ocellicauda. Next base: position 43,398,007 of record NC_089855.1, on the reverse strand, counting down.
GTGGCAGCGGGAGTGGAAAGGAGAGAGTGTGTTTAGCCAAGGGTCTAGTGTGAGTGGGGGAGTGGGGATTTTATTTTCACACACTTTTAAAATGGATTATTTTAAGAAAACAGAGTTTGTTGGTGGAAGATTGTTGATGGTAAAGGCATCAATGCCCACCTATGCCCGATCTGCTGTTCACCTGGATCACAGCTCCGCCCCAACAAGGCAGAGCCTCCCAAGAATGGTACAAACTCATCCACGTTCCCCTCCATGGAAAGCTTTAACAAAAGGCAAAAGCGTTATAAGTAATGAAGAGGAACCCGAGTCCAAGACGCTTCCGACCAGCCATACATATTTGTGTGTATTAAAGATCACATTTTATTACATTTTGTTTTTCTGTACTATATTACATCTTATTGTGATTTATAATGATATTGTTTATTGCTTTGACAATACAAATGCACTGAATTGAGAGAGAGAGATAGAGAGAGAGAGAGAGAGAGAGAGAGAGAGAGAGAGAGAGAGAAGTGCTAGGGCACATCTGTAACATAAACTAGGGAACATTCGTCACATGCTTAGGGAACATTCATATCATACAGGGAACATTTGTAAAACGAATTAGGGAACCTTTGTGACATACTAAAAGGACATATACTTGTATGATGTTGGGCACATTTGAAACAACAAAAATGGCATTTGGTTATTTATTAGGGACATTAATACCAGTCTGTGCAAATAATTATGCATATTCCAATGTTTGCTGCAGGACTTACAGATTGAGTGAGGGGGTCAATATGTTTGATTCAGAACTAACCACTGCTTCCTCAATTTTGTTTTAAACATAATTTAAAAGAAAAGTGGGCTATACATTGGTCTGTGAAAATGCTGCAATGGTCCCTAAAGCAATTCTTTTAGTTTTTTGACACAATTCCTTAAACCCATTTTCTGTAAAATATGTTATCAACTTGCATTAATATATCATCCAAACTACAATGATACTAATAATGAAAATGTTCATATTATTATATTCTAAGGGTTCTAGTCTATTGTGTATTGTATTTATTATCAGGCCCTTCTCTTATGTTTTACAGTTCTTATTATTATTCCGTACAATACAGGGATTAAATTAAGCATTTTAACCACAAAGTATTGGCTACAGTTATCATGCCTACTTCACTGTCCATATGCATACAGTTTCTGAGGTCTGGACCACTGCACAGTAGTCCCTGGAGTTGTAGTCCAGACCACTGCAAAATTCGTGCTGAAGTGATCTGGATCACCACACAATGGCCCAAGGACCACTGCAAACTTGGATTTCAATGTTTTTGTGTAATCCATGTTGCAACAGCACCTACCATGTTCCTTTGTGGTGAGCTGGTTAATTCTGTTCTTTAACATTAAAGAGAAAAATTAACATGAATAAACTTACTGTTGAAGACTATTATTTAATTATTTTTATTTCTTGGCAGACGCCCTTATCCAGGGCGACTTACAACATAAGTGCAAAAATACAGAGAAGTACAAGGCATCAATCATTACAAATTCAACTTAGTTAAAAAATATCGCAATTCAAAATACATTTTAAAAATTCCAATTACAATTTACACAAGTACAGTAAAAGACTTCCTACATCCTGGACGGTGAAAGCTAAGTGCTCTCAAGATGTAGGGTTACAGACTAGGGCTACAGGAAAGGGAGCAAGGAGGAAAACATTCAAGAACGAGAGGAGCATAATAAGCTGAAGTGAAATCTTGCAGGGATAGAGGACTAATATTACAAGTGCGGTCGGAAGAGATGCGTCTTGAGTAAGCGCCGGAATGAGGTCAAGGACTCTGCTGTTTTGACTTTGGTGGGCAGGTCATTCCACCACCGAAGTCAAAACAGCAGAGTCCTTGACCTCATTCCGGCACTTTTGTAACCCTTGTTTAAGATGTAACCCTTACCCAGTGGCTAACCCTAACTCTATGTTACAAATGTTCCCTAAAAGCTTATTTTGCAAGATCAATAAAGAACCTTTAGGAATTTTAAGCTTTTAAAGATACACATAGGTAATACCAATGTGCTTTCACAATGCCGAAAATAATAATGCGTTTATCTTTAATAGTGAAGATATTGATGAAATATCAATCCATGAAAATGTAATGTAAACATTTACACTTCTTAACAATTCTATATATCAATTATATTCATAACCCTAACCCTAACACTAACCCTAACTTTAAGTTACAAATGTTTCCTAAACACTTATTTTGCAGGATCAATAAAAAAACTGTCAGGGTCCAGGGGATTCTGGGTTTCTTTAAATGCCAATTCCATTCTTTTTAGTTTCACACTGATGTCATGCTGAGCTGATTTCTCAGTGTGGTGAATGTTTTCATAAAGTTTTTCAAAGTGGTTTTTCCAAATATCTCAATTTTGAATGGCTTTAATTTATGACATTTTTTCCAGTTTTCCCAGAATCTATTTGTGTTAATGGACTCTTCGATTATTGTCAGTTGCATTCGGGTGTGTTGTTCTTCTTGATCTAAGTGTTCCTTCATTTCACAGTTCCTTCCTTATTGTATTGCACTCCTTATCAAACCAATTCTCCTATTTGTATTTTGTTGGGATGTTCCTTTTAATATCCAATTTTGACTGTAAAGCTGCTTTTTCAAATATATGATTTAAGTATTTGATAGCCAGATGTATTCCTTCTTTACTATGTTGATTTGGGGTGACCAGAAAGGTGTGTATTAGTGATTGGATGTCTTGATTGCCAATTGCTTTCTGGTACTCTTGTGTGCTGTCTGGAGCCCATCTGTAGGAGTGTCCGAGGCTGTACAGCTTGCTGGGCTGTGTGTGAGCGCTGCTGCTGTGCTCTGTCCTCTTCAGGAACACAGTGATTTGGCTGTGGTCTGATAGAGGTGAATGCACTGAGAGAGAAGGGGTCTAGGTCTGTGATGGCATAGTCTATCGTGCTGCTGCCAAGAGCTGAGCTGTAGGTGTATCTTCCCAGAGAGTCTCCCCGGATCCTGCCATTCACGATATACAGGCCCAGTCCCTGACAGAGCTGCAGTAATTTTTGCCCGTTTTTATTCACTCCCCTGTCGTGGCTGTGTCTGAGGGAGCTGATGGGGGTGTTTAAGGGGGTGTGGCCGAATATGTGGCTGTCTCCCTGTGTGCTGGTGAAGTCAGGCAGGCTGCCTGTCCGGGCGTTCAGGTCCCCACAGATCAGCACACTTCCCTGGACCTGGAAGTGGCAGACCTCAGTCTGGAGGATGGGGAAGATCTCCTTATTGTGATATGGGGATTCTGAGGGGGGAACATACACGGCACACAGGAACACATCGGTTTGTGTAGAAATGATTCTTTGCTTATTTTAAGCCATATGTGTGACTCTGCTGTTTTGATGGACTGTATGGAGTCACTGAGCTCTGCTTTGTACCAGATTATTATGCCCCCGGAGTCCCTGCCATGTCTGACGGAGGGCTTCTTCAGGGAGGGCACTATGACCTCTCTGTAGCCTGAGGGACAGTGACTGGACACGTCTGCCCGACACCATGTCTCTTGCAGGATGATGACATCCTTGTCTCTCACTCTATCTCTGAACTCCGGGTCTGTGCTCTTCAGCCCGAACACTGAGGAGCCCAGGCCCTGGATGTTCCACATGGTGATAGATAGGGATCGCATTTCTTTCTACTCTAATTAAGCAATTTAAATTGGAATGAGATGTATCTGGAAATGTGTGAGGTGGAAAGTAAACAAATAAATAAATATTAATACTGGTGATATGAAAAAATAGGAAACGAATAAATTAGAAAAAAAACAAAAAAAAAAACTCCTGACTTACACTCCTATATACATACGCATACACACATATATCTACATATATACACATATATGTAAGCATCCATATATCTACATAATTTTTAGAAAATATGTCCATATATATCAGTATATAACTACATTTATACAGGGGTGATTTTCGGATGTGGTAATAGCTAGTCACCTCCTGCAGTGGTTTCTTTGTTATGCACAGTTACTAATCTTATCAGTCGGGTGCAGATGAGGTTGAGCAGGTGTCGGATCTCCTGCAGCTCCCCGGTGTCGGTGTCAGCCACTCTGTTGACCTCTGCTGTGTAGTTGCGCTGGCTGTGCTGCTGGGCTGTTCTGTGCATGTTCTGGATGGGCTCCATTCTGGGTCTGCTGTCCTGTGGTCAGGCGTATCCAGGCTGGGGTCTGCGGTGTCCAGGCTGGGGAAGGTGGTGTGCAGGTGGAGGGCGGGGGCTCCCAGGGGCCGCTCTCCTGATTGGCTCGGGGTTGTTCTGGGTGGTGTGGGTGCTGAAGAACCTTCTGTGGCCATGTGGGGGGCTGGCTGGGTTTCGGCCCAGGGCGATGTCTTTGAGTGTCTTTGCGAAGATGCTCACTGCTTGTTAGTGGAGATGGACGTGGTCAAACAAGCTGTGGGCCCCAAGAGTGGGGTGGTGTGCCAGGTGCACATTTGGCATCAGAGCACATCCCCGAGAGATCTCAGCGTTGATCATGTGGATGGTGTTGGGGTGGAAGTCCTTCCTGGGCAGCAGGGTGGAGATGGAGCTGGCCACCTTGTCCTGCTGGGTCCTCAGGTCGTTTGTGCCTGTGTGTATAATAATATGGCTGGGGGAGCCGAGGCTCTCCTCGGACAGCTGCTGAATGGCCCTCTGTGTGGTCGGACACCAGACCTTGGAGATCTTGCCATCAGGGAAGAGCCGCCTCTCATTTATGAGTTTGCCATTTGAGTCTATCAGCAGGGCTACTTCAGTGTTCTTCATCATGGTAGTCTTTCTGCGTGAGTGGGGCTCATCTGAGTTTGGTTCGGCCTGTGTGTGGGGTGCGCAGGTTTTGTGAGTGGTTTCGGGCTCAGGGTGTGTGTGAGTGCTGGGTGCAGTGTGTGTGTCTGAGTCAGGGTGTGTGTGTGTGTTGGGTGCACTGTGTGTGTTGTGCTCAGGGTGTGTGTGTGTGCTGGGTGCATTCTGTGTGTTCGGGTCGGGTTGTGTGTGTGTGTTGGGTGCAGTGTGTGAGTGGTGTGTTGTGTGAGAGTCAGTATGTCTGGATGTCATTGGGGTGGGAGGGCTCTGCACATTGTGCACTGCTGGGTTTCTTGAGGGCTAGTTGTTCTGGGCAGTGAATTTGTATAGCTGCTCCTTCAGGCTCTGCACTGTCTTGTCTCTGCGTTGCAGTTCCTCTCTCAGGGCTGTCAGCTCCCTCCTCATGGCCTCCCTGACCTGCTGCAGCTCCCTCACCTCCTCCCTCAGCTCCCTCACTATGACCTTGTGCTCGTGTTGGACTCTGTTGAGCTGGTCTGTTAGCTGCTCTGTGGTGTTGGAGGTTGTGAGCATGGCCAGCACCAGCTCTTTTAGCTCCATCAGCTCCACCTCCAGCAGGGACATGTTCTCCCTCAGCTGGGACACTGTGTCGGTGTCTGAGGGGTGTCCTGTGCTGGGATGCGTGTGGATTCCTCGCTGTTCTCTGGCGCGGCGCTCTCCCCTCCGTTGGCAGGGCAGTGTGGGGCTGGACTGTCCTCCTGTGTGGCTGCGTCTGTGCTCTTTTGGACATGTCTCTCCTTTTTCTCTCTGTCAGCCAGCGTTTTCAGTGAGTGGAACTGATTTTCAAAGGTGCCCAGGCTGCTCTCGCTGCCCTGTATTAAGACTGTTCCAGTGTGGTACAGATTGATTGTCAGCATGGAGGTGTCTGGGTCGTCCTCCTCACTGATTGACACCTGCCTTCCTTTACTGATGCCTCTATTTTTAATGTGCCTGTACAGTTGACAGATGGCAGCGTGCCAGGCGTCGGTGTGCTCGGTGTAGAAGACCAGGTTGCTGGTGACTTGCTGGTCTCCAGTCTGAGAGAAGTCGGCTCTGAGAGTCTCTGGGTTGTCCTTCAGTATGTGTTGTCTGAGACTCTTCCTGGCCTGAGCGTTCTTCAGGTGCTCTGGGTAATGGATCGCACAGCTCCTGCTCCTGCTCATTGTATCTTTTATGAATTGATACTTTCAAATTCAAACCTCTGTCACTTTTCAAATGTCAACAGCTTTTCAGTATAGACACAGTTCTGTGTTGATTATACTGTATGCTGTAATATTGAATATTTTCAAAGTTACATCATTTGTTTGTTTTTCCTATCATGTTACAAATGTTCCCTATGTGAAAGATGCATTATATCTTAACATTGTCAAATCAATTAAATATATACAGATTATTATTTTCCGTAAAGTTATATCACATTGCTATTAACTATGTGTGTCAGTAAAAGTTTAAAAAATCCTGACAGTTTTTTATTGATCCTGCAAAATAAGTGTTTAGGGAACAATTGTAACTTAAAGTTAGGGTTATTGATAGGGTTAGGGTTATGAATATAATTGATATATAGAATTTATAAGAAGTGTAAATGTTTACATTACATTTTCATGGATTGTCTGAAGGTTGCATTCCTATTTGTGTTTATGAAAGATATACATCTATACAATATCTTCACTATTAAAGATAAACGCATTATTATTTTCGGCATTGTTGAAGCTCATTGGTATTATTGTGACATTAGTTTATTATTGAAAAATATAAATATATATGAAAAGGTATCGTAAAAGAAATTAGAAACACCGTATACATTATTTTACTTTATAGCAGGGAGGAATCGCTGTGTTATGTTGTTCCCCCAAGAACATATTATTTGAGTCGCATGTTGTAAAGCCGGACAGGTTAGAGTGACGCACGTCTTTGTGTTCTGGATAGAGAGGAGTAGTGGCGCTGCACTGCTGTGCTCGGCATTGTATTTGTACCTGCAACTCGGTTCATAAGAGACATAAACAAAAGTGCCAGGAACAATAAATTGTGTCAAGGAGTCCTGATGTAAACTGAACCCCAAACAACATGTCTACCTCCGAAGAGACTCGTTTCACGGTTTACAGACTGGCGGCAGCGAGGGATATTGTTTGCTTTTGTTTTTTCTCTACCGAGGCCGGATGCAGTGAGCTGTGCTTGCGGGTGACTGAGACAAAACCATGTCGGTGGTGAGTGAACTGTACTGTTAAAATCGGAAAATAATAATAAAAAAAAACGTACGAAAGTAATAAACCGCTATGTCAAGTCATTTAACCGCAAATAGCTAAATTACACAAGTATAAAAAAAAATAATCCGATAGACAGATTGATTAATGTTGACGCAGCAAATGAAAATTAAGCGATTAATGCAGAAAGACGCACGAATACGACAGAGTAACACATGATCGTGTTGAGCTGCCTCCTTGCTTTCACGGAGATGGGAAGGATAAAGAAAGTTTCTCTCTGTGGAACACGCGTCTGGAATTGGCTGTAAAAGCTGCACAAACAGCACCAGGATCTTGCAACAATTGTACCAACACGTTTAAGTGCTGATGCACTGTCATACTGGGTTTCTTTACCCTCTGAAATGCAAAAAAGACTATGCTAAAACAGTAGAGACATTAAAATAAGTCTTTGGAAGAAAAGAAAACCTACTGCATTTTCAAACTTTTGTTAATGCAAGACCCCGTCAGCCTAAAGAAGCATTAGAAGTTTATGCAGCCGAAGTAAGCAGACTTGTGCAAGAGGCGATTCCCAATTACGGACAGCCAGCTGTTGAAATGGAGCGTTTTAGACGTTTTGTTGCTGGTTTAGACCCAGTGCTGCAGGCAAAGTGTTATGAGCATGGTGCAAGTAGATTGGAGGAAGCCCTAAAAATGGCTTGCAAGTGGGAGCGGGTCAGGAAGCATTAAGAACTGCCTCTTCACATTTCTAAAGCACAATAAATGAGAAGGTTCTGGAACAACCATCTATATGTAAATCTGGAAATATCCTAACAGCTATGGTGTCAAGCAAGTCTATTTCATCTACGTTGGAGGAATCCCCCAAATTACTACAAGCTATTGCAGATTTAACTGCAGATGTTAAAGCACTCAGAGTAGAGGTGAGCCAGTTGAAGCAACAGCAAGAAAATCTCAAACATGTGCACAGCCAGTACAAAGAGGGGAAAAAGGACCGTCAGCCCTCTCCAGAATGGATGAAACGAGAAATATCGTGCATCAAGAAAAGCATCCCGTGATGGGTATAATTCTTCCTCTAGATCACAAGGAGATGTTTCTTCGCCTTTATAGAAACATGTCTCCTGGACCAAGACCCGGACATCATTCCCTACATAGGCAAAAATATGAAAGGTGGCCTCCATCACCAAGCAACCGTTACTATTCAATAACTAACAGTCCTAGCAATCGCTATCACTCATCTCACCCTGATCAGCACTGCAGTTCAAGATATTCTCGTAGTCCATCTGCATCCTACTCACACTCAAGGGACAGGTACACCAGGAGAACACCCAGTCCACATCACCATGAGAGAAGGCCTGATTGCAGATACAGCAAACGTCATCTTTGCTTTGTTTCTGAGGATCCCACCTATCAGGGAAACGAGTGGTAGCAGGTGCTGCGGGCCAAGTAGCTACTACATTGAATAACAGGGACCCAGAGTCTGAAGCTTCAGCTTTAAAAGACTCTCCAACCTCTCCAATATTGTTTTGCTGTTATTGAAGACACTGCTGTTCAAGCCTTCATTGATACTGGTTCACAAATTTCTTTGATCAGTGAAAATTTAAGAGTGTCAATTCCAGCACTGAAGACAAAGTCCATCAGAAAGTCATACGTGTTGGCAAGGTCAGTGACTGGTGAGTGCCTTGATACTCTTGGAACACTAACCATTAGTACTAGACTTGGAGAGGAGGTTTGTCATCATGATGTTCAAGTGATAAGAAATTCCAATCAAGCTGTCATACTCGGATGGGATTTTCTGCAGAAACACCATGCAGTGATTGATGTACAAGGACAATTACAGTTGTGGAACTGGAAAGTCCCACTGTTGTTTTCTAGGCAAATCACACCTCTTTGTTGCAATGCTGTGACATTTGTGCCAATCTACATTCCTGCAATGACTGAGATAAATATCATGGCAAAGTTGCAGCCATTTACAGAAAATCAAATCTCAACTCCAAATTACTTAGGAATACTGGAACCTGAAGCATGCAACTACCTAGGTCTGTTTGTGGCCAGAACAATGTCTCCAGTGAAGATAGGATTAACAACCATTGGTGTCATGAATCCTACCAATGACGACTGCCATGTGCCAAGTAACACACCACTGGGAAATTTTTACTCTCTGATAAATCAGGGAGGTGAAGAGTTCCAGGTTATTGAGGCTACTGTGCACAATATCAGGCAGACAGAAGGCACAAAGTTACCCACAGTGGACTTCAGTCAGTCTAAATTGAGTGATCCACAAATGGACCAGCTGGAGAACTTACTTTTGAAGTATTGTGAAGCGTTTAGTTCACATGAACATGACTATGGCTGCACAGATGCTGTAAGGCATTACATTCGAACTGGAGATGCCCTACCGATCCGCCAACATGCTTACAGGACTTCTCCAGCTTTGAAGCAGGAAATAGAAAAACAAGTTCAGCAGTTGCTGGCCCATGACCTCATTGAGGAGAGCTGCAGCCCTTGGGCTTCACCTGTTGTTTTAGTCAAGAAAAAGGACGGCAGCTACAGATTTTGCATTGCATCAAGAAATTAATCCCTGTCACCATACGGGACTCACATCCCTTACCACGGATTTCTGAAGCTTTGGACAGCCTGGCAGGGGCATGCTGGTTTAGTACCATGGACCTGCCAAGTGGTTATTGGCAATTTCAGCTGGCATCAGAAGACCGGGAGAAGACCGCATTTACCACCGGCAGCGGCTTATACCATTTTAAGGTCATGCCAATGGGACTGACCAATGCACCACCTACCTTCCAACGTTTAATGGAGCTTGTGCTTCGTGGTCTACACTGGAAGATCTGCCTCATCTGTTTGGATGATGTTTTGGTTTTTAGCAAAACCTTTCCTGAACATCTGCAGAGTTTGGAAGATGTCTTTCTTCGCTTTTGAAAAGCAGGACTAAAGCTGAAGGCCAGTAAATGTCAGCTTGCACGGGATGAAGTCTCTTTCCTGGGACATGTAATCACCAAGGGTGGTCTCAGACCAGATTCCAGGAAGCTTGACAAATTGAAAGATTGGCCAACACCAAGAACACCTACTGAGGTGAGAGCTTTTGTGGGTCTCTGTTCCTATTACAGACGATTCGTTAAAAACTTTGCCCAAAAAGATGCAAAACAGTTTATCTTCTGAACTACAGCCTGAACAAGCTGTTCCTGTAAGACAAACCTGTGAAGATTTAGCAATAGACATTGATGAACTGAAGCAGAAACAACAAGCGGATGTCATTCTGAGAACTGCGATGGAATGGAAAGAAATGGATAACCGAAGACCTACTGCACGACGAATCAAAAACTCCCCGTCAGCTCTGAAAAAGCTCTGGTATGAGTTTCCTCACCTGTCTTTGGAAAATGGGATCCTCTGTCAAAAAATTTAAACCTTTCTGCAGAAAGCCTATACTTACCAATTGGTTCTTCCTGAAACCCTCATTCAGACAGCCCTCACTTACCTGCATGGAAATGTCTTCAGTGGACATTTAGGGACTGAACGAACTCATCCAGAAGCGCCTCCACAGCTGTTTAGAGATCCTGATGATGCACCTGTCAGTCCGCCATCAACACTGACGGCTTTCTCTGGAGACGTCCCTTACCCACTTCCAGTTCCAGCGAGCTCCAGTCATCACTCGATGCCGTCTCTCTCTCTTCTTTATTCCACAGCTCCTGTCCAGAGGGATATGCTACCTGTTCCAGGTGTTGTTCCACAGCCTGCTCTAGCACTTGAGCCATGCCCAGGTGTCACCCATTCTTCCAGCCTTCGGGAATCCCAAGTCACAGTGCACCCAGAGACTGTGTCTTACCTCAGCGACCCCAGACTCCTGTGGCATTACCTGCTGGATGTACCTAGTGGTCGTAAAGTTTTGAAACCTGACAAGTTTAAAGATTTAGTTCTTTCTTGGTTTATACCTGTTTTCATGTTACATTACAGTTCAATACAGTAATGGCTCCTAATTTGTCATTCTTAAAAAAAAAAAAAAGTTCCTATTGTACTGACATACATCTATTGTGATTTAATTACTGCAACATCAGTTTATCATTTGGAAAATCTAAGTATATATATATATATATATATATATATATATATATATATAAATGTAACATTAGAAATACTGTATGATTTATGTAATTAAGAAACGAGGACGTTTCAAATAAAGTGGGGGAAGACTGTGACATTAGTTTATTATTGAAAAATATAAATATCTATGAAAAGGTATCGTAAAAGAAATTAGAAACACTGTATACATTATTTTACTTTATAGCAGGGAGAAATCGCTATGTGTTATGTTGTTCCCCTAAGAACATATTATTTGAGTTGCATGTTGTAAAGCCGGACAGGTTAGAGTGACGCACGTCTTTGTGTGGTGGATAGAGAGGAGTAGTGGCGCTGCACTGCTGTGCTCGGCATTGTATTTGTAACTGCAACTCGGCCTCCAGCACCGGCACCATGTCGGTGGAAAAGCGCTAAGTGAGCTCACACTGAGCTCAGTGTAATGTCTGCTCTGGAGAGCTCACAGTGTGACCTAGTCGTGAGTTCACGTCTTTACTGGGTAGTCCATGACAACTTAATTGACTCAATTCTTGGGCTTAATTGGTCAAAATGACCATTGGTTGAAGGTACTCAGGGACTGATGTGTAGAGAGACTTATTAAACCTGCAGGATTGTGGTTTTCCCAGATCAGAATTAACCAGCTCACCACAAAGGAACATGGTAGTTGCTATTGCAACATGGATTACACAAAAACATTGAAATCCAAGTTTGCAGTGGTCCTTGGGCCATTGCGTGGTGATCCAGATCACTTCAGCACGAATTTTGCAGTGGTCTGGACTACAACTCCAGGGACTACTGTGCAGTGGTCCAGACCTCAGAAACTGTATGCATATGAACATTGAAGTAGGTATCATAACTGTAACCAATACTTAATTTAATCCCCGTATTGTACGGAATAATAATAACAACTGTAAAACATAAGAGAAGGGCCTGAGAATAAATACAATACACAATAGACTAGAACCCTTAGAATGTAATAATATGAACATCTTCATGATTAGTATGATTGTAGTTTGGATGATATATTAATGCAAGTTGATAACATATTTTACAGAAAATGGGTTTTTGGAATTGTGTCAAAAAACTAAAAGAATTGTCTTAGGGACCACTGCTCCCTTTTTCCAGACCAATGTATAGCCCACTTTTTTTTAAAATTATGTTTAAAACAAAATTGAGGAAGCAGTGGTTAGTTCTGAATCAAACATATTGACCCCCTCACTCAATCTGTAAGTCCTGCAACAAACATTGGAATATGCATAGATATTTGCTAAGACTGGTATAAATGTCCCTAATAAATAACCAAATGCCATTTTTGTTGTTTCAAATGTGCCCAACATCTTACCAGTATGTCCTTTTAGTATGTCACAAAGGTTCCCTAATTCGTTTTACAAATGTTCCCTGCATGATATGAATGTTCCCTAAGCATGTGACGAATGTTCCCTAGTTTATGTTACAGATGTGCCCTCTCTCTCTCTCTCTATCTCTCTCTCTCAATTCAGTGCATTTGTATTGTCAAAGCAATAAACAATATCATTATAAATCACAATAAGATGTAATATAGTACAGAAAAACAAAATGTAATAAAATGTGATCTTTAATACACACAAATATGTATGGCTGGTCGGAAGCGTCTTGGACTCGGGTTCCTCTACATTACTTATAACGCTTTTGCCTTTTGTTAAAGCTTTCCATGGAGAGGAATGTGGATGAGTTTGTACCATTCTTGGGAGGCTCTGCCTTGTTGGGGCGGAGCTGTGATCCAGGTGAACAGCAGATCGGGCATAGGTGGGCATTGATGCCTTTACCATCAACAATCTTCCACCAACAAACTCTGTTTTCTTAAAATAATCCATTTTAAAAGTGTGTGAAAATAAAATCCCCACTCCCCCACTCACACTAGACCCTTGGCTAAACACACTCTCTCCTTTCCACTCCTGCTGCCACTCACACTCATTCACACTGTCTGCGTGCGTCTCTTGTACAAATAAAAATTGAGACATAAAAAAACATACTATTAACCATCATCTTTAGATTGCAAAGCAGTCCTGACAACACTCTTTCCACTTCTTTAACCAGTAGCACTCCGGCTCACTAAACTCCGCGAGTGCCACATCCTGCAGGATCACTTGTGCAGATGCCAGGAACTGCTTTGCATAAGGGAAGAAGTTTTCTAAAACTATATTCCTCTTTTCCTTGGTCTCTCTTCAAAAATCCTTAATGCTTTTAGCACTGTATCCCGCAGTGTCAGTGGAGGCGGGCTCGCCCTGGGAGTCAGCGATGTCCCCCTGAGCAGCGCTGTCCGAGTCTGCGCTCTCCACAGCCGCAGCACTGCACTCAGACTTCCGGCGCCGCAGCCGGTCGGCCACCTTGGGTTGAGACGGCAGGTTCCCCCAGACAGACTCCCCTGACTGGGAGTCCCGCCGCACCACAGCCCCCACACCGTCTCCGAGATCCTCCTCACCAGCCGTCCTCGCAATATTCGCCTTTTTAGACAACTGTATCAACGGCCTCAGAAGACGGGGCAGACTGCTTCTGCTGTCTTTTCCTGGGCACTTTAAACCCATCATCACTGGCTAAGTGTTCAGTCTTGGTGGCGGCCGCATCAGCAGCAACAGCAGCTCCCTCCTCGGCTAACTGAGCCCGTGGCTGCTCTGCATTCTCACTGCTAGCAGCTTCCCCACTAGGCTCCCCTACTCTGTCCGCACCGAGGCCAGTAGCGTTTGCCACCGCCTCCCCCTCATTGCTCCCCCGGCCGGCAGAGCCGACACCAGACGGCCCTGCCTGCTCCTCACCTTCCTCTCGCCCGGCCGCCGGAGCCTCTCCCTGAGGGCAAGAGCGACTGATGTGCCCCTGCGCCCCGCACCTCAAACACCTCATGGTATCAGTTGACACGAACACCACGTACACTAACCCCTCGATCTTAAACTTCAGAGACAGGCTTAACTCATCGGCGCCGTCCGCCAGCACCATGAAACCCTGTCTGCGGTAAGAGAGGACGTGTTTCAGCTCCGGGGCGCTGCAGCCCAGCAGCACCCTCCTAATGGCGCAGGTGAGCCGGCCATAGCGACTCAGATCCCCCGCCAGCAGATCGTTGCTCAGGAAGGGGGGCACATTGGAAGTAACCACCTTTACAGCCGGGGTGGCCAGAGGGAGCGTGGGCAGGAAGGTCCCCTTCACTGTGACCCCCTCCTCCATCACATCCTTCACCAGCGCCTCAGAATTCAGGAAAACCACGATGCCCTTATTCATTCGAGCCGCAGAGACGATGTTCTGGAAGCCGACCTTCCTTCCGATCTCCATCGCACAGTCCTCTACCGACACCTACTCCTGGGACACGAGTATAAGCCCATGCTTTCGGGTCAGCGTTTCGTAATTAAATGAAGGGGGGCGTCTCCCCGCCCGCAACGCCATGCTGATCTAAATCGAAAAACAACCCCCTAAACCCGAATCGTTTAAAACCAACAAACGTTTAAAAGTATCTATAAAAAAACAAGAAAAGGAAAGAAAAAGAGTAGTAAAAACACACACACACACACTCTCTCCAAACAAACCTCCCACCACCACTGACTTCCCCTATGAACTCCCAGCATGCAGAGAGAGAGAGAGAGAGAGAGAGTGTGTGTGTGTATGTGTGAGAGTGGGTGGGTGGGTGGCTGTGTTAGTGCCTGTTTGTCTGTCTTCTGTGTCTGTCTGTCTCTGTCTCTGTCTCTCTCTCTGTCTCTCTCTCTCTCAATTCAGTGCATTTGTATTGTCAAAGCAATTGGACATTCAAACATACATTTATACATACATACATACAAACATATATATGGAAAAGAAACAATACAATTATAAATCACAATAAGATGTAATAAAGTACAGGAAAACAAAATGTAATAAAATGTGATCTTTAATACACATAAATATGTATAGTTGGTCGGAAGCGTCTTGAACTCGGGTTCCTCTTCATGGAGGGGAACGTGGATGAGTTTGTACCATTCTTGGAGGCTCTGCCTTGTTGGGGTTTTGCTGTGATCCAGGTGAACAGCAGATCGGGCATAGGTGGGCATGTGGGTAGAGGAGGAGGAAGGCCGGTCAAGCAAATAAGCTTGCTAAGGTACGCAGCAGCAGCAAACAGCCCCCCCTTCCAGCCAGCCAGGCAGTCTGGCTGGCAGTGACTGAGTGGTTGACAGACGGCAAGCAACGGAATGCACGTGCTCTGTGATGTCATAGCAGTCAGCTTAAGAGAGAGGATTGTCATGTGATGTCAACGCTGAGCTGGATGGCTCTGTGTGTCTTGCTGGCTGTGTGTATGTATGTGTGTGTGAGAGACAGAGAGAGAGAGATAGAGTGTGTGTGTGTGTGTGTGTATGTGTGTGTGAGTGGGTGGCTGTGTTAGTCTCTGTCTCTCTCTCTGTCTCTGTCTCTCGCTCTGTAGATGCATCATAGGGAACATATGTAACAATCTCTCTTTTTGTTTACCAAAAATGTGAATGAACGTATTTCAAGTGGGTTTTGCCTTGTTTGGAAACGTTTTAAGATTATTTATGAAGTGTAAATTGGATTTGTCTCAATTCTCTGTAGTTTTCAATGTATGTGCCATTCAGTAGCGTTCATGTTACAGATGTGTCATATGCAGTGGTAGGGTCAATTAAATGTCAGTAAAACTTTATTTTAGCATTTATGGAGGAAGAAATGCAAATAGAGGGTCCTCACTAATTATCTAATTTATCAACAACGTTTAAAATTAGGTCTTGCGACGCTGCAGAAAATGCTGTATACTCGTATGTGTGTTTATACACCAGCTGCTAAAGTCTGATAGCTTTTGAAGACTCTGTATAGGACATTGAAGAAAGTGTTTTGTGATAATTATATAATGTTTTATATTAATACTAGCATTAAAAGTAGTTTTGTTTACAGACTGAGCAGATTAGATTCAGCAGGACAAGTAAAGGGAGAAGAAGGTTGGTTCGTTAGAAACTCCTGTCAGTAATGAAAGATTACACAGTGCCGAAATAGCCTACAGATGTCTGCTGTGAATTTGTTTATGACTTAATCATTTCTCCAGATAGGGAGGAATTGTTTTTGTTATAGAGCGATTGACAATAGGTAAATGATGACCGTGGGATCGCATCTTCCTAGTGCACATCAAAGACGGACATCTGCTTTTGATCCATAACCTCTTCACGGGAGGACAGATCGTAAACGGAGCCAGACCTGTATCTTCTGATTGGATTAACGGCCATAAGATGTTACGTCATTTTTCCTATAAAGTTGTACTCATGTCTGTAAACATTAAGCCTCACTGAAGGAATTATTTCTGACAGTGGAGCTTCCGAGCGGCTCGATTAAAGTACTGTTTGCTTTGTCTCCACGACTCTCCACTTATTTCTAAGACGGTTCAACACACACAGCCAGCAAGACACACAGAGCCAGCCATCTCAGCGATGACATCACGAACCTCTCTCTGAGCTGACTGCTATGACATCACAGAGCACGTGCATTCCATTGCTTGCCGTCTGTCAACCTCTCAGTCACTGCCAGCCAGACTGCCTGGCTGGCTGGATGGGGGGGCTGTTTGCTGCTGCTGCGTACCTTAGCAAGCTTATTTGCTTGACCGGCCATCCTCCTCCTCTGCCCACATGCCCACCTATGCCCGATATGCTGTTCACCTGGATCACAGCTCCACCCCAACAAGGCAGAGCCTCCCAAGAATGGTACAAACTCATCCACGTTCCCCTCCATGGAAAGCTTTAACAAAAGGCAAAAGCGTTATAAGAGGAACCCGAGTCCAAGACGCTTCCGACCAGCCATACATATTTGTGTGTATTAAAGATCACATTTTATTACATTTTGTTTTTCTGTACTTTATTACATCTTATTGTGATTTATAATTGTATTGTTTATTTTCCATATGTATGTATGTATGTATGTATGTTTGCATGTCCAATTGCTTTCACAATACAAATGCACTGAAATTGAGAGAGATAGAGAGAATTGTGTGCAAATATCTATGCATATTCCAATGTTTGCTGCAGGACTTACAGATTGAGTGAGGGGGTCAATATGTTTGATTCAGAACTAACCACTGCTTCCTCAATTTTGTATTTGAGTAGAAGTGAAGAAACACAGCAATAATAATCAGCCCCGAGGCGACTACGTTTCTAAACCCTATTTAACATCATAATCAAACTCATTCTGCGTCTACACACAGCACAGATACATTGTAAAAACCAAACAAAAAACACGAAATCACATGTAGAAAACCAGAAACGAACATACAAGTATACGAATATGCTAAGATCAGCCTTTTATTTGTATTTATTTGTATTGATGCATTAAGGGATTTACACCGATTTGCTATTTCAGACACTTTCACTGTATTGACTAAAATACAGGATTAGTTCACATGCATTCGTCACCATGCACACAGTTCACATTTTCACTCATTTTGTGGCGTATCTTTACTTTTATTCTTATTTAAAAAACAATTGGCTAGCCTATTGATTATGGATGCGACTGTTTTGTTGGTTTTTGCGGCACAATTGTGGGCAGATCAATAAACTGTTGGACCATCTCAGGTGATGTTAATGCTTTGATGGGATATTGTGCTTATTGATGAAGTCTGTGATGAAGGTCTAAAATCACTGTTGCATTGTCCCTGTTGCCAGACACACAGCAATGCTCCTATGTTTTGAAAGTCACCCTGGATAAGAGCGTCTGCTAACAAATACATAATAATAATAATAATAATAATAATAATAATAATAATAATAATAATAATAATAATAATAATAATAATACATTGTCGGAACTGCTGGCGTGTGATCGCTCGCAAAGCACATCAGTGTAACAGATCTTACTTTGTATTTGATCTTCTCTTACTGTAGAATATGTATGTTTTGTGTAACTCGCCCTGTGCTAAGAAAATGAATTTATTCATGCACAAACCAACCCGGGACACATGACTCGTAGGGGCACTGGATTCAGCGTGACACCGGACCAGATAATGAGCATTTCATTAACAAACAACATATCTGTCCAATCTACACTCACCTAAAGGATTATTAGGAACACCATACTAATACTGTGTTTGACCCCCTTTCGCCTTCAGAACTGCCTTAATTCTACGTGGCATTGATTCAACAAGGTGCTGAAAGCATTCTTTAGAAATGTTGGCCCATATTGATAGGATAGCATCTTGCAGTTGATGGAGATTTGTGGGATGCACATCCAGGGCACATCCAGGGGGTGCTAAATGTCCTCTATGTAAATTAGATAGTCAACTCAGTCTAATTTACATGGGAACATTTGTGTTGCCCAAAATGGTGCATTATGGAAGTTGAATGCAGTTTCTGTGTTTTTTTTTCCCTCTCTACATAATGGAAAACCTGCATAATTTCTTATTCCAGACTCTTCTCTTTTAAAAATAATTGCTTATTTACAATAATTAGAACAGAAATAACTATTTAGAAGAATTATAGCTTTTTAAATAATTATGTAATAACATACTGTATATATATAATTATCAATTATAAAATTTGGTAAATGTTAAATAGAAGATTTAAAGTAAAGGTTTTTAAATGTCCTCTTTACTTAAAGAGGAAACCGATATGAATGTGTGCAGCGCATACTCTTGATAGTACAGTATAGGAGCGTACAGTACACCAGACTGACGGATAACAGTAATGGCTGTTATGTTTTTTGATTGGATAACATAATTTATTTAAATATAAGCAATGGACAGTTCCTTTGTAGCCACTGCTAGCCTCTGGTAGCCCCTGGTAACCTTGTCTTTATGTCCAGAAGACCAAAAGGGACCTGTCCTCTTATCGGTTCCTAGCCAAATTCGAAGGGACCCCCACTTCATAATTACATTATCATAAAGCACCCAAGTCATGGTGGTGGCAAAATGCTATTGGTTGGAAGGAATCCTTATATAAGGGAAAACAAAGAGAATTTGAGTTCTCTTAACTTCTTCATCCTGCAACGAGACACAAGACAGAGCTGGAGAGGAGAGACAGAGAGAGAGACACACTGCTTCCTGCCTGACCAGACTGACCAGATAAGCTGTACTGTGAGGAGAAAGAAGAAAATGGGTATTATCTGTTTCTTACTGTAATCCAGCAGAAGCTTAATATTACTTATTTTCAGTAATATAATTGAATGATATTAGTTTCCTATTTTTGTCAAAATAAATGATTATTGCACATCTGTGACTTGACCACATCTTCCCTTTAAAAAGAATCTTAAAAGAGAAACCAATTGACCTATGAGTTTTCAGTTCAACTATTTATTTAGATTGACTGAAAAAAATGAGCATTGCTTATTGTTTATTAAAAATTATAATTGCTCGGTTATTTGGCTTCACGGCTGTGCTGTCACCACTGTTGTTATTATTGTCTGTGTCTATTTGTGTTATTAGTTATTATCTTTGATAGCTAATCCGACTCTGTTCCGTCCGCGCTCCGGGGCTCCGGTGTGCTTCAGTTTCGGCTACAAATTGCACACTTTCAAAATAATAGTTCTGTTTATTGTAGCGTAAGGTACACTTATAAATTTCAATTCAAGAAGTGAATTTATAGTATCACCTTATCACGAGTCCTGTAATCTTGTAGAACTCAATTTCCGTAGTAATTGGACGCAGACTCCAATTCCAAAGATATAAATTGTCAAATTTATTCAAAAACAAAGACTAAATGTAGCACTACACCAATTATACAAAAGGGCAAAACTAATTAACATTCATCTCTAGATCAACAACTCAAAGACAAATCACTTCCGTAACCAAATCAAAGACCATGTGATCGCATATGATATCACACAAATGGTTAAACAAAAAAGGTTATAAACACATTGACTACAATACCGGTTAGTAAGACGAAGGTGAGTCTCTCATTAGTATTGTTAGTCAGACATTAAATATCTACGCAGGATAGTATTTATGTCAGGTAACTCCTCGTTATATATATATCAGTCTCATTTACGTAGGTGCCGAGAAAGATCCTATCATTACTTGTTACCACAATTTCCCTTAACTGATTATTATTCAATGATTAAAGATAGGCAGGGCCACCTATAATCTGGTGTCTATTAACTTTTGTCAATTTCAGACTAAAAAGTTAAACAGGAATGAGAAGATATTTCTCGGTGTTGACAGATTTTATTTCTAAAATTATCAACAAAACAGTTTAATGCAACACAGATTTATATTGAAGAAAACTAAATGATATTACACATTCTAGAGTTATGACTCACAGATTAACATTTCTAATTGATTTCTCAAATGTCATGAATCACAAACTGTTAAACTTATCTGAACTTCGTCGCAGAGAGGCCTCTCTGGCTTCGGGCTCAGATAACAGCACACGGCACGAGGTCCGTGTGGTTTGGAACAAAGGCAGTCCAGTTCGGCTTTGTCCAAGAACTTGCACTCAATCGATGCACCTGGAAGTTGGGGTTTCTCGAATGTAGAGTCTTTTCCAAACAGATTTTCCACTGGTTTGAAGGCTCCAAGGTTGTGCACAAAATCTTCTTTGTAAGCAGGGTTTCCACCATAGTTTCTTGAAGACAAAGTCTTTGAGGAAAGCAGGGCCCTGTTCGTTCCAAGGGTCGAGTTTCTTAAGACTCAGTAGCTATTTAAATGACTGACACTTTCGTATACAGTCGACTTAGTCAATTGTCCAGCTGTAAAACTCCACTGATCAGGTGGGCACAGGCGGGCATGCACAGTCTGTAAAGTACTTTATTTAATAAAGTCCTTTAAAATAATTCTTAGTACAGCTCAATCTCCTTCACCCAGTTTAACTCTTCTGTTGCCGGCAAAGACTTGGTTGGTTTCTGGTTCTGGTTCTGGCAACAGAGCTACAGGTTGAGCTGTGGCAGCGAGTTTCTGGTTCAGGTGAGAGAGAGAGAGAGAGAGAGAGAGAGAGAGAGACCGTGTGCAGTTCTGTATACGCCTGTCAGATCAATAGGTGATTGGTTCCTGAGTTCTTGAGATTGGATTTCGGTTTCAGCCCCCAGTGTTCTATTGGAGGGGGGCTTGATTTATGAATGATGTCAATCCTTGCCATCTTTTGGAAATGCCGGTTGGCCCGGGTTCGTAGCTCTATGTCAGGATTTCGGCTCTCGTCCAGTTCAAAGAGTTTTTATTACCTACAGGCCCCTTTCTCCAGACATCTCATAGCAGGATTCCAAACTATTTGGCCTATTTGTGGTGCCATCCTCCCCAAAATTGTCACTTTGATGTAAACCAGTTCCAAGCTGATGAGTTAAGAAAATCTGATAACTTTGGGGGGAGAGGTCTTCTTTAGATCAGTGCATCAGCTCAGAGCTAAAATGCTCTAATCAAAATACACCCAACATAATGCTACAGTGTTTATTAAATTCTATGCCCCCAATGCTGTGAGAGACAGACTGTCAGTATTTTCGGTGCTCAGTAAAGCGCTAGCAGACTGTGGGGCTAAGGAGATCCTGGTTTTGGGGGGGTGATTGGAACTGTACTGTGGGCTATAGATTAGATAGGAATCATTTGGAGCCCAGTCCACAGTCGGCAAAACAGCTGGAAGGTAATACACAGTTGCACAATCTGGTCGATGTCTGGAAGAATGCCAACCCAAAGGTGAAACAGTACACCTGGGTGAGGCCGGGTTCTAGCATTATGTCGCTAGCGAGGCTGGATAGATTTTATACCTTTAGACATCATGTCAATCTGATCGGTGGCTTCCATATCACCCCCACCTGACCACTGACCACTGTCTCATCACTGTGAGTGCCACCCTGCCTCCTGTCTGGCTGCGCAGTGCCTACTGGCTTTTCAATAATAGCTTGCTGCAGGACTGGATTTTTTGTAATTCTTTTATTTTCTTTTGGCAGAGATCAGAGCGCCCTAGGTTTGCCTCCCTGAGACAGTGGTGGGACATTGGCAAGGTTCAGACCAGGCTCTACTGCCAGAAGTAAACTGAGCATAGGACTGACAGCTTGAATGAATCTATGAAGGAGTTTGAAGGAGAGATTCAGGTGCTCCACCGAGCCTTGGACTCTGGAGATTCAGGGGCATTAGAGGACCTCAAAGCTATGCAGCAGGCATTGTCAGAGCTGCTAAGGACGCGGGCTCGAGGAGCAATGGTGCGCTCGCAGTTCCAGAGCCTGACACAGATGGATGCGCCCATCAAGTTCTTCTTTGTGTTGGAATGCAGGCGGCAGCAGAGCAGGGTGATGCTCTGCCAGAGGACGGCTGAGGGCCGTGTGCTGCAGGATGGGCAAGAGATGTGTAGTCATGCCGCCCAGTTCTATAGGGAGCTGTACTCCGCAGAGCCGGGCAGCCTGGAGCAGCAGCAGCAGTTTCTGCAGGGTCTGCCTAAGTTCCCACAGGATGGGGTCAAGGGGCTGGAGGCCCTACTAACTCTGGCAGAGCTGACCTGCGCAATGCAAGAGCTCAATAAGGGCTGGGCACCGGGGCTGGATGGGCTCACTGTGGAGTTTTTCTCAGAGTTTTGGACTGAGCTGGGCCCGGACCTGCTCTCAGTGCTGCAGGAGGGCCTGTGAGCTGGGCTGCTGCCCATTAGCTGTCGTAGAGCTATTCTGACCCTGCTGCCCAAGAAGGGGAATCTGTCCTCCATTGTGAACATGAGGCCAGTGGCGCTGCTGTGTCAGGACTATAAGATCCTGTCTAAGGCTCTGGCTAAGCGGCTCAGAGACATCATGCCGGCCGCAGTGCCTGTTTCAGGTGCTGAGAGCAGTTGGTGTCGGCCCGCGGTTCGTAGAATTTATTCAGCTGCTGTACTGTCGTGTGTTTAGTGTGCTGAAGATCAATGGTGGCCTGAGTGAGACTATCCCCATCCATTGAGACATCAGACAGGGCTGCAGTCTGTCAGGGATGCTATACTCCCTATCTATCGAGCCCCTGCTGCACAGGCTGAGGCAGTTGCTAGCCGGGCTGTCCATCCCTTGTCACCCAGAGCAGGCGGTCAGGGTGTCGGCCTATGCTGCTGAGACACACAGTCTGGCCAGCGAGACGTCCAGGTCATTGTGGGAGTGTCTGGAGGAGTTCAGCAGGGCCTCCTCAGCCAGGGTCAACTGGGGCAAGAGCAGCGCTCATCTGGTTGGGGTGTGGGAGGTTTCTGTCCCCCCTGCCCTCCCTGCGGGGCTGCAGTGGTCTCGCTCAGGCCCTCGGGTGCTGGGTGTGACTTTGGGGGAGACGCAGGAGAACTGGGCTGGCCTGCTGGAGAGGGTACAGAGCCGGTTGAGAGCATGGCGCTGGCTGCTGCCCCAGCTCTCCTTTAGGGGGAGAGCAATTGTTATTAATATCTTGGTGGCCTCCATGCTCTGGCACACTTATGCATGTCTGGACCCCCCACCGGCCCTGGTGTCCCAGATACAGAACCTGCTCCTGAAATTCTTCTGGGATGGGCTGCACTGGGTGCGCAAAGCAGTGCTGTACCTGCCGCTCCAGGAGGGGGGACAGGGGCTGCCCTCTGTGCCATTGACTTTGGACATTTAAACCAACTGGTTTAATTCACTTGAATATTTTATAGGTAGCACGTGTGTAGTGGTTTTTATTGAGCGTTTTTTGAATAGGCTGTGTTTTTTTCATGTTTTTTAGGTTTTTCTAGTTTGTTTTAAATGTTTTGTTAGTATTTGTTTAGTAAAATAAAGGTGTTAATATTCAAAAAATATCTCTCTCTCTCTCTCTGTCTCTCTCTCTCACACACACACACAAACACACACACACACACACACTCTCTATCTCTCTCTCTCTCACACACACACACACACACACATACACAGCCAGCAAGACTCACCAAGCCAGCCAGCTCTGCCATGACATCACGAACCTCACTCTGAGCTGACTGTTATGACATCACAGAGCACGTGCATTCCGTTGCTTGCCATCTGTCAACCACTCAGTCACTGCCAGCCAGACTGCCTGGCTGGCTGGATGGGGGGGCTGTTTGCTGCTGCTGCGTACCTTAGCAAGCTTATTTGCTTGACCGGTCTTCCTCCTCCTCTACCCACATGCCCACCTATGCCAGATCTGCTGTTCACCTGGATCACAGCTCCGCCCCAACAAGGCAGAGCCTCCCAAGAATGGTACAAACTCATCCACGTTCTCCTCCATGGAAAGCTTTAGCAAGAGGCAAAAGAGTTATAAGTAATGAAGAGGAACCCGAGTCCAAGACGCTTCCGACCAGCCATACATATTTGTGTGTATTAAAGATCACATTTTATTACATTTTGTTTTTCTGTACTTTATTACATCTTATTGTGATTTATAATAAAATTGTGTATTTTCCATATGTATGTATGTATGTTTGTATGTATGCATGTATGTATGTATGTATGTTTGCATGTCCAATTGCTTTGACAATACAAATGCACTGAATTGAGAGAGAGAGAGAGACAGAGAGAGAGAGAGAGAGAGAGAGAGAGAGAGAGAGAGAGAGAGAGAATGATAGAGAGGGAGAGAGAGAGAGAGAGAGAGAGAGAGAGAGAGAATGATAGAGAGGGAGAGAGAGAGAGAGAGAGAGAGAGAGAGAGAGAGAGAGAGAAGTGCTAGGGCACATCTGTAATATAAACTAGGGAACATTCGTCACATGCTTAGGGAACATTCATAACATACAAGGAACATTTGTAAAACGAATTAAGGAGCGTTGGTGACATACTAAAAGGACATATACTGGTAAGATGTTGGGCACATTTGAAACAACAAAAATGGCATTTGGTTATTTATTAGGGACATTTATGCTAGTCTGAGCAAATATCTATGCATATTCCAATGTTTGCTACAGGACTTACAGATTGAGTGAAGGGGTCAATATGTTCAGAACTAACCACTGCTTCCTCAATTTTGTATTAAACATAATTAATAAGAAATGTGGGCTCTACATTGGTCTGGAAAAATGGAGCAGTGGTCCCTAAGACAATTCTTTCAGTTCTTTGACACAATTCCTTAAACCCATTTTCTGTAAAATATGTTATCAACTTGCATTAATATATCATCCAAACTACAATCATACTAATAATGAAAATGTTCATATTATTATATTCTAAGGGTTCTAGTCTATTGTGTATTGTATTTATTATCAGGCCCTTCTCTTATGTTTTAGAGTTATTATTATTATTCCGTACAGTACAGGGATTAAATTAAGTATTTTAACCACAAAGTATTGGCTACAGTTATGATGCCTACTTCAGTGTTCATATGCATACAGTTTCTGAGGTCTGGACCACTGCACAGTAGTCCCTGGAGTTGTAGTCCAGAGCACTGCAAAATTCGTGCTGAAGTGATCTGGATCACCACGCAATGGCCCAAGGACCACTGCAAACTTGGATTTCAATGTTTTTGTGTAATCCATGTTGCAATAGCACCTACCATGTTCCTTTGTGGTGAGCTGGTTAATTCTGTTCTTTAACATTAAAGAGAAAAATTAACATGAATAAACTTACTGTTGAAGATTATTATTTTATTATTTTTATTTCTTGGCAGACGCCCTTATCCAGGGCGACTTACAACATAAGTGCAAAAATACAGAGAAGTACAAGGCATCAATCATTACAAATTCAACTTAGTTAAAAAATATCGCAATTCAAAATACATTTTAAAAATTCCAATTACAATTTACACAAGTACAGTAAAAGACTTCCTACATCCTGGACGGTGAAAGCTAAGTGCTGTCAAGATGTAGGGTTACAGACTAGGGCTACAGGAAAGGGAGCAAGGAGGAAAACATTCAAGAACGAGAGGAGCATAATAAGCTGAAGTGCTATCTAGCAGAGATAGAGGACTAATATTACAAGTGCGGTCGGAAGAGATGCGTCTTGAGTAAGCGCCGGAATGAGGTCAAGGACTCTGCTGTTTTGACTTTGGTGGGCAGGTCATTCCACCACCGAAGTCAAAACAGCAGAGTCCTTGACCTCATTCCGGCACTTGTGTAACCCTTGTGTCAGATGTAACCCTTACCCAGTGGTTAACCCTAACTCTATGTTACAAATGTTCCCTAAAAGCTTGTTTTGCAAGATCAATAAAGAACCCTTAAGGAATTTTAAACTTTTAAAGATACACATAGGTAATACCAATGTGCTTTAACAATGGCGAAAATAATAATGCGTTTATTTTTAATAGTGAAGATATTGTATAGATGTATATCTTTCATATACACAAATAGAAAAAAAACGGTTTCCAAACCGAATATAGAACTGAAACTTTCAGACAGTCCATGAAAAATGGAATGTAAACATTTACACTTCTTAACAATTCTATATATCAATTATATTCATAACCCTAACCCTATCACTAACCCTAACTTTAAGTTACAAATGTTCCCTAAACACTTATTTTGCAGGATCAATAAAAAACTGTCAGGATTTTTTAAACTTTTACTGACACACATAGTTAATAGCAATGTGTTATAACTTTTCCAAAAATAATAATCCGTATATCTTTAATTGTTTTGACATTATTAAGATATAATGCATCTATCACATAGGGAACATTTGTTACATGATAGGAAAAACATTCAAATTATGTAATTTTGAATATATTTAATATTACAGCATACAATTTGTCAGGCTTCATAATAATGGAATTTATGACATACTCTGTAAAAATCAAGCAAATATCATTTGTTGTTCATGAGAAAAAATATATATAATCAAAGCTATCAGACTTTAGCACGTGGTGAATTAACACACATACGATTATACAGCATTTGTTGCAGCTTCGCAACACCTAATTTTAAATGTTGTTGGTGAATTAGATAATTAGTGACTACCCTCTATTTGCATTTGATCCCCTGTATTATTGCTAAAATAAAGTTTTACTGACATTTTATTGACCCTACCACTGCATAGGACACATCTGTAACATGAACGCTACTGAATGGCACATACATTGAAAACTACGGAGAATTGAGACTTATCCATTTAACACTTCATAAATCATCTTAAAACGTTTCCAACCAAGGCAAAACCCACTTGAAATACGTTCATTCACATTTTTGGTAAACAAAAAGAGAGATTGTTACATATGTTCCCTATGATGCATCTACAGAGCGAGAGACAGAGACAGAGACAGAGAGAGAGAGAGATACTTTTTTTAACTTTAAAATGTACTTTATTACAAAAGTGCATCATTCAACACACAAAATCTACAAAAAGCATTAAATAATAAAAACAATGCAGCCTCGAAAAAATGCAGTTGTTAAACAACTATCCAATTACCATAAAAACAGAACAGACATCACTCTTTATATATTTAAAAACAAACCCTCATTCCCAACCAGGCAGAGAACCCTATCAAGGCACCATACCTTCTCAAACTGATCCACACTACACATTGTTTTGTGGTATTCATAATCGACAGTGATTTGTACAGCTACACTAATTTTAAAAACAGTCAAAACCTCACAAAAGACATGGCCACTCAATTTCCGTTTCCTACTCTTTTTGCCCTATCAAAAAATTGGTTAACTTGACCTTGACTTTCAGTTGAACAATAGCACTTATACCGAACACAAACACCCTTGGAGAGAAACACAATGAGAGTTGAAAAAATAACTTTCAACCATAGAAATTAAGGTTGTAATCTATTACAGTCTAAATAACGGTGAGCAACAGTTTTCGTTTGACCACAAAACACACAGGCATCAGTCACATCATGATCAATAATGGACAGAAAGGAATTCACTGCTAAGTGCCAGTGTAAATCCCCAGCTCTCTTATTCAGGGGGGCTGTATACAGGGTTCCCCAAGCTGGGCAAACTGCACTCTCAAATAGCAGCTTCCCTCTCCAGGGTGAATCAGGGACATCTTTTAACTGTGCAAAATGAGTCGTTTTCAATACAAATTGATACAGCGTCTTATTATTGGCACTAGAGAAAACAACATCGGAGACTTCCTTCATCTGTAAAATCAGATCTGGCCTATCCTGCCTGAGCCACATGGAAGGGGAAAGCTTCAGCTCAATGAAAAGCCTCTGTCTATCGGATTCATTGCTGCCCATCCAAACCTCCCCCTGTACATCCAGCCCCTACTCCTGCAGGGCCACACTCTACTGAGACAGCAACACCCCTACCACTCGCACTGAGTGCACCTGCAGCCTTCCTGCCAAGGCCTCCACACTCATCCAGCCACCCCCCCTCCCCATCACAACCTGCCCCAGCCTGGTCACACCTGCCTTAACCAGCCTGCTGTGCAAGCCCTGAGACTCCAACACAGGGAGCCGCAGTGCAGGGTTACACAGCAACGGCTCTCTCAAAAGCCAATAAGCCCCCAACCTCTCCATGTCTCTTCGCACCCGCACTAGCCACCACGCTTTCAAAACACTACGGTAAAAAAGTGGAACCCCTCTGAGATCCAACTGAGACATGTCTGTCACAAACAACTGCCTGTCCAGCTACAGCCTCTGAGAACAGCAGCTTTCGAACTGTCTGTAACCTGAACACTGCCACCCTGCTGGTCAGGTCTAAAAGTCCCTGCCCACCTTCTGCTACTGACAGAAAAACCACACTCTGCCTGATCCAGTGCAGCCCGTCCCAAAAGAAATGGAGCAGGATCCTCTGGAGTCTGGTGAGCACACCTGCTGGCGGCTCCACACACTAGCCTGTGCCACAGCATTGAAGCCACCAGATTATTAATGACCAGCACCCTCCCTCTGTATGAGAGCTGGGGGAGCAGCCATCGCCAGCGCCCCAACCTCTCCTGTACCTGCTCCTCTATCCTCTCCCAGTTCCTCTGCTTTGCTTTCTCTCCCCCCAGGAACACCCCCAGACACTTTAACTCCCCACAACTCCACTGCAGCCCAGCTTGCAAACCCAGGGGCTTCCGCCCCCCAACTCCCAGAGCAGCACCGCACTGCTCTTCATCCAATTAACTCTTGCTGATGACACCTGCCCATATCTCTCTAGGCTCTCTTCCAATAGCACAACGTCCAAGTCCCCCACTACACACACACACATCGTCTGCATATGCACACAACCGAACACACACCACACTGCAGGACGGGATGCTCAGACCAGTCAACACAGTCCTCAGCGTGTGCAAGAGAGGCTCTATGGACACGGAATACAGCATTCCCGATAGCAAGCAGCCTTGTCTAATCCCTCTCTGCACTGGAAATGGGGTACTCAACCCGCCATTGATTTTTAACACACTAAAAACATTATTATACAAACATTTAATAAGTGCCAAGAAATTAGGGCCCAAACCAAAAGCTTCCAAGTTATGGAAAAAATACTTATGATCCACACGATCAAATGCTTTTTCTTGATCCAAGGAGATCAAACCTGCTTGAAAGCCAAACAACCTGGATGCCGACATCAGGTACCTCGCCAAAAAAAAAAGATCAAATATAGAGCGCTGTGGGACACAATAAGTCTGATCTGGGTGCACTAGGGATCCCATAACTGGATTGAGACGGTTGGCAAGGGCCTTTGACAAGATCTTAAAGTCACAGCACAACAATGACACAGGTCTCCAGTTGGAGATTTAACATAAATCACCCTTTTTAGGGAGCAGTGTAAGTACTGCCCTCCTGCAGCTCAATGGCAGCTCACCGTCCAGCACACCCTCTTCACACACACTGAGTAAGTCCATCCCCAGTACTGGCCACAGAGTCTTATAAGAACTGCACCAGCAGCCCGTCCAGTCCTGGAGCCTTTCCGTTGTTCAGGCCCTGCAGGGCAACACTGTTTTCTAGTTTTTTTTCTAGTTTTCTCAATCTAAACCTTTCCGGATTCTCAAGCTCCGCAGAGCCCCGCAACAGAGCTTGTGCCGAGTTAACAAACTGTTTTAAATCCGAAACAATGGACTGCACATTCACCCTGTAGAACCGTGTCTGAAATAAGTGGAGAGTCATGGAGACAAAGCAAACAGAACTTTAATCGAGCCGCTCGGAAGCTCCACTGTCAGAAATAATTCCTTCAGTGAGGCTTAATGTTTACAGACATGAGTACAACTTTATAGGAAAAATGACGTAACATCTTATGGCCGTTCATCCAATCAGAAGATACAGGTCCGGGTCCGTTTTACGATCTGTCCTCCCGTGAAGAGGTGATGGATCCAAAGCAGATGTCCGTCTTTGATGTGCACTAGGAAGATGCGATCCCACGGTTGTCATTTACCTAGTGTCAATCGCTCTTTAACAAAAACAATTCCTCCCTATCTGGAGAAATGATTAAGTCATAAACAAATTCTCAGCAGACAGCTGTAGGCTATTTCGGCACTGTGTAATCTTTCATTACTGACAGGAGTTTCTAACAAATCGACCTTGTTGACCCTTTACTTGTCCTGCTAAATCTAATCTGCTCAGTCTATATACAAAACTATTTCTAATGCTAGTATTAATATAAAACATTATATAATTATCACAAAACACTTTCTTCAACTTCCTTTACAGAGTCTTCATTCCCTCCTTTTTGGCAATAGAAATGAAGCGAAATGAAGCCAAAATAATCGTGTTTGTCAGTTACAATAATTTCTTCCTCCGGAGGGGCAGGTGGTATAGTGCTGCGTGTTCAGCTCCCATTTATCCCAACCTGCCACCTACGAGGTGTGTATGTATGTACAGCGAGGTATTCAAATAATCAGGGGATAGGAATGTATTTTTATTTGCATGGTCGGGCAAACAATTATGTCATAACTACACCTTATTGAATATTGAGCTCTTTTATGGAAATTGCAGTGGCCACCTACAATTTCCTGGAGCTTTACTGTGTATCTCAAATTATATTTCATCCTGCCCCAGGTCATAAAGGTCAATCCCCAGTTACATAATACATACATTGTTTTGCTTCTAAAGGAATACAAAAGTCAGCAAACATGTTATTTTTACAAATTCAGTTATTCACATATATTTCTGATGCATTTTAATTGATAAACATTGTACATTCCATACCTCTCAAGAGAAGGGCAATGGACTTATTCTTACTTCATGACTCTTATTCTATTCATTTGAGTAATTTGACATCTCCACCAAAAGTACATTATAAACTACCAATACAAGAATATATGCTACTGCAGATGTCATCTGTGCTGTTTTCACAATGTATTGCAGATTCCTATAATCTGGACAACCTTTAATTTCAGTATTTTAACTTATTTCTCCATTAAGTCAAGCATCACTTCAGTGTTGTGGACCTCAACATTGGTCTGTTCAAGATGCCGTGAGGCTGTCTTTAAAGCCGCGCCCTCGGCCTACTGTGTCTCAATGAGAACACCAGCGTCTTCTCCATATGCACCTCTGCCACCACGGGTCAGACATCGATTCCTTCAGGACATGATTCATAATGTGCATATCTGCCATGTGGAATAGATCGGTCATCTGAAGACACAATGTGTGGTTCGCACAACATCAGAGATCCTCCTTATAAAAGGCATCTCTATCACATGGACAGTAGTTGACATTCACACAATCTATAAGGTTTCCAGTAAAGGGACAATTCATAATAATAATCTTGATCCCAAATTTTCACAGATTATTTCAGTACAGCACTCAGGTGTCGTCAGCAGCATCATATCTCCTGTGTTACTGAATCAACTTTACTACCTAGTGTAAATACTCTTTCTTGTGTGGAGCTGTCAAACTTTCAAAACAATGCGCTTATCTCTTTGCTTTTATCTGACTTATATATCTAAGACTATTTTAATAATTATTACAGCAGCTCTTTCAACAACAAAGTTAATAGTTGTTAGGTAAATGATCATAGTTGACCTCACAGACACTTTCACTGCCCCAACCCTACCGCCCTTTTTTTTGTTTTTTTTGTTTTGTTTGGGGGGTGAATCCCTTCCTGATTAATAGGGTATTTCTGTTTGGGAAAGCACTATTTCCATACACTTTCATGACTTTAGATTTTAAACTATATCTCATTCAATTATTTATTTATTTAAAATTAAGTTATACCTTAAGTAACTTCCTTATTTTCCCTCATATTCCATTCAATCGCCATCAAAACTCTTGTGCTGAAAGTGGCAGCACATTTCTTTCACACATACCAAACTCCCTTTTTACAGCTTCCCAAGCCTCATCGACTCTTAAACCCCTTGTCAACATCCTCAAACCTTCATCAACATCGCTCAGACCCTCTGAAAACATCACTCTGTATCCTAACAGCTGTTCTTTCTCCTTTCCTAATTTTTTACTACACATTTCAAGTTATATTTATTGACATGTATTATTACTATTTATACACATATTTCGCTCTATTGTTTGAGTTAATAAGTTAAGATATTTTCCTAATAAAATATATTTTTAGAAAATAAGCATTTTAATTGATTTCAATAATGATTCCCAGATACCTCAGGAAAACAAATTTAAAAAAAAAATGTGATCAGTCAATGATTTCCCCAATGAAGAGCCTGCGTGGGCACTAAGACTGTCCGCCTGCACGGCTCATATATGTCTTTATTGTGTCACTTCCTCCTATTGAAGTCCAATCTACACCGGTACATGTTCAGAAGAACTGTTCCCAAAGCCTATACAGAGTCTTCAAAAGCTATCAGACTTTAGCAGCTGGTGTATGAACACACATACAATTATACAGCATTTTCTGAAGCTTCGCAAGACCTAATTTTAAACATTGTTGGTCAATTAGATATTTAGTGAGGACCCTCTATTTCCATTTCAATTGCTAAAATAAAGTTTTACTGACATTTTATTGACCCTACCACTGCATAGGACACATCTGTTACATGAACGCTACTGAATGGCACATACATTGAAAACTACAGAGAGAGACAGAAAGACAGACAGACAGACAGACACTAACACAGCCACCCACCCACCCACTCACACACACACACACACTCTATCTCTCTCTCTCTCACACACACACAGCCAGCAAGACACAGAGCCAGCCAGCTCAGCGATGACATCACAAACCTCTCTCTGAGCTGACTGCTATGACATCACAGAGCACGTGCATTCCGTTGCTTACCGTCTGTCAACCACTCAGTCACTGCCAGCCAGACTGCCTGGCTGGCTGGATGGGGGGGCTGTTTGCTGCTGCTGCGTACCTTAGCAAGCTTATTTGCTTGACCGGCCTTCCTCCTCCTCCGCCCACATGCCCAGCTCTGCCCGATCTGCTGTTCACCTGGATCACAGCTCTGCCCCAACAAGGCAGAGCCTCCCAAGAATGGTACAAACTCATCCACGTTCCCCTCCATGGAAAGCTTTAGCAACAGGCAAATACATACATATTTGTATGTACTAAAGATCACATTTTATTACATTTTGTTTTTCTGTACTTTATAACATCTTACTGTGATTTATGATTATATTGTTTATTTTCCATACATATGTATGTATGCATGTATGTATGCATGTATGTATGTTTGCATGTCCAATTTCTTTGTAAATACAAATGCACTGAATTGAGAGAGAGAGAGAGAGAGAGAGAGAGAGAGAGAGAGAGTGCTAGGGCACATCTGTAACATAAACTAGGGAACATTCGTCACATGCTTAGGGAACATTCATAACATACAGGGAACATTTGTAAAACGAATTAGGGAACCTTTGTGACATACTAAAAGGACATATACTGGTAAGATGTTGGGCACATTTGAAACAACAAAAATAGCATTTGGTTATTTATTAGGGACATTAATACCAGTCTGTGCAAATATCTATGCATATTCCAATGTTTGCTGCAGGACTTACAGATTGAGTGAGGGGGTCAATATGTTTGATTCAGAACTAACCACTGCTTCCTCAATTTTGTTTTAAACATAATTTAAAAGAAAAGTGGGCTATACACTGGTCTGGAAAAATGCAGCAATGGTCCCTAAAGCAATTCTTTTAGTTTTTGGACACAATTCCTTAAACCCATTTTCTGTAAAATATGTTATCAACTTGCATTAATATATCATCCAAACTACAATCATACTAATAATGAAAATGCTCATATTATTACATTCTAAGGGTTCTAGTCTATTGTGTATTGTATTTATTATCAGGCCCTTCTCTTATGTTTTAAAGTTGTTATTATTATTCCGTACAATACAGGGATTAAATTAAGCATTTTAACCACAAAGTATTGGCTACAGTTATGATGCCTACTTCAGTGTTCATATGCATACAGTTTCTGAGGTCTGGACCACTGCACAGTAGTCCCTGGAGTTGTAGTCCAGACCACTGCAAAATTCGTGCTGAAGTGATCTGGATCACCACGCAATGGCCCAAGGACCACTGCAAACTTGGATTTCAATGTTTTTGTGTAATCCATGTTGCAATAGCACCTACCATGTTCCTTTGTGGTGAGCTGGTTAATTCTGTTCTTTAACATTGAAGAGAAAAATTAACATGAATAAACTTACTGTTGAAGATTATTATTTTATTATTTTTATTTCTTGGCAGATGCCCTTATCCAGGGCGACTTACAACATAAGTGCAAAAATACAGAGAAGTACAAGGCATCAATCATTACAAATTCAACTTAGTTAAAAAATATCGCAATTCAAAATACATTTTAAAAATTCCAATTACAATTTACACAAGTACAGTAAAAGACTTCCTACATCCTGGACGGTGAAAGCTAAGTGCTGTCAAGATGTAGGGTTACAGACTAGGGCTACAGGAAAGGGAGCAAGGAGGAAAACATTCAAGAACGAGAGGAGCATAATAAGCTGAAGTGCTATCTAGCAGGGATAGAGGACTAATATTACAAGTGCGGTCGGAAGAGATGCGTCTTGAGTAAGCGCCGGAATGAGGTCAAGGACTCTGCTGTTTTGACTTTGGTGGGCAGGTCATTCCACCACCGAAGTCAAAACAGCAGAGTCCTTGACCTCATTCCGGCACTTGTGTAACCCTTGTGTAAGATGTAACCCTTACCCAGTGGCTAACCCTAACTCTATGTTACAAATGTTCCCTAAAAGCTTATTTTGCAAGATCAATAAAGAACCTTTAGGAATTTTAAACTTTTAAAGATACACATAGGTAATACCAATGTGCTTTCACAATGCCGAAAATAATAATTTGTTTATCTATAATAGTGAAGATATTGTATAGATGTATATCTATCATATACACAAATAGAAAAAAACGGTTTCCAAACCGAATATAGAACTGAAACTTTCAGACAGTCCATGAAAAATGGAATGTAAACATTTACACTTGTTAACAATTCTATATATCAATTATATTCATAACCCTAACCCTATCACTAACCCTAACTTTAAGTTACAAATGATCCCTAAACACGTATTTTGCATGATCAATAAAAAACTGTCAGGATTTTTTAAACTTTTACTGACACACATAGTTAATAGCAATGTGTTATAACTTTTCCAAAAATAATAATCCGTATATCTTTAATTGTTTTGACATTATTAAGATATAATGCATCTTTCACATAGGGAACATTTGTTACATGATAGGAAAAACATACAAATGATGTAATTTTGAATATATTTAATGTTACAGCATACAATTTGTCAGGCTTCATAATAATGGAATTTATGACATACTCTGTAAAAATCAAGCAAATAGCATTTGTTGTTCATGAGAAAAAATATATATAATCAAAGCTATCAGACTTTAGCACGTGGTGAATGAACACACATACGATTATACAGCATTTGTTGCAGCTTCGCAATACCTAATTTTAAACGTTGTTGGAAAATTAGATACAAAGTGAGGACCCTCTATTTGCATTCGTTCCCCTGTATTATTGCTAAAATAAAGTTTTACTGACATTTTACTGACACTACCACTGCATAGGACACATCTGTAACATGAACGCTACTGAATGGCACATACATTGAAAACTATGGAGAATTGAGACTTATCCAATTTACACTTCATAAATCATCTTAAAATGTCTCCAACCAAGGCAAAACCCACTTGAAATACGTTCATTCACATTTTTGGTAAACAAAAAGAGAGATTGTTACATATGTTCCCTATGATGCATCTACAGAGACAGAGAGAGAGAGAGAGAGAGACAGACAGACAGGCAGACAGACACTAACACAGCCACTCACTCTCCCACACACACACACACACACACACACACAGTATCTCTCTCTCTCTCTCTCTCTCTCAAAATTCAAATTCAAATTCAACGTGCTTTAGTGGCATGACCAAAAAGAAGTATTGCCAAAGCAATGGTGACAAACAACAGTTTTTAACATATATATGTACATTTGCATACATAAATACACAATATGTATGTTAAAAACAGGTAACTGATTAATTTCAATTAATAAAATTCAATCATAGTTCAGAGAGACATAAAACTGATATTGATAGTAATAACTGGGTGTAGCATAGGTGTCATTGCCTGTGTCCAGGGGTGTCCCCTGTGTGAGTGGACTGAGTGTCCACTGTGTCCCTCAGGCTGTGGCAGGCAGCTGTATACTGGGCTGCCAGTAATATGCAGCTGGTCTCCTTTCCCAGAAGGACTGGCACTTTCTCCGAGTCTGGCAGGTCTTGAAATCTCTTATAGAGATCTGCTATTTTGGGGAAAAAATTTTCTCATAAATGTTTATATTTTTCACATTTTAGAATAAAGTGCAGCTCTGTCTCGACCTCTCAGCATTGGCAGTGGGGACACAGCCTGTCCTCTCTGGGCAGCCAGGTCTGCCTGTGTCGGCCCGTCTCGATGGCCAGGCTGTGCTCACTGAGCCTGTATTTGGTCAGGATCCTTTTGTGTTTTTCGTTCGTTATTAATTTAAGGTTTTCTGACAATGTGTAGTGTCTTTTTAGGGCCCGATAGCACTGCAGTTTACTTTGTGCTTGTGTGTGTGTTTCCCAATGGGTGATGTAGTTTTCTTTGTGCTGTGTGATAATTTGGTTGACTCTGATTGTGTGCATGTGTGTGTTGCTGTCCTGAGGCTGGCCGGTGTCGGTGTGTGTCTGCGCAGTGAGCCTGCGGACCAGCTGGCTGAGGGGGCTCCTCTCTGGGTTCAGCTCTTGGCATTGCAGGGCCTTGTGGTGGTAGGAGTGTGTGTCGCTGTTTATTAGATGGAGCCAGAATTTAATTGCCCTTTTGTGTATGTTGATTAATAATGGGTATTGGCCTAATTCTGCCCTGCATGCGTTGTTCGGTGTTTTCCTTTGCACCTGTAGGATATTTTTAGGCAAGGTTTCTATTGGGTGTGTGTCCCATTGAGCAAACTCCTGCCCTGTGAGGGGACCCCACACCTCACTGCCATAGAGAGCAATGGGCTGGATTATGGATTCAAATATTTTTAGCCAGATTTGTACAGGTATTTTTATGCAAATGTGTCTCTTTATGGCATAGAAGGCCCTGCGCGCTTTCTCTCTCAGTGTCTTCACCGCCGTGTTGAAGCTTCCTGTTGAGCTGAGTGTGAGGCCTAGGTTTGTGTAGTGGGTGCAGTGTTCGATGGTGCTGTTTGCTAAAGTGACGTGGTACCTAGTTCCCTGAGGCCTGGCCTTTTTCTGGAATATCATGGTATTTGTCTTTTTCATGTTTACTGCCAGGGCCCAGGTCTGACAGTACTGCTCCAGCAGTGCCAGGTTCTGCTGCAGCCCCTGCTCTGTGGGCCACAGCAGCATCAGGTCATCTGCGTTGAGCAGGAACGTGACTTCTGTGTCATGTATGGTGAGGCCGGGGGCTGCAGATTGCTCCAGCATTGTGGCCAATTCATTGATGTAAATATAGAATAGCGTTGGGCACAGACTGCAGCCCTGCCTCACCCCACGCCTCTGAGTGAAGAACTCTGTTCTTTTATTGCCAATTTTAACTCCGCACTCGTTTCCTGTATACATTGATTTGATGATGTCATATGTTTCACCCCCTACACCACTTTGGAGAAGTTTGTAAAATAAACCTTCATGCCAGAATGAATCAAATGTTTTTTTTAAATCTATGAAACAAGCAAATATTTTATTTTTATTTTGGTTGACGTGTTTGTCAATGAGGGTGTGTAGGGTGTAAATATAATCGGTTGTGCGGTGTTTTGGGAGGAAGCCAATCTGACTCTTACTCAGGACACTGTACTCGGTAAGGAAGGCCAGTATCCGGGCGTTAATGATACTGCAGAACACCTTCCCCAGGTTGCTGCTCACACAGATGCCCCGGTAGTTATTAGGGTCCAATTTGTCTCCACTCTAATGAATCGCGGTGATCAGTCCTTTATGCCAGCTGTCAGGGAAGTGGCCCACACTGAGCACCAGGTTGAACAGCCGTAGCAGGGCCTGCTGTAGCTCAGGGCTGCTGTGTTTCAGCATCTCGTTGGAGATGCCATCAGGCCCGCATGCTTTCCTGGGCAGCAGGGCGCGCAGCTTCTCCTGCAACTCCTACTCAGTAATAGTTGAGTCCAGGGGATTCTGGGTGTCTTTAAATGCCAATTCCATTCTTTTTAGTTTCACACTGATGTCATGCTGAGCTGATTTCTCAGTGTGGTGAATGTTTTCATAAAGTTTTTCAAAGTGTTTTTTCCAAAAATCTCAATTTTGAATGGCCAATTCTTCAGGTTTTAATTTATTACATTTTTTCCAGTTTTCCCAGAATCTATTTGTGTTAATGGACTCTTCGATTATTGTCAGTTGCTTTCGGGTGTGTTGTTCTTTTTGATCTAAGTGTTCCTTCGTTCCTCAGTTCCTTCCTTATTCTATTGCACTCCTTATCAAACCAATTCTCCTCTTTGTATTTTGTTGGGGTGTTCTTTTTAATTTTCAATTTTGACTGTAAAGCTGCTTTTTCAAATATATGATTTAAGTATTTTATAGCCAGATGTATTCCTTCTTTACTATGTTGATTTGGGGTGATCAGAAAGGTGTGTATTAGTGATTGGATGTCTTGATTTACAATTGCTTTCTGGTTCTCTTGTGTGCTGTCTGGAGCCCATCTGTAGGAGTGTCTGAGGCTGTACAGCTTGCTGGGCTGTGTGTGAGCGCTGCTGCTGTGCTCTGTCCTCTTCAGGAACACAGTGATTTGGCTGTGGTCTGATAGAGGTGAATGCACTGAGAGAGAAGGGGTCTAGGTCTGTGATGGCATATTCTACCGTGCTGCTGCCAAGAGCTGAGCTGTAGGTGTATCTTCCCAGAGAATCTCCCCGGATCCCGCCATTCACGATATACAGGCCCAGTCCCTGACAGAGCTGCAGTAATTTTTGCCCGTTTTTATTCACTCCCCTGTCGTGGCTGTGTCTGAGGGAGCTGATGGGGGTGTTTAAGGGGGTGTGGCCGAATATGTGGCTGTCTCCCTGTGTGCTGGTGAAGTCAGGCAGGCTGCCTGTCCGGGCGTTCAGGTCCCCACAGATCAGCACACTTCTCTGGACCTGGAAGTGGCAGACCTCAGTCTGGAGGTTGGGGAAGATCTCCTCATTGTGATATGGGGATTCTGAGGGGGGAACATACACGGCACACAGGAACACATCGGTTTGTGTAGAAATTATTTCTTTGCTTATTTTAAGCCATATGTGTGACTCTGCTGTTTTGATGGGCTGTATGGAGTCACTGAGCTCTGCTTTGTACCAGATTATTATGCCCCTGGAGTCCCTGCCGTGTCTGACGGAGGGCTTCTTCAGGGAGGGCACTATGACCTCTCTGTAGCCTGAGGGACAGTGACTGGACACGTCTGCCCGACACCATGTCTCTTGCAGGATGATGACATCCTTGTCTCTCACTCTATCTCTGAACTCCAGGTCTGTGTTCTTCAGCCCGAACACTGAGGAGCCCAGGCCCTGGATGTTCCACATGGTGATAGATAGGGATCGCATTTCTTTCTACTCTAATTAAGCAATTTATATACTCCTTTGGAATGAGATATATCTGGAAATGTGTGAGGTGGAAAGTAAACATATAAATAAATAGTAATACTGGTGATATGTAAAAATAGGAAACGAATAAATTAAAAAAAAAAAAAAAAACTCCTGACTTACACTCCTATATACATACGCATAAACACATATATCTACATATATGTAAGCATCCATATACACTCACCTAAAGGATTATTAGGAACACCTGTTCAATTTCTCATTAATGCAATTATCTAACCAACCAATCACATGGCAGTTGCTTCAATGCATTTAGGGGTGTGGTCCTGGTCAAGACAATCTCCTGAACTCCAAACTGAATGTCTGAATGGGAAAGAAAGGTGATTTAAGCAATTTTGAGCATGGCATGGTTGTTGGTGCCAGACGGGCCGGTCTGAGTATTTCACAATCTGCTCAGTTACTGGGATTTTCACGCACAACCATTTCTAGGGTTTACAAAGAATGGTGTGAAAAGGGAAAAACATCCAGTATGCGGCAGTCCTGTGGGCGAAAATGCCTTGTTGATGCTAGAGGTCAGAGGAGAATGGGCCGACTGATTCAAGCTGATAGAAGAGCAACTTTGACTGAAATAACCACTCGTTACAACCGAGGTATGCAGCAAAGCATTTGTGAAGCCACAACACGTACAACCTTGAGGCGGATGGGCTACAACAGCAGAAGACCCCACCGGGTACCACTCATCTCCACTACAAATAGGAAAAAGAGGCTACAATTTGCACAAGCTCACCAAAATCGGACAGTTGAAGACTGGAAAAATGTTGCCTGGTC
The DNA here is from genome assembly GCF_036373705.1 of Amia ocellicauda. Taxonomy (NCBI): domain Eukaryota; kingdom Metazoa; phylum Chordata; class Actinopteri; order Amiiformes; family Amiidae; genus Amia; species Amia ocellicauda. Next base: position 43,357,431 of record NC_089855.1, on the reverse strand, counting down.
TGATGAGTCTCGATTTCTGTTGAGACATTCAGATGGTGGAGTCAGAATTTGGCGTAAACAGAATGAGAACATGGATCCATCATGCCTTGTTACCACTGTGCAGGCTGGTGGTGGTGGTGTAATGGTGTGGGGGATGTTTTCTTGGCACACTTTAGGCCCCTTAGTGCCAATTGGGCATCGTTTAAATGCCACGGCCTAGCTGAGCATGGTTTCTGACCATGTCCATCCCTTAATGACCACCATGTACCCATCCTCTGATGGCTACTTCCAGCAGGATAATGCACCATGTCACAAAGGTCGAATCATTTCAAATTGGTTTCTTGAACATGACAATGAGTTCACTGTACTAAACTGGCCCCCACAGTCACCAGATCTCAACCCAATAGAGCATCTTTGGGATGTGGTGGAACGGGAGCTTCGTGCCCTGGATGTGCATCCCACAAATCTCCATCAACTGCAAGATGCTATCCTATCAATATGGGCCAACATTTCTAAAGAATGCTTTCAGCACCTTGTTGAATCAATGCCACGTAGAATTAAGGCAGTTCTGAAGGCGAAAGGGGGTCAAACACAGTATTAGTATGGTGTTCCTAATAATCCTTTAGGTGAGTGTATCTACATCATTTTTTGAAAATATGTCCATATATATCAATATATAACTACATTTATACAGCGGTGATTTTCGGATGTGGTAATAGCTAGTCACCTCCTGCAGTGGTTTCTTTGTTATGCACAGTTACTTATCTTATCAGTCGGGTGCAGATGAGGTTGAGCAGGTGTCGGATCTCCTGCAGCTCCCCGGTGTCGGTGTCGGCCACTCTGCTGACCGCTGCTGCGTAGTTGCGCTGGCTGTGCTGCTGGGCTGCCCTGTGCATGTTCTGGATGGGCTCCACTCTGGGTCTGCTGTTCTGTGGTCGGGCGTATCCAGGCTGGGGTCTGCGGTGTCCGGGCTGGGGAAGGTGGTGTGCAGGTGGAGGGCGGGGGCTCCCAGGGGCCGCTCTACTGATTGGCTCGGGGTTGTTCTGGGTGGTGTGGGTGCTGGAGAACCTTCTGTGGCCATGTGGGGGGCTGGCTGGGTTTCGGCCCAGGGCAATGTCTTTGAGTGTCTTTGCGAAGACGCTCACTGCTTGTTTGTGGAGATTGACGTTGTCAAACAAGCTGTGGGCCCCAAGAGTGGGGTGGTGTGCCAGGTGCACATTTGGCATCAGAGCACATCCCCGAGAGATCTCAGTGTTGATCATGTGGATGGTGTTGGGTGGAAGGCCTTCCTGTGCAGCAGGGTGGAGATGATGATTTTGGCGTGGGTGAAGGTCTGGGTGGCCCTCTCCGCCACTCTTCTGATGGAGCTGGCCACCTTGTCCTCCTGGGTCCTCAGGTCGTTTGTGCCTGTGTGTATAATAATATGGCTGGGGGAGCCGAGGCTTTTCTCAGACAGCTGCTGAATGGCCCTCTCTGTGGTCGGACACCAGACCTTGGAGATCTTGCCATCAGGGAAGAGCCGCCTCTCATTTATGAGTTTGCCATTTGAGTCTATCAGCAGGGCTACTTCAGTGTTCTTCTTCATGGTAGTCTTTCTGCGTGAGGGGGTCTCATCTGTGTCTGGTTCAGCCTGTGTGTGTGGTGCGCAGGTTTTGTGAGTGGTTTCGGGCTCAGGGTGTGTGTGAGTGCTGGGTGCAGTGTGTGTGTCTGAGTCAGGGTGTGTGTGTGTGTTGGGTGCACTGTGTGTGTCGTGCTCAGGGTGTGTGTGTGTGCTGGGTGCACTCTGTGTGTTCGGGTCGGGTTGTGTGTGTGTGTTGGGTGCAGTGTGTGTGTCAGGCTCAGGGTGTGTGTTGGATGCAGTGTGTGAGTGGTGTGTTGTGTGAGAGTCAGTATGTCTGGATGTCATTGGGGTGGGAGGGCTCTGCACATTGTGCACTGCTGGGTTTCTTGAGGGCTAGTTGTTGTGGGCAGTGAATTTGTATAGCTTCTCCTTCAGGCTCTGCACTGTCTTGTCTTTGCGTTGCATTTCCTCTCTCAGGGCCGTCAGCTCCCTCCTCATGGCCTCCCTGTCCTGCTGCAGCTCCCTCACCTCTTCCCTCAGCTCCCTCACTGTGACCTTGTGCTCGTGTTGGACTCTGTTGAGCTGGTCTGTTAGCTGCTCTGTGGTGTTGGAGGTTGTGAGCATGGCCAGCACCAGCTCTTTTAGCTCCATCAGCTCCACCTCCAGCAGGGACATGTTCTCCGTCAGCTGGGACACTGTGTCGGTGTCTGAGGGGTGTCCTGCGCTGGGATGCGTGTGGATTCCTCGCTGTTCTCTGGCGCGGCGCTCTCCCCTCCGTTCTCTGGGCAGTGTGGGGCTGGACTCTCCTCCTGTGTGGCTGCGTCTGTGCTCTTTTGGACACGTCTCTCCTTTTTCTCTCTGTCAGCCAGCGTTTTCAGTGAGTGGAACTGATTTTCAAAGGTGCCCAGGTTGCCCTCGCTGCCCTGTATTAAGACTGTTCCAGTGTGGTACAGATTGATTGTCAGCATGGAGGTGTCTGGGTCGTCCTCCTCACTGATTGACACCTGCCTTCCTTTACTGATGCCTCTCTTTTTAATGTGCCTGTACAGTTGACAGATGGCAGCGTGCCAGGCGTCGGTGTGCTCGGTGTAGAAGACCAGGTTGCTGGTGACTTGCTGGTCTCCAGTCTGAGAGAAGTCGGCTCTGAGAGTCTCTGGGTTGTCCTTCAGTATGTGTTGTCTGAGACTCTTCCTGGCCTGAGCGTTCTTCAGGTGCTCTGGGTAATGGATCGCACAGCTCCTGCTCCTGCTCATTGTATCTTTTATGAATTGATACTTTCAAATTCAAACCTCTGTCACTTTTCAAATGTCAACAGCTTTTCAGTATAGACACAGTTCTGTGTTGATTATACTGTATGCTGTAATATTGAATATTTTCAAAGTTACATCATTTGTTTGTTTTTCCTAGGGTTAGTGATAGGGTTAGGGTTATGAATATAATTGATATATAGAATTTTTAAGAAGTGTAAATGTTTACATTACATTTTCATGGATTGTCTGAAAGTTTCAGTTCTATTTGTGTATATGAAAGATATACATCTATACAATATCTGCACTATTAAAGATAAACGCATTATTATTTTCGGCATTGTTAAAGCTCATTGGTATGACTGTGACATTGGTTTATTATCGAAAAATATAAATATATATGAAAAGGTATCGTAAAAGAAATTAGAAACACCGTATACATTATTTTACTTTATAGCAGGGAGGAATCGCTATGTGTTATGTTGTTCCCCCAAGAACATATTATTTGAGTTGCATGTTGTAAAGCCGGACAGGTTAGAGTGACGCACGTCTTTGTGTTCTGGATAGAGAGGAGTAGTGGCGCTGCACTGCTGTGCTCGGCATTGTATTTGTAACTGCAACTCGGTTCATAAGAGACATAAACAAAAGTGCCAGGAACAATAAATTGTGTCAAGGAGTCCTGATGTAAACTGAACCCCAAACAACATGTCTACCTCCGAAGAGACTCGTTTCACGGTTTACAGACTGGCGGCAGCGAGGGATATTGTTTGCTTTTGTTTTTTCTCTACCGAGGCCGGATGCAGTGAGCTGTGCTTGCGGGTGACTGAGACAAAACCATGTCGGTGGTGAGTGAACTGTACTGTTAAAATCGGAAAATAATAATAAAAAAAAACTTACGGATGAAATAAACAGCTAAGTTAAACAAGTATAAAAAAAACAAAAAAAACATGGAAAATCCGATGGACCCAGAGAGTAATGTCGAAGCAGCAAATGAAAATGAAGCCGAAAATGAAGCGATTAATGCAGAAAGACGCACGAATACGACAGAGTAACACATGATCGTGTTGAGCTGCCTCCTTGCTTTCACGGAGATGGGAAGGATAAAGAAAGTTTCTCTCTGTGGAACACGCGTCTGGAATTGGCTGTAAAAGCTGCACAAACAGCACCAGGATCTTGCAACAATTGTACCAACACGTTTAAGTGCTGATGCACTGTCATACTGGGTTTCTTTACCCTCTGAAATGCAAAAAGACTATGCTAAAACAGTAGAGACATTAAAATAAGTCTTTGGAAGAAAAGAATACCTACTGCATTTTCAAACTTTTGTTAATGCAAGACCCCGTCAGCCTAAAGAAGCATTAGAAGTTTATGCAGCCGAAGTAAGCAGACTTGTGCAAGAGGCGTTTCCCAATTACGGACAGCCAGCTATTGAAATGGAGCGTTTTAGACGTTTTGTTGCTGGTTTAGACCCAGTGCTGCAGGCAAAGTGTTATGAGCATGGTGCAAGTAGATTGGAGGAAGCCCTAAAAATGGCTTGCAAGTGGGAGCGGGTCAGGAAGCATTAAGAACTGCCTCTTCACATTTCTAAAGCACAATAAATGAGAAGGTTCTGGAACAACCATCTATATGTAAATCTGGAAATATCCTAACAGCTATGGTGTCAAGCAAGTCCATTTCATCTACGTCAGAGGAATCCCCCAAATTACTACAAGCTATTGCAGATTTAACTGCAGATGTTAAAGCATTCAGAGTAGAGGCGAGCCAGTTGAAGCAACAGCAAGAAAATCTCAAACATGTGCACAGCCAGTACAAAGAGGGGAAAAAGGACCGTCATCCCTCTCCAGAATGGATGAAACAAGAGAAATATCGTGCATCACCTGATGGGTATAATTCTTCCTCTAGATCACAAAGAGATGTTTCTTCACCTTTATAGAAACATGTCTCCTGGACCATGACTTGGACATCATTCCCTACATAGGCAAAAATATGAAAGGTGGTCTTCATCACCAAGCAACCATTACTATTCAAGAACTAACAGTCCTAGCAATCGCTATCACTCATCTCACCCTGATCAGCACTGCAGTTCAAGATATTCTCGTAGTCCATCTGCATCCTACTCACACTCAAGGGACAGGTACACCAGGAGAACACCCAGTCCACATCACCATGAGAGAAGGCCTGATTGCAGATACAGCAAACGTCATCTTTGCTTTGATTCTGAGGATCCCACCTATCAGGGAAACGAGTGGTAGCAGGTGCTACGGGCCAAGTAGCTGCTACATTGAATTACAGGGGCCCAGAGTCTGAAGCTTCAGCGTTAAAAGACTCTCCAACCTCTTATTGTTTTGCTGTTATTGAAGACACTGCTGTTCAAGCCTTCATTGATACTGGTTCACAAATTTCTTTGATCAGTGAAAATTTAAGAATGTCAATTCCAGCACTGAAGACAAAGTCCATCAGAAAGACATACGTGTTGGCAAGGTCAGTGACTGGTGAGTGCCTTGATACTCTTGGAACACTAACCATTAGTATTAGACTTGGAGAGGAGGTTTTCCTTCACGATGTTCAAGTGATAAGAAATTCCAATCAAGCTGTCATACTCGGATGGGATTTTCTGCAGTGGGGGAAGACTGAGACATTAGTCTATTTTTGAAAAATATCAATATCTATGAAAAGGTATCGTAAAAGAAATTAGAAACACTTTATGCATTATTTTACTTTATAACCGGGAGAAATCGCTATGTGTTATGTTGTTCCCCTAAGAACATATTTCAGTTGCATGTTGTAAAGCCGGACAGGTTAGAGTCACGCACGTCTTTGTGTTCTGGATAGAGAGGAGTAGTGGCGCTGCACTGCTGTGCTCGGCATTGTATTTGTAACTGCAACTCGGGCTCCAGCACCGGCACCATGTCGGTGGAAAAGCACTACGTGAGCTCACACTGAGCTCAGTGTAATGTCTGCTCTGGAGAGCTCACAGTGTGACCTAGTCGTGAGTTCACGTCTTTACTGGGTAGTCCTTGACAACTTAATTGACTCAATTCTTGGGCTTAATTGGTCAAAATGACCATTGGTTGAAGGTACTCAGGGACTGATGTGTATAGAGACTTATTAAACCTGCAGGATTGTGGTTTTCCCAGATCAGAATTAACCAGCTCACCACAAAGGAATTTAGGATTTACACTTCTTAACAATTCTATATATCAATTATATTCATACCCCTAACCCTAACACTAAGCCTAACTTTAAGTTAAAAATGTTCCCTAAACACTTATTTTGCAGGATCAATAAAAAACTTTCAGGATTTTTTAAACTTTTACTGACACACATAGTGAAAAGCGATGTGTTATAACTTTACCGTAAATCTGAATATCTTTAGTTGTTTTGACATTATTAAGATATAATGCATCTTACACATAGGGAATATTTGTAACATGTTAGGAAAAACAAACAAATGATGTACAAGTATACAAATTGTCAGGCTTCATTAAAATTTAATTTATGACATACTCTGTAAAAATCAAGCCAACAGCATTTGTTGTTCACAAGAGAAAAAATATGAGCTGGTGTATAAACACACATACGATTATACAGCATTTTTTGCAGCTTCGCCAGACCTAATTTCAAATGTTGTTGGTAAATTATATAATTAGTGCGGACCCTCTATTTGCATTTGATCCCCTCTATAATTGCTAAAATAAAGTTTTACTGACATTTTATTGACCCTACCACTGCATAGGACACATCTGTAACATGAACGCTACTGAATGGCACATATATTGAAAACTACAGAGAATTGAGACAAATCCAATTTACATTTCATAAATAATCTTAAAACATTTCCAACCAAGGCAAAACCCACTTGAAATACGTTCATTCACATTTTTGGTAAACAAAAAGAGAGATTGTTACATATGTTCCCTATGATGCATCTAAAGAGCGAGAGACAGAGAGAGAGAGAGAGAGAGAGAGAGACAGGGAGAGACAGACAGACAGACAGACACTTACACAGCCACCCACCCACCCACTCACACACACTCTATCGCTCTCTATCTCTCTCTCTCTCTCTCTCTCTCTGTCTCTCACACACACACACACACACACACACACAGCCAGCAAGACACACAGAGCCAGCCAGCTCAGCGATGACATCACGAACCTCTCTCTGAGCTGACTGCTATGACATCACAGAGCACGTGCATTCCGTTGCTTGCCGTCTGTCAACCTCTCAGTCACTGCCAGCCAGACTGCCTGGCTGGCTGGATGGTGGGGCTGTTTGCTGCTGCTGCGTACCTTAGCAAGCTTATTTGCTTGACCGGTGCTAGGGCACATCTGTAACATAAACTAGGGAACATTCGTCACATGCTTAAGGAACATTCATAACATACAGGGAACATTTGTGACATACTAAAAGGACATACTGGTAAGATGTTGCGTTCATTTGAATCAACAAAAATGGCATTTGGTTATTTATTAGGGACATTTATACCAGTCTGTGCAAATATCTATGCATATTCCAATGATTGCTGCAGGACTTACAGATTGAGTGAGGGGGACAATATGTTTGATTCAGAACTAACCACTGCTTCCTCAATTTTGTTTTAAACTTAATTTAAAAGAAAAGTGGGCTATACATTGGTCTGGAAAAAGGAGCAGTGGTCCCTAAGACAATTCTTTTAGATTTTTGACTCAATTCCTAAAACCCATTTTCTGTAAAATATGTTATCAACTTGCACTAATATATCATCCAAACTACAATCATACTAATCATGAAAATGTTCATATTATTATATTCTAAGGGTTCTAGTCTATTGTGTATTGTATTTATTATCAGGCCCTTCTCTTATGTTTTCCAGTTGTTATTATTATTCCGTACAATACAGGGATTAAATTTAGTAATTAAACCACAAAGTATTGGCTACAGTTATGATGCCTACTTCAGTGTTCATATGCATACAGTTTCTGAGGTCTGGACCACTGCACAGTAGTCCCTGGAGTTGTAGTCCAGACCACTGCAAAATTCATGCTGAAGTGATCTGGATCACCACGCAATGGCCCAAGGACCATTACATACTTGGATTTCAATGTTTTTGTGCAATCCATGTTGCAATAGCAACTACCATGTTCCTTTGTGGTGAGCTGGTTAATTCTGTTCTGGGACAACCACAATCCTGCAGGTTTAATTAGTCTCTCTACACATCAGTCCCTGAGTACCTTCAACCAATGGTAATTCTGACCAATTAACCCCAAGAATTGAGTCAATTAAATTGTCAAGGACTACCCAGTAAAGACGTGAACTCACGACTAGGTCACACTGTGAGCTCTCCAGAGCAGACATTACACTGAGCTCAGTGTGAGCTCACTTAGCGCTTTTCCACCGACATGGTGCCGGTACTGGAGCCAGAGCCGCTGCTCGGCCTGGGATCCAGCTGATCTTCTTGTAAACCGGCCCGCTTTTCCACCGGTCTTGGAATCGAACGCTGACGTCACTGGATGTGGGCGTTCCCAAGCGTGGAGTAGAAGTGGAGAAACACAGCAATAATAATCAGCCCCGAGACGACTGCGTCTTTAACATCACAATCAAACTCATTCCGCGTCTATGGCAAATCGTAACCCATATGTTACAAATGTTCCCTAAATATGTGTTTTGCAGAATCCCCCAGCAAACGTTATGGATTATCAGCATTTTATCGACTCACATAATAGACCTTATTGTTCTTTAACATTGATGAGAATAATTCACATGAATTAATTTACTGTTGAAGATGTAACCCTTACCCAGTGGCTAACCCTAACTCTATGTTACAATTTCTCCCTAAACACTTATTTTGCAAGATCAATAAAAAACCTTTAGGAATTTTAAACTTTTAAAGATACACATAGGTAATACCAATGTGCTTTAACAATGCCAAAAATAAAAATGTGTTTATCTTAAATAGTGAAGATATAGTATAGATGTATATCTTTCATATACACAATTAGAAAAAAAACAGTTTCAAAACCGAATATAGAACTGAAACTTTCAGACAAACCATGAAAAATGGAATGTAAACATTTACACTTTTTAACAATTCTATATATCAATTATATTAATTACCCTAACCCTAACACTAACCCTAACTTTAAGTTACAAATGTTCCCTAAACACTTATTTTGCAGGATCAATAAAAAACTGTCAGGATTTTTTAAACTTTTACTGACACACATAGTTAAAAGCAATGTGTTATAACTTTACCACAAATCATAATCCGTATATCTGTAATTGTTTTGACATTATTAAGATATAATGCATCTTTCACATAGGGAACATTTGTAACATGATAGGAAAAACAAACAAATGATGTAACTTTGAAAATATTCAATATTACAGCATACAATTTGTCAGGCATTATGACAGAATTTATGACATAATCTGTAAATATCAAACAAACAGCATTTGGTGTTCACGAGAAAAAAAATATGAGATCAAAGCTATCAGACTTTAGCAGCTGGTGTATAAACACACATACGATTATACAGCATTTTTTGCAGCTTCGCAAGACCAAATTTTAAATGTTGTTGGTAAATTAGATAATTAGTGCGGACCCTCTATTTGCATTTGATCCCCTCTATAATTGCTAAAATAAAGTTTTACTGACATTTTATTGACCTTACCACTGCATAGGACACATCTGTAACATGAACGCTACTGAATGGCACATATATTGAAAACTACAGAAAATTGAGACAAATCCAATTTACACTTCATAAATAATCTTAAAACGTTTCCAAACAAGGCAAAACCCACTTGAAATACGTTCATTCACATTTTTGGTAAACAAAAAGAGAGATTGTTACATATGTTCCCTATGATGCATCTACAGAGCGAGAGACAGAGAGAGAGACAGAGACTAACACAGCCACCCACTCACACACACATACACACACACAAACACACTCTATCTCTCTCTCTCTCTCACACACACACACATACACACAGCCAGCAAGACACACAGAGCCATCCAGCTCAGCGTTGACATCACATGACAAACCTCTCTCTTAAGCTGACTGCTATGACATCACAGAGCACGTGCATTCCGTTGCTTGCCATCTGTCAACCTCTCAGTCACTGCCAGCCAGACTGCCTGGCTGGCTGGATGGGGGGGCTGTTTGCTGCTGCTGCGTACCTTAGCAAGCTTATTTGCTTGACCGGCCTTCCTCCTCCTCTACCCACATGCCCACCTATGCCCGATCTGCTGTTCACCTGGATCACAGCAAAACCCCAACAAGGCAGAGCCTCCCAAGAATGGTACAAACTCATCCACTTTCCCCTCCATGAAGAGGAACCTGAGTCCAAGACGCTACCGACCAGCTATACATATTTGTGTGTATTAAAGATCACATTTCATTACATTTTGTTTTCCTGTACTTTATTACATCTTATTGTGATTTATAATTGTATTGTATCTGCCGGCCGGGGCAGCAGTGAGGGGGAGGCGGTGGCAAAGGCTACTGGCCTCGGTGCGGACAGAGTAGGGGAGCCTAGTGGGGAAGCTGCTAGCAGTGAGAATGCAGAGCAGGCACGGGCTCAGTTAGCCGAGGAGGGAGCTGCTGTTGCTGCTGATGCGGCCGCCACCAAGACTGAACACTTAGCCAGTGATGATGGGTTTAAAGTGCCCAGGAAAAGACAGCAGAAGCAGTCTGCCCCGTCTTCTGAGGCAGTTGATACAGTTGTCTAAAAAGGCGAATATTGCGAGGACGGCTGGTGAGGAGGATCCCGGAGGCGGTGTGGGGGCTGTGGTGCGGCGGGACTCGCAGTCAGGGGAGTCTGTCTGGGGGAACCTGCCGTCTCAACCCAAGGTGGCCGACCGGCTGCGGCGCCGGGAGTCTGAGTGCAGTGCTGCGGCTGTGGAGAGCGCAGACTCGGACAGCGCTGCTGAGGGGGACATCGCTGACTCCCAGGGCGAGCCCGCCTCCACTGACACTGCGGGATACAGTGCTAAAAGCATTAAGGATTTTTTAAGGGAGACAAAGGGGAAGAGGAATATAGTTTTAGAAAACTTCTTCCCTTATGCAAAGCAGTTCCTGGCATCTGCACAAGTGATCCTGCAGGATGTGGCACTCGCGGAGTTTAGTGAGCCGGAGTGCTACAGGTTAAAGAAGTGGAAAGAGTGTTGTCAGGACTGCTTTGCAATCTAAAGATAATGGTTAATAGTATGTTTTTTTATGTCTCAATTTTTATTTGTACAAGAGACACGCAGACAGTGTGAATGATTGTGAGTGGCAGCGGGAGTGGAAAGGAGAGAGTGTGTTTAGCCAAGGGTCTAGTGTGAGTGGGGGAGTGGGGATTTTATTTTCACACACTTTTAAAATTGATTATTTTAAGAAAACAGAGTTTGATGGTGGAAGATTGTTGATGGTAAAGGCTGAGAGCGGGGGAAGGACCTTTGTGTTTATTAATATCTATGCCCCCAATGCTGTGAGAGACAGACTGTCAGTGTTTTCGGTGCTCAGCAAAGCGCTAGCAGACTGTGGGGCTGAGGACATCCTGGTTTTGGGGGGGTGATTGGAACTGTACTGTGGACTATAGATTAGACAGGAATCATTTGGAGCCCAGTCCACAGTCGGCAAAACAACTGGAAGGTAATACACAGTTGCACAATCTGGTCGATGTCTGGAGGAATGCCAACCCAAAGGTGAAACAGTACACCTGGGTGAGGCCGGGTACTAGCATTATGTCGCTAGCCAGGCTGGATAGATTTTATACTTTTAGACATCATGTCAATCTGATCGGTGGCTGCCATATCACCCCCACCTGACCACTGACCACTGTCTCATCACTGTGAGTGTCTCCCTGCCTCCTATCCGGCTGCGCAGTGCCTACTGGCTTTTCAATAATAGCTTGCTGCAGGACAGGATTTTTTGTAATTCTTTTCTTTTCTTTTGGCAGAGATCAGAGCGCCCTAGGTTTGCCTCCCTGAGACAGTGGTGGGACATTGGCAAGGTTCAGACCAGGCTCTTCTGCCAGAAGTACACTGAGCATAGGACTGACAGCTTGAATGAATCTATGAAGGAGTTAGAAGGAGAGATTCAGGTGCTCCACCGAGCCTTGGACTCTGGAGATTCAGGGGCATTAGAGGACCTCAAAGCTATGCAGCAGGCATTGTCAGAGCTGCTAAGGACGCGGGCTCGAGGAGCAATGGTGCGCTCGCAGTTCCAGAGCCTGACACAGATGGATGCGCCCATCAAGTTCTTCTTTGTGTTGGAATGCAGGCGGCAGCAGAGCAGGGTGATGCTCTGCCTGAGGACGGCTGAGGGCCGCGTGCTGCAGGATGGGCAAGAGATGTGTAGTCATGCCGCCCAGTTCTATAGGGAGCTGTACTCCACAGAGCCGGGCAGCCTGGAGCAGCAGCAGCAGTTTCAGCAGGGTCTGCCTAAGTTCCCACAGGATGGGGTCAAGGGGCTGGAGGCCCTATTAACTCTGGCAGAGCTGACCTGCGCAATGCAAGAGCTCAATAAGGGCTGGGCACCGGGGCTGGATGGGCTCACTGTGGAGTTTTTCTCAGAGTTTTGGACTGAGCTGGGCCCGGACCTGCTCTCAGTGCTGCAGGAGGAACTGTGAGCTGGGCTGCTGCCCATTAGCTGTCGTAGAGCTATTCTGACCCTGCTGCCCAAGATGGGGAATCTGTCCTCCATTGTGAACATGAGGCCAGTGGCGCTGCTGTGTCAGGACTATAAGATCCTGTCTAAGGCTCTGGCTAAGCGGCTCAGAGACATCATGCCGGCCGCAGTGCCTGTTTCAGGTGCTGAGAGCAGTTGGTGTCGGCCCGCGGTTCGTAGAATTTATTCAGCTGCTGTACTGTCATGTGTTTATTGTGCTGAAGATCAATGGTGGCCTGAGTGAGCCTATTCCCATCCATGGAGGCATCAGACAGGGCTGCAGTCTGTCAGGGATGCTATACTCCCTTTCTATCGAGCCCCTGCTGCACAGGCTGCTAGCCGGGCTGTCCATCCCTTGTCACCCAAGGGTGTCGGCCTATGCTGCTGAGACACACAGTCTGGCCAGTGAGACGTCCAGGTCATTGTGGGAGTGTCTGGAGGAGTTCAGCAGGGCCTCCTCAGCCAGGGTCAACTGGGGCAAGAGCAGCGCTCATCTGGTTGGGGTGTGGGAGGTTTCTGCACCCCCTGCCCTCCCTGCGGGGCTGCAGTGGTCTCTCTCAGGCCCTCGGGTGCTGGGTGTGACTTTGGGGGAGACGCAGGAGAACTGGGCTGGCCTGCTGGAGAGGGTACAGAGCCGGTTGAGGGCATGGCAGTGGCTGCTGCCCCAGCTCTCCTTTAGGGGGAGAGCAATTGTTTTTAATATCTTGGTGGCCTCCATGCTCTGGCACACTTATGCATGTCTGGACCCCCCACCGGCCCTGGTGTCCCAGATACAGACCCTGCTCCTGGATTTCTGGACGGGCTGCATTGGGTGCGCAAAGCAGTGCTGTACCTGCCGCTCCAGAAGGGGGGACAGGGGTTGGTAGATCTGTTAAGCAGGCTGAGTGCCTTTCGGCTGCAGGCAGCTCAGAGGCTCCTGTACCCTCCAGATCCCTTGTGTCTCCCGCCCTGGACACTTGTTATGACAGACAAATGTTTTTACTTAAGACACGTCCCAATATACTTCCGTCCCTGCCTGTATTTTATAGTACTGTATTAAAGGTGTGGCAGCACTTCTCCCTGGGTAGGGAGCTGGGGGGCAGCAGTCTGTATTGGCTGTTAGAGGAGCCACTGCTGTGGAACCCCGGTTTTAGCTGTCCACTCCTGCTCTCTTGCAGCCTCAGGTCAGTCCTGCTTAAAGTCGACCTGATCCGGCTGAGGGATTTGTTGGATTTTAACAGGGGACAGTGGGTTGGTGCCGACAGCCTGGCTGCCAGGCTGGGTATGAGGTCACTGAGAGTCGTAACCAGATTTCTCTGGGCAGTACAGAACGCCCTTCCCATAGGCGCTGTGGAGCGGCTTTTCCAGGTTCTCACGCAGCACTGCTGGCCCAAGGACCCTGACACCGTCTTTCCCCTTGTTTGTCTGTGTCTCTCAGTCCCCCCTAGCTCATCAGGCCGCCTTCTGTCGCCTCACAGTCTCTGTAGTGTGTCTGTCTCCACAGCTCAGCGTCAGCAGCTCTATCAGCTCAGTGTGAGGGAGCTGCACCATCAGCAGCTGCAGCCCCTCCCTGACACCCCCTGGAGGGAGCACCTGGCTCTGGGGGAAGATGCCTGCCCGGCCTGGAGGAGCCTGAACAAGCCCCCACTTCTGCATGGCTTCTGTATGGCATCATCGCAACAAACTCTTTTGCACATACACTGGACCCCAGAGTGAGCGACACCTGCCCCTACTGCGGGGAGAGAGAGACACTTTTTCACTGTTTCTGCCACTGCCCTAGATTAGAGCTGCTGTTCACTGCACTGGAGAGCCTGTTCAAGCAGCAGGGCCTCCTTTTCTCACGCTCTGTGTTTATTTTGGGAGTCCAGTACAAGCAGCGCCACAGACATGTTTGTCAGTTAGCAAACTTTCTAGTGGGGCAGGCTAAGCTGGCTATCCTGAGCAGTAGGAGAAGTCAGACTTAGCGGGTGCAGCAACAGTGTGCACTCTCCCTCTTCAGGTCTCTCGTAAGCTCCAGAGTGCGACTGGATTACAATTTCTACAGCCTGACGGGAGACCTGGACACTTTTCTGCAGATGTGGGGGGTCGGGGCTGCCCTCTGTGCCATTGACTTTGGACATTTAAACCAACTGGTTTAATTCACTTGAATATTTTATAGGTAGCACGTGTGTAGTGGTTTTTATTGAGCGTTTTTAGAATAGGTTGTGTTTTTATGTCGGGAGTCTTTTATGTGTTTCAAATTTGTTTTAATTGTTTTTTTTAGTAAAATAAAGGTGTTAAAAATCAAAAAATCTCTCTCTCTCTCACACACACACACAGCCAGCAAGACACACAGAGCCATCCAGCTCAGCGATGACATCACGAACCTCTCTCTGAGCTGACTGTTATGACATCACAGAGCACGTGCATTCCGTTTCTTGCTGTCTGTCAACCACTCAGTCACTGCCAGCCAGACTGCCTGGCTGGCTGGATGGGGGTGCTGTTTGCTGCTGCTGCGTACCTTAGCAAGCTTATTTGCTTGACCGGTCTTCCTCCTCCTCTACCCACATGCCCACCTATGCCCGATCTGTTGTTCACCTGGATCACAGCTCCGCCCCAACAAGGCAGAGCCTCCCAAGAATGGTAGAAACTCATCCACGTTCCCCTCCATGGAAAGCTTTAGCAAAAGGCAAAAGCGTTATAAGTCATGAAGAGGAACCCGAGTCCAAGATGATTCCGACCAGCCATACATATTTGTGTGTATTAAAATTCACATTTTATTACATTTTGTTTTTCTGTACTTTATTACATCTTATTGTGATTTATAATTATATTGTTTATTTTCCATATATATGTATCTATGTATGTATATATGTATGTATGTATGCATGTCCAATTTCTTTGACAATACAAATGCACAGAATTCAGAGAGAGAGAGAGAGAGAGAGAGAGAGAGAGACAGAGAGAGACAGAGAGAGAGGTCATGTTGAACAAAGCTCCTAAAGTTATTTATGAATATGCTCTTTTGGAATTAGAAAATCAGTTTGAAATGAAAATTAAACTTAAATAAATTAAATGAAACAAAATACAATACAATCCTTTAATTATAAATATATATAGAAGAAGACGATAATTTATTTCAAAAATAAGCTTTGGACACAGCAAAATCAAACTAAGTACTTAACTGCAAAGAAGAGGATAGATCTTTTTGTGAACCGGCCCGCTTTTCCACCGGTTTTGGAATCGAACACTGACGTCACTGGATGTGGGCGTTCCCAAGCGTGGAGTAGAAGTGGAGAAACACAGCAATAATAATCAGCACCGAGGCGACTGCGTTTCTAAGCCCTATTTAACATCACAATCAAACTCATTCTGCGTCTACACACAGCACAGATACATTGTAAAAACCAAACAAAGAACACGAAATCACATGTAGACAACCAGGAACGAACATACAAATATACGAATATGCTAAGATCAGCCTTTTATTTGTATTTGTTTTTATTGAGGCATTAAGGGATTTGCACAGATTTGCTATTTCAGACACTTTTACTGTATTGACTAAAATACAAGATGAGTTCACATGCATTCGTCACCATGCACACAGTTCACATTTTCATTCATTTTGTGGCGTATTTTTACTTTTATTCTTATTTAAAAAACAATAGGGTAGCCTATTGATTATGGATGCGACTGTTTTGTTGGTTTTTGCGGCACAATTGTGGGCAGATCAAAAACTGTTGGACCATCTCAGGTGATGTTAATGCTTTGATGGGATATTGTGCTTATTGATGAAGTCTGTGATGAAGGTCTAAAATCACTGTTGCATTGTCCCTGTTGCCAGACACACAGCAATGCTCCTTTGTTTTGAAAGTCACCCTGGATAAGAGCGTCTGCTAACAAATACATAATAATAATAATAATAATAATAATAATAATAATAATAATATTAATACATTGTCAGAACTGCTGGCGTGTGATCGCTCGCAAAGCACATCAGTGTAACAGATCTTACTGTGTATTTGATCTTCTCTTACTGTAGAATATGTATGTTTTGTGTAACTCGCCCTGTGCTAAGAAAATGAATTTATTCATGCGCAAACCAACCCGGGACACATGACTCGTAGGGGCACTGGATTCAGCGTGACACCGGACCAGATAATGACCATTTCATTAACAAACAACATTTCTGTCCAATCTATATCATCACATGAACTCTCCATCATCATAATATCGCTGTAACACGTATTTCCTTTCTCGGAAGGTGAGCTCAGTCATCTTTCATTGCTGCCATTTGCCAACTCTTAACAAATTATTGACCTGGTGAGACCATATTGTTACTGAAGTCTCTCTCTCTGACAGACCACTGCTTGCTGCGGATTTCACTCATTTTTTATCAAAACTCTCCTGACAGTTTCTCTGTTTTTTTCCCTCTCTACATAATGGAAAACCTGCATAATTTCTTATTCCAGAGTCTTCTCTTTTAAAAATAATTGCATATTTACAATAATAAGAACAGAAATAACTATTTAGAAGAATTATAGCTTTTTAAATAATTATGTAATTACATAGGTATATATATATAATTATCAATTATAAAATTTGGTAAATGCTAAATAGAACATTTAATGTAAAGGTTTTTAAATGTCATCTTTACTTAAAGAGGAAACCGATATGAATGTGTGCAGCGCATACTCTTGATAGTACAGTATAGGAGCGTACAGTACACCAGACTGACGGGTAACAGTATTGGCTGTTATGTTTTTTAATTGGATAACAGGATTTATTTAAATATAAGCAATGGACAGTTCCTTGGTAGCCCCTGGTAACCATGTCTGTATGTCCAGAAGACCAAAAGGGACCTGTCCTCTTATCGGTTCCTAGCCAAATTTCGAAAGGACCCCCACTTCATAATTACATTATCATAAGGCACCCAAGTCATGGTGGTGGCAAAATGCTATTGGTTGGAAGGAAACCTTATAAAAGGGAAAACAAAGATAATTTGAGTTCTCTTAACTTCTTCATCCTGCAACGAGACACAAGAGAGAGCTGGAGGGAGAAAGAGAGAGACACACTGTTTTCTGCCTGACCAGACTGGCCTATAAGCTGTACTGTGAGGAGAAAGAAGAAAATGGGTATTATCTGTTTCTTACTGTAATCCAGCAGAAGCTTAATATTACTTATTTTCAGTAATATAATTGAATGATATTAGTTTCCTATTTTTGTCAAAATAAATGATTATTGCACATGTATGACTTGAACGCATCTTCCCTCTAAAAAGAATCTTAAAAGAGAAACCAATTGACTATGATTTTTCAGTTCAACTATTTATTTATATTGACTGAAAAACCAAGCATTCAAATTCTCTTACACCATTATCTGTAAAATATGTTATCAACTTGCATTAATATATGATCCAATCTACAATCATACTAATCATGAAGATGTTCATATTATTATATTCTAAGGGTTCTAGTCTATTGTGTATTGTATTTACTCTCAGGCCCTTCTCTTATGTTTTACAGTTCTTATTATTATTCCGTACAATACAGGGATTAAATTAAGCATTTTAACCACAAAGTATTGGCTACAGTTATGATGCCTACTTCAGTGTTCATATGCATACAGTTTCTGAGGTCTGGACCACTGCACAGTAGTCCCTGGAGTTGTAGTCCAGAGCACTGCAAAATTCGTGCTGAAGTGATCTGGATCACCACGCAATGGCCCAAGGACCACTGCAAACTTGGATTTCAATGTTTTTGTGTAATCCATGTTGCAATAGCACCTACCATGTTCCTTTGTGGTGAGCTGGTTAATTCTGATCTGGGAAAACCACAATCCTGCAGGTTTAATAAGTCTCTCTACACATCAGTCCCTGAGTACCTTCAACCATTGGTAATTTTGACCAATTAAGCCCAAGAATTGAGTCAATTAAGTTGTCAAGGACTACCCAGTAAAGACGTGAACTCACGACTAGGTCACACTGTGAGCTCTCCAGAGCAGACATTACACTGAGCTCAGTGTGAGCTCACTTAGCGCTTTTCCACCGACATGGTGCCGGTGCTGGAGCCAGAGCCGCTGCTCGGCCTGGGATCCAGCTGATCTGTTTGTGAACCGGCCCGCTTTTCCACCGGTCTTGGAATCGAACGCTGACGTCACTGGATGTGGGCGTTCCCAAGCGTGGAGTAGAAGTGGAGAAACACAGCAATAATAATCAGCCCCGAGACGACTGCGTCTTTAACTTCACAATCAAACTCATTCCGCGTCTATGGCAAATCGTAACCCTAATGTTACAAATGTTCCCTAAATATGTGTTTTGCAGAATACACAAGCAAACGATATGGAAAATCAGCATTTCATCGACACACATAATAGAACTTATTGTTCTTTAACATTGATGAGAATAATTCACATTAATTAACTTACCGTTGAAGTTAACTTACCCAGTGGCTAATCCTAACTCTATGTTACAAATTTTCTCTAAACACTTATTTTGCAAGATCAATTAAAAACCTTTAGGAATTTGACACTTTTAAAGATACACATAGGTAATACCAATGTGCTTTAACAATGCCGAAAATAAAAATGTGTTTATCTATAATAGTGAAGATATTGTATAGATGTATATCTTTCATATACACAAATAGAAATAAAACAGTTTCAAAACCGAATATAGAACTGAAACTTTCAGACAATCCATGAAAAATTGAATTTAAACATTTACAGTTCTTAACAATTCTATATATCAATTATATTCATAACCCTAACCCTAACACTAACCCTAACTTTAAGTTACAGATGTTCCCTAAACACTTATTTTGCAGGATCAATAAAAAACTGTCAGGATTTTTTAAACTTTTACTGACACACATAGTGAAAAGCAATGTTTCATAACTTTACCGCAAATAATAATCTGAATATCTTTACTTGTTTTTACATTATTAAGATATAATGCATCTTTCACATAGGGAACATTTGTAACATGATAGGAAAAACAAACAAATGATGTAACTTTGAAAATATTCAATATTACAGAATACAATTTGTCAGGCTTTATGACAGAATTTATGACATACTCTGTAAAAATCAAGCAAACAGCATTTGGTGTTCACGAGAAAAAAAAAATAAGATCAAAGCTATCAGACTTTAGCAGCTGGTGTATAAACACACATACGATTATACAGCATTTTTTGCAGCTTTGCAAGACCAAATTTTAAATGTTGTTGGTAAATTAGATAATTAGTGCGGACCCTCTATTTGCATTTGATCCCCTCTATAATTGCTAAAATAAAGTTTTACTGACATTTTATTGACCCTACAACTGCATAGGACACATCTGTAACATGAACGCTACTGAATGGCACATACATTGAAAACTACGGAGAATTGAAACAAATCCAATTGACACTTCATAAATAATCTTAAAACGTTTCCAACCAAGGCAAAACCCACTTGAAATACGTTCATTCACATTTTTGGTAAACAAAAAGAGAGATTCATACATATGTTCCCTATGATGCATCTACAGAGCCAGAGAGAGACAGAGAGAGACAGACAGACAGACAGACAGACAGACAGACACTAACACAGCCACCCACCCACTCACACACACACACTATCTCTCTCTCTCTCTCACACATACACACACACACACACACACACTCTCTCTCTCTCTCTCTCACACACACAGCCAGCAAGACACACAGAGCCAGCCATCTCAGCGATGACATCACGAACCTCTCTCTGAGCTGACTGCTATGACATCACAGAGCACGTGCATTCCGTTGCTTGCCGTCTGTCAACCTCTCAGTCACTGCCAGCCAGACTGCCTGGCTGGCTGGATGGGGGGGCTGTTTGCTGCTGCTGCGTACCTTAGCAAGCTTATTTGCTTGACCGGCCTTCCTCCTCCTCCGCCCACATGCCCACCTATGCCCGATCTGCTGTTCACCTGGATCACAGCTCCGCCCCAACAAGGCAGAGCCTCCCAAGAATGGTACAAACTCATCCACGTTCTCCTCCATGGAAAGCTTTAGCAAGAGGCAAAAGAGTTATAAGTAATGAAGAGGAACCCGAGTCCAAGACGCTTCCGACCAGCCATTCATATTTGTGTGTATTAAAGATCACATTTTATTACATTTTGTTTTCCTGTACTTTATTACATCTTATTGTGATTTATAATTGTATTGTTTCTTTTCCATATATATGTTTGTATGTATGTATGTATGTATGTATGTATGTATGTATAAATGTATGTTTGAATGTCCAATTGCTTTGACAATATAAATGCACTGAATTGAGAGAGAGAGAGACAGAGAGAGAGACAGAGACAGAGACAGACAGACACAGAAGACAGACAGACAGTCACTAACAGCCACCCACCCACCCACCCACTCTCACACTCTCTCTCTCTCTCTCTCTCTCTCTCTCTCTCTCTCTCTCTGCATGCTGGGAGTTTATGGGAGGAGTCAGTGGTGGTGGGAGTTTTGTTTGGAGAGAGTGTGTGTGTGTTTTTACTACTCTTTTTCTTTCCGTTTCTTGTTTTTTTATAGATACTTTTAATCGTTTGTTGATTTTACACGATTCGGGTTTAGGGGGTTGTTTTTCGATTTAGATCAACATGGCGTTGTGGGCGGGGAGACCCCCCCTTCATTTAATTACGAAACGCTGACCCGAAAGCACGGGTTTATACTCGTGTCCCAGGAGTAGGTGTTGGTAGAGGACTGTGCGATGGAGATCGGCAGGATGGTCGGCTTCCATAACATCGTCTCTGCGGCTCGAATGAATAAGGGCATCGTGGTTTTCCTGAATTCTGAGGCGCTGGTGAAGGATGTGATGGAGGAGGGGGTCACAGTGAAGGGGACCTTCCTGCCCAAACTCCCTCTGGCCACCCCGGCTGTCAAGGTGGTTACTTCCAATGTGCCCCCCTTCCTGAGCAACGATCTGCTGGCGGGGGATCTGAGTCGCTATGGCCGGCTCACCTGCGCCATTAGGAGGGTGCTGCTGGGCTGCAGCGCCCCGGAGCTGAAACACGTCCTCTCTTACCGCAGACAGGGTTTTATGGTGCTGGCGGACGGCGCCGATGAGTTAAGCCTGTCTCTGAAGTTTAAGATCGAGGGGTTAGTGTACGTGGTGTTCGTGTCAACTGATACCATGAGGTGTTTGAGGTGCGGGGCGCAGGGGCACATCAGTCGCTCTTGCCCTCAGGGAGAGGCTCCGGCGGCCGGGCGAGAGGAAGGTGAGGAGCAGGCAGGGCCGTCTGGTGTCGGCTCTGCCGGCCGGGGGAGCGGTGAGGGGGAGGCGGTGGCAAAGGCTACTGGCCTCGGTGCGGACAGAGTAGGGGAGCCTAGTGGGGAAGCTGCTAGCAGTGAGAATGCAGAGCAGGCACGGGCTCAGTTAGCCGAGGAGGGAGCTGCTGTTGCTGCTGATGCGGCCGCCACCAAGACTGAACACTTAGCCAGTGATGATGGGTTTAAAGTGCCCAGGAAAAGACAGCAGAAGCAGTCTGCCCCGTCTTCTGAGGCCGTTGATACAGTTGTCTAAAAAGGCGAATATTGCGAGGACGGCTGGTGAGGAGGATCCCGGAGGCGGTGTGGGGGCTGTGGTGCGGCGGGACTCGCAGTCAGGGGAGTCTGTCTGGGGGAACCTGCCGTCTCAACCCAAGGTGGCCGACCGGCTGCGGCGCCGGGAGTCTGAGTGCAGTGCTGCGGCTGTGGAGAGCGCAGACTCGGACAGCGCTGCTGAGGGGGACATCGCTGACTCCCAGGGCGAGCCTGCCTCCACTGACACTGCGGGATACAGTGCTAAAAGCATTAAGGATTTTTTAAGGGAGACAAAGGGGAAGAGGAATATAGTTTTAGAAAACTTCATCCCTTATGCAAAGCAGTTCCTGGCATCTGCACAAGTGATCCTGCAGGATGTGGCACTCGCGGAGTTTAGTGAGCCGGAGTGCTACAGGTTAAAGAAGTGGAAAGAGTGTTGTCAGGACTGCTTAGCAATCTAAAATTAATGGTTAATAGTATGTTTTTTTATGTCTCAATTTTTATTTGTACAAGAGACACACGCAGACAGTGTGAATGAGTGTGAGTGGCAGCGGGAGTGGAAAGGAGAGAGTGTGTTTAGCCAAGGGTCTAGTGTGAGTGGGGGAGTGGGGGAGTGGGGATTTTATTTTCACACACTTCTAAAATTGATTATTTTAAGAAAACAGAGTTTGTTGGTGGAAGATTGTTGATGGTAAAGGCTGAGAGTGGGGGAAGGACCTTTGTGTTTATTAATATCTATGCCCCCAATGCTGTGAGAGACAGACTGTCAGTGTTTCCGGTGCTCAGCAAAGCGCTAGCAGACTGTGGGGCTGAGGAGATCCTGGTTTTGGGGGGGTGATTGGAACTGTACTGTGGACTATAGATTAGATAGGAATCATTTGGAGCCCAGTCCACAGTCGGCAAAACAGCTGGAAGGTAATACACAGTTGTACAATCTGGTCGATGTCTGGAGGAATGCCAACCCAAAGGTGAAACAGTACACCTGGGTGAGGCCGGGTACTAGCATTATGTCGCTAGCCAGGCTGGATAGATTTTATACCTTTAGACATCATGTCAATCTGATCGGTGGCTTCCATATCACCCCCACCTGACCACTGACCACTGTCTCATCACTGTGAGTGTCACCCTGCCTCCTGTCCGGCTGCGCAGTGCCTACTGGCTTTTCAATAATAGCTTGCTGCAGGACAGGATTTTTTGTAATTCTTTTCTTTTCTTTTGGCAGAGATGGAGATCAGAGCGCCCTAGGTTTGCCTCCCTGAGACAGTGGTGGGACATTGGCAAGGTTCAGACCAGGCTCTTCTGCCAGAAGTACACTGAGCATAGGACTGACAGCTTGAATGAATCTATGAAGGAGTTAGAAGGAGAGATTCAGGTGCTCCACCGAGCCTTGGACTCTGGAGATTCAGGGGCATTAGAGGACCTCAAAGCTATGCAGCAGGCATTGTCAGAGCTGCTAAGGACACGGGCTCGAGGAGCAATGGTGCGCTCGCAGTTCCAGAGCCTGACACAGATGGATGCGCCCATCAAGTTCTTCTTTGTGTTGGAATGCAGGCGGCAGCAGAGCAGGGTGATGCTCTGCCTGAGGACGGCTGAGGGCCGCGTGCTACAGGATGGGCAAGAGATGTGTAGTCATGCCGCCCAGTGCTATAGGGAGCTGTACTCCGCAGAGCCGGGCAGCCTGGAGCAGCAGCAGCAGTTTCTGCAGGGTCTGCCTAAGTTCCCACAGGATGGGGTCAAGGGGCTGGAGGCCCTATTTACTCTGGCAGAGCTGACCTGCGCAATGCAAGAGCTCAATAAGGGCTGGGCACCGGGGCTGGATGGGCTCACTGTGGAGTTTTTCTCAGAGTTTTGGACTGAGCTGGGCCCGGACCTGCTCTCAGTGCTGCAGGAGGGCCTGTGAGCTGTCGTAGAGCTATTCTCACCCTGCTGCCCAAGAAGGGGAATCTGTCCTCCATTGTGAACATGAGGCCAGTGGCGCTGCTGTGTCAGGACTATAAGATCCTGTCTAAGGCTCTGGCTAAGCGGCTCAGAGACATCATGCCGGCCGCAGTGCCTGTTTCAGGTGCTGAGAGCAGTTGGTGTCGGCCCGCGGTTCGTAGAATTTATTCAGCTGCTGTACTGTCATGTGTTTATTGTGCTGAAGATCAATGGTGGCCTGAGTGAGCCTATCCCCATCCATGGAGGCATCAGACAGGGCTGCAGTCTGTCAGGGATGCTATACTCCCTTTCTATCGAGCCCCTGCTGCACAGGCTGAGGCAGTTGCTAGCCGGGCTGTCCATCCCTTGTCACCCAGAGCAGGCGGTCAGGGTGTCGGCCTATGCTGCTGAGACACACAGTCTGGCCAGCGAGACGTCCAGGTCATTGTGGGAGTGTCTGGAGGAGTTCAGCAGGGCCTCCTCAGCCAGGGTCAACTAGGGCAAGAGCAGCGCTCATCTGGTTGGGGTGTGGGAGGTTTCTGCACCCCCTGCCCTCCCTGCGGGGCTGCAGTGGTCTCTCTCAGGCCCTCGGGTGCTGGGTGTGACTTTGGGGGAGACGCAGGAGAACTGGGCTGGCCTGCTGGAGAGGGTACAGGGCCGGTTGAGGGCATGGCACTTGCTGCTGCCCCAGCTCTCCCTCAGGGGGAGACAATTGTTATTAATATCTTGGTGGCCTCCATGCTCTGGCACACTTATGCCTGTCTGGACCCCCCACCGGCCCTGGTGTCCCAGATACAGACCCTGCTCCTGGATTTCTTCTGGGACGGGCTGCACTGGGTGCGCAAAGCAGTGCTGTTCCTGCCGCTCCAGGAGGTTGGTAGATCTGTTAAGCAGGCTGAGTGCCTTTCGGCTGCAGGCAGCTCAGAGGCTCCTGTACCCTCCAGATCCCCAGTGTCTCCCGCCCTGGACACTTGTTATGACAGACACATGTTTTTACTTAAGACACGTCCCAATATACTTCCATCCCAGCCTGTTTTTTATAGTTCTGTTTTAGAGGTGTGGCAGCACTTCTCCCTGGGTAGGGAGCTGGGGGGCAGCAGTCTGTATTGGCTGTTAGAGGAGCCACTGCTGTGGAACCCCGGTTTTAGCTGTCCACTCCTGCTCTCCAGCAGCCTCAGGTCAGTCCTGCTTAAGGTCGACTTGATCCGGCTGAGGGATTTGTTGGATTTTAACAGGGGACAGTGGGTTGGTGCCGACAGCCTGGCTGCCAGGCTGGGTATGAGGTCACTGAGAGTCGTAACCAGATTTCTCTGGGCAGTACAGAACGCCCTTCCCATAGGCGCTGTGGAGCGGCTTTTCCAGGCTCTCACGCAGCACTGCTGGCCCAAGGACCCTGACACCGTCTTTCCCCTTGTTTGTCTGTGTCTCTCAGTCCCCCCTAGGTCATCAAGCCGCCTTCTGTTGCCTCACAGTCTCTGTAGTGTGTCTGTCTCCACAGCTCAGCGTCAGCAGTTCTATCAGCTCAGTGTGAGGGAGCTGCACCATCAGCAGCTGCAGCCCCTCCCTGACACCCCCTGGAGGGAGCACCTGGCTCTGGGGGAAGATGCCTGCCCGGCCTGGAGGAGCCTGAACAAGCCCCCGCTTCTGCATGGCTTCTGTATGGCGTCATCGCAACAAACTCTTTTGCACATACACTAGACCCCAGAGTGAGCGACACCTGCCCCCACTGCGGGGAGAGAGAGACACTTTTTCACTGTTTCTGCCACTGCCCTAGATTAGAGCTGCTGTTCACTGCACTGGAGAGCCTGTTCAAGCAGCTGGGCCTCCTTTTCTCACGCACTGTGTTTATCTTGGGAGTCCAGAACAAGCAGCGCCACAGACATGTTTGTCAGTTAGCAAACTTTCTAGTGGGGCAGGCTAAGCTGGCTATCCTGAGCAGTAGGAGAAGTCAGACTTAGCGGGTACAGCAACAGTGTGCACTCTCCCTCTTCAGGTCTCTCGTAAACTCCAGAGTGCGACTGGATTACAATTTCTACAGCCTGACGGGAGACCTGGACACTTTTCTGCAGATGTGGGGGGTCGGGGCTGCCCTCTGTGCCATTGACTTTGGACATTTAAACCAACTGGTTTAATTCACTTGAATATTTTATAGGTAGCACGTGTGTAGTGTTTTTTATTGAGCGTTTTTAGAATAGACTGTGTTTTTATGTCGGGAGTTTTTTTCATGTCTTTTATGTGTTTCTAGTTTGTTTTAATTGTTTTTTTTTAGTAAAATAAAGGTGTTAAAAATCAAGAAATCTCTCTCTGTCTCACACACACATACACACAGCCAGCAAGACACAAAGAGCCAGCCAGCTCAGCGATGACATCACGAACCTCTCTCTGAGCTGACTGCTATGACATCACAGAGCACGTGCATTCCGTTGCTTGCCGTCTGTCAACCACTCAGTCACTGCCAGCCAGACTGCCTGGCTGGCTGGATGGGATGGCTGTTTGCTGCTGCTGCGTACCTTAGCAAGCTTATTTGTTTGACCGGCCTTCCTCCTCCTCCGCCCACATGCCCAGCTCTGCCCGATCTGCTGTTCACCTGGATCACAGTTCTGCCCCAACAAGGCAGAGCCTCCCAAGAATGGTACAAACTCATCCACGTTCCCCTCCAATACAAATGCACTGAATTGAGAGAGAGAAGTGCTAGGGCACATCTGTAACATAAACTAGGGAACATTCGTCACATGCTTAGGGAACATTCATAACATACAGGGAACATTTGTAAAACGAATTAGGGAACCTTTGTGACATACTAAAAGGACATACTGGTAGGTGTTGGGCACTGTGGAAGGAAAGTTAGAATTCTTTCCCTCATATCTATTCTACTCTCTTGTATACTTAAGAAAGATAAGGTCAAGCCTGGAGGACATGCCAGAAGGTAGCTTGTTTTCTGTTCGTTATTTACTATGAGAACCTTGGAGACAATGTCAAACAGTACGATTGAAGTGCCTGCCCCCTAATCCATGTGTTGACCTATGAACTCTGATATATATTCTGCTTAGCTAACTCTCTAATGATAATATAGTAATGACTCTGTGATTGTAACCAGATCTTTGTTTTTTGTGTATAAAAGCCTCTGACTTTTAAATGAAGGCAGAGCGACTTTGGGATCTTCTTGATTCACTGTTCCTCGCCACGCTGCGTGTATTAAAGGCATTGCAACGGACGTTCCAACCTGATTGAAGATGGTTTTTCTTCCACATTACATGGCTGGGATTGCTAACCCTGACAGAGAGGACTGGAATGGCCAGACCAGTGACCAGCAAAACTGAGCCAGCAAAATAGAAAAAGGTAAAGGAACCTATTTGAAAAATTCCCTACTGCGGTGTTTCGCTTTCACTTGTCTGCTCGCCTGGCCCTCTGACGATCAGGTAACGCAATCTATATTTTATTAAACGTTGTTGCTTGCCTTATATCAATTACTTGAGGCAGGAAATGTTTTCTTGCTTGTTAAGAAACAAAGTTTCTTAGTGTTACCATAGACTTGACTGTGTCTTCTTGTTTATGAAGTAATAGGACTGTGTCTTCCTATTTAACCTGGGTTGCCATGAACTTGACTGTGTTTTCTTGTTTGTGAAGAAACAGGACTGTGTCTTCCTGTTTGGGTTCCCGTAGACAAAAGTGTGTCTGTAAAACTGCAGGGTAGGTTTGACCTACAATTAGAAAAAAAAAAAAAAAAAGACCGCTAATTAATTGTTCAATATCTGATATGCCGGTGATAATATAAAATCACGTGTTTTGTAGAACCATAAATGGTAAATGAAGAAACGTCATTAAGTTATATACAAGTTATATAAATGCAAATACTACACCATAGTAGCATTATTCAGTGTGTATCCACTTACATCACATTGAAACATCACATATCATTTCACACTTCAGTCACACATCCAAACAGCACAATTCTTTCAATCCAGTAGTCACTCTAATAAACTATGGAAAGGATAGTTCATGAAATGCCCATAGTCCCACCAGACTCTGTATCCTTGTGCTTAGATTTAAAAGAGGTTGGAGTTGTATGACTATTCATGTTTCTTCCCAATCTATTTCCATATTGTTTCTTCAGGCCTTTTCCTCAAAGATAAAATTGTTATTTTTCAGCACCTGAAATCAATCAGAAATGCATTGTTAATAATCTGTCCGTCAATTCCTGGACATCGCCATCCTCCTGTTGTCAATTGGAATCAGCAGAGTTAGTTGGTTTATTACTTTTACCAGAGTATGGTAAGCATCGTATGTTTCCACCATCCCCCTCCCTCCTGTCCGTCCACACACACTGGCATCAGTGGCCATGAGGACGGATTATGGGATGCAGCATTCAGAGCGGAGGCCAATGTGAGAGGGGAGAATATGCACTGATGTGTCATGGAATGTGAGTAGGGAACCTTTGGACTAAACGTTTGGTTCCTGTGAAGACAGATAATAGTAGTTATTTTTCTATTCATCTGTATCAACATCAGTATTATTAGCATTAGTAATGTAACTATTCTCGATTTCCTAGGACATTACTGTCGCTTAACAATGTTGCTTGGTTTGCAGTAGTACATCTGTATTTAGTTACAAGGCAGCTCTCTTATCTCTCTCAGTGGGGAGCTGACCTCACAGACACTTTCACTGCCCCAACGCCCCCTCTGAAAACATCACTCTGTATCCTAACAGCTGTTCTTTCTCCTTTCCTAATTTCTTACTAGTGTAGCGTAAGGTACACTTATAAATTTCAATTTAAGATGTGAATTTATAGTATCACCTTATCACGAATCCTGGAATCTTGTAGAACTCAATTTCTGTAATAATTGGACACAGACACCAATTCCAAAGATATAAATTGTCAAATTTATTCAAAAACAAAGACTAAATGTAGCACTACACTAATTATACAAAAGGGAAAAACTAATTAAAATTCAACTCTAGATCAACAAATCAAAGACAAATCACTTCCGTGACCAAATCAAAGACCATGGGATAGCATATGATAACACAAATCGTTAAACAAAAAAGGTTATAAACACATTGACTACAATACCGGTTAGTAAGACGAAGGTGAGTCTCTCATTAGTATTGTTAGTCAGACATTAAATAACTACGCAGGTTAGTATTTAATGTCAGGTAACTTCTCGTTATATATATATCAGTCTCATTTACGTAGGTGCCGAGAAAGATCCTATCATTACTTGTTACCACAATTTCCCTTAACTGATTATTATTCAATGATTAAGGATAGGCAGGGCCATCAATAATCTAATGTCTATTAGCTTGTGTCAATTTCAGACTAAACAGTTAAACAGGAATGAGAAGATATTTCTCGGCGTTGACAGATTTTATTTCTAAAATGATCAACAAAACAGTTTGATGCAACACACATTTATATTTAAGAAAACTAAATGATATTACACATTCTAGAGTTATGACTCACAGATTAACATTTCTAATTTATTTCTCAAATGTCATGAATGATGAACTCCAAACTGTTAAACTTATCTGAACTTCGTCGCAGAGAGGCCTCTCTGGCTTCGGGCTCAGATAACAGCACACGGCACGAAGTCCGTGTGGTTTGGAACAAAGGCAGTCCGGTTCGGCTTTGTCCAAGAACTTCCACTCAGTCGATGCACCTGGAAGTTGGGGTTTCGCAAAAGTAGAGTCGTTTCCAAACAGATTTTCCACTGGTTTGAAGGCTCCAAGGTTGTGCACAAAATCTTTTTGGCAAGCAGGGTCTCTCACCGTACTTATTTGAAGACAAAGTCTTTGAGGAAAGCAGGGCCCTGTTCGTTCCAAGGGTCAAGTTTCTTAAGACTCAAATAGCTATTTAAATGACTGACACTTTCGTATTCAGTCGACTTAGTCAATTGTCCATTTGTAAAACTCCACTGATCAGGTGGGCACAGGCGGGCAGCGCAGTCTGTAAAGTTCTTTATTTAATAAAGTCCTTTAAAAGAATTCTTCGTACTGCTCAATCTCCTTCTCCCAGTTTAACTCTTCTGTTGCCGGCAAAGACTTGGTTGGTTTCTGGTTCCGGTTCTGGCAACAGAGCTACAGGTTGAGCTGTGGCAGCGAGTTACTGGTTCAGGTGAGAGAGAGAGAGAGAAAGACCGTCCGCTGTTCCTTATAGTCTGTCAGATCGATAGGTGATTGGTTCCTGAGTTCTTGAGATTGGATTTCGGTTTCAGCCCCCAGTGTCCTATTGGAGGGGGACTTGATTTTTGACTGATGTCAATCCATGCCATCTTTTGGAAATGCCGGTTGGCCCGGGTTCGTAGCTCTATGTCGGGATTTCGGCTCTCGTCCACTTCAAAGAGTTTTTATTACCTACAGGCCCCTTTCTCCAGACATTTCATAGCAGAATTTCAAACTATTTGGCCTCTTCTTGGTGCCATCCTCCCCAAAACTGTCACTTTGATGCAAACCAGTTCCAAGCTGATGAGCTAAGGAAATAAGATAACTTTGGGGGGGGAGAGGTCTTCTTTAGATCAGTGCTTCAGCTCAGAGCCCAAATGCTCTTATCCAAATACACCCAACATAACGCTACAATGTTCATATTATTATATTCTAAGGGTTCTAGTCTATTGTGTATTGTATTTATTCTCAGGCCCTTCTCTTATGTTTTACAGTTGTTATTATTATTCCGTACAATACAGGGATTAAATTAAGCATTTTAACCACAAAGTATTGGCTACAGTTATGATGCCTACTTCAGTGTTCATATGCATACAGTTTCTGAGGTCTGGACCACTGCACAGTAGTCCCTGGAGTTGTAGTCCAGACCACTGCAAAATTCGTGCTGAAGTGATCTGGATCACCACGCAATGGCCCAAGGACCACTGCAAACTTGGATTTCAATGTTTTTGTGTAATCCATGTTGCAATAGCAACATCCATGTTCCTTTGTGGTGAGCTGGTTAATTCTGTTCTTTAACATTGAAGAGGTTAAGATGAATAAACTTACTGTTAAAGATTATTATTTGATTATTTTTATTTCTTGGCAGATGCCCTTATCCAGGGCGACTTGCAACATAAGTGCAAAAATACAGAGAAGTACAAGACATCAATCATTACAAATTCAACTTAGCTAAAATATATCGCAATTCAAAATACATTTTAAAAATTCCAATTACAATTTACACAAGTACAGTAAAAGACTTCCTACATCCTGGACGGTGAAAGCTAAGTGCTGTCAAGATGTAGGGTTACAGACTAGGGCTACAGGAAAGGGAGCAAGGAGGAAAACATTCAAGAACGAGAGGAGCATAATAAGCTGAAGTGCAATCTAGCAGGGATAGAGGACTAATATTACAAGTGCGGTCGGAAGAGATGCGTCTTGAGTAAGCGCCGGAATGAGGTCAAGGACTCTGCTGTTTTGACTTTGGTGGGCAGGTCATTCCACCACCGAAGTCAAAACAGCAGAGTCCTTGACCTCATTCCGGCACTTGTGTAACCCTTGTGTAAGATGTAACCCTTACCCAGTGGCTAACCCTAACTCTATGTTACAAATGTTCCCTAAACACTTATTTTGCAGGATCAATAAAAAACTGTCAGGATTTTTTAAACTTTTACGGACACACATAGTTAATAGCAATGTGTTATAACTTTTCCGAAAATAATAATCCGTATATCTTTAATTGTTTTGACATTATTAAGATATAATGCATCTATCACATAGGGAACATTTGTTACATGATAGGAAAAACATACAAATGATGTAACTTTGAATATATTTAAAATTACAGCATACAATTTGTCAGGCTTCATAATAATGGAATTTATTACATACTCTGTAAAAATCAAGCAAATAACATTTGTTGTTCATGAGAAAATATATATATAATCAAAGCTATCAGACTTTAGCACGTGGTGAATGAACACACATACGATTATACAGCATTTGTTGAAGCTTCGCAAAACCTAATTTTAAACGTTGTTGGTAAATTAGATACAAAGTGAGGACCCTCTATTTGCATTTGTTCCCCTGTATTATTGCTAAAATAAAGTTTTACTGCCATACCTCGAAAACTGTATGATAAAAAACAGGCAGTGAAGGAAGTATATGGGGAGGTGTCTTAAGTATAAACATGTGTCTGTCATAACAAGTGTCCAGGGCGGGAGACACTGGGGATCTTTAGGGTACAGGAGCCTCTGAGCTGCCTGCAGCCGAAAGGCACTCAGCCTGCTTAACAGATATACCAACCCCTGTCCCCCCTCCTTTAGCGGCAGGTACAGCACTGTTTTGCGCACCCAGTGCAGCCTGTCCCAGAAGAAATCCAGGAGCAGGGTCTGTATCTGGGACACCAGGGCCGCTGGGGGGTCCAGACAGGCATAAGTGTGACAGAGCATGGAGGCCACCAAGATTTTAATAACAATTGCTCTCCACCTAAAGGAGAGCTGGGGCAGCAGCTAGCGCCATGCCCTCAACCTGCCCTGTACCCTCTCCAGCAGGCCAGCCCAGTTCTCCTGCGTCTCCCCCAAAGTCACACCCAGCACCCGAGGTCCTGAGTGAGACCACTGCAGCCCCGCAGAGAGGGCAGGGTGGGCAGAAACCTCCAACACCCCAACGAGATGAGCGCTGCTCTTGCCCCAGTTGACCCTGGCTGAGGTGGCCCTGCTGAACTAGTCCAGACAATCCCACAATGACCTGGACGTCTCGCTGGCCAGACTGTGTGTCTCAGCAGCATAGGCCGACACCCTGACCGCCTGCTCTGGGTGACAAGAGATGGACAGGCCACCATTAATCTTCAGCACACTAAACACAAGACAGTACAGCAGCTGAATAAATTCTACGAACCGCGGGCCGACACAAACTGCTCTCAGCTCTCGGCATGATGTCTCTGAGCCGCTTAGCCAGAGCCTTAGACAGGATCTTATAGTCCTGACACAGCAGCGCCACTGGCCTCATGTTCACAATGGAGGACAGATTCCCCTTCTTGGGCAGCAGGGTCAGAATAGCTCTACGATAGCTAATGGGCAGCAGCCCAACTCACAGGCCCTCCTGCAGCGCTGAGAGCAGGTCCGGGCCCAGCTCAGCCCAAAACTCGGAGAAAAACTCTGCAGTGAGCCCATCCAGTCCTGGTGCCCAGCCCTTATTGAGCTCTTGCATTGCGCAGGTCAGCTCTGCTAGGGTTAGTGGGGCCTCCAGCCCCTTGACCCCATCCTGTGGGAACTTAGGCAGACCCTGCAGAAACTGCTGCTGCTGCTCCAGGCAGCCCGGCTCTGCGGAGTACAGCTCCCTATAGAACTTGGCGGCATGACTACGGCCTCTGGCTGAGCATCACCCTGCTCTGCTGCTGCCTGCATTCCAGATCAAAGAAGAACTTGATGGGTGCATCCATCTGTGTCAGGCTCTGGAACTGCGAGCGCACCATTGCCCCTCGAGCCCATGTCCCCAGCAGCTCTGTCAATGCCTGCTGCATAGCTTTAAGATCCTCTAATGCCCCCGAATCTCCAGCGTCCAAGGCTTGGTGGAGCACCTGAATCTCTCCTTCTAACTCCTTCATAAATTAATTCAAGCTGTCAGTCCTATGCTCAGTGTACTTCAAGCAGAAGAGCCTGGTCTGAACCTTGCCAATGTCCCACCACTGTCTCAGGGAGGCAAACCTAGGGCGCTCTGATCTCTGCCAAAAGAAAAGAAAAGAATTACAAAAAATCCTGTCCTGCAGCAAACTATTATTGAAAAGCCAGTAGGCACTGCGCAGCCAGACAGGAGGCAGGGTGACACTCACAGTGATGAGACAGTGGTCAGTGGTCAGGTGGGGGTGATATGGCAGCCACCGATCAGATTGACATGATGTCTAAAGGTATAAAATCTATCCAGCCTGGCTAGCGACATAATGCTAGAACCCGGCCTCACCCAGGTGTACTGTTTCACCTTTGGGTTGGCATTCCTCCAGACATCGACCAGATTGTGCAACTGTGTATTACCTTCCAGCTGTTTTGTCGACTGTGTACTGGGTTTCAAATGATTCCAATCTAATCTATAGTCCACAGTACAGTTCCAATCACCCCCCCAAAACCAGGATCTCCTCAGCCCCACAGTCTGCTAGCGCTTTGCTGAGCACCGAAAACACTGACAGTCTGTCTCTCACAGCATTGGGGGCATAGATATTAATAAACACAAAGGTCCTTCCTCCACTCTCAGCCTTTACCATCAACAATCTTCCACCAACCAACTCTGTTTTTATTAAGATAATCCATTTTATAAGTGTGTGAAAATAAAATCCCCACTCCCCCACTCACACTTGACCCATGGCAAAACACACTCTCTCCTTTCCACTCCCACTGCCACTCACACTCATTCACACTGTCTGCGTGTGTCTCTTGTACAAATAAAACATTGAGACATAAAAAAACATACTATTAACCATCATCATTAGATTGCAAAGCAGTCCTGACAACACTCTTTCCACTTCTTTAACTTGTAGCACTCCGGCTCACTAAACTCCGCGAGTGCCACCTCCTGCAGGATCACTTGTGTAGATGCCAGGAACTGCTTTGCATCAGGAAAGAAGTTTTCTAAAACTATATTCCTCTTCCCCTTGGTCTCCCTTAAAAAATCCTTAATGGTTTTAGCACTGTATCTCGCAGTGTCAGTGGAGACGGGCTCACCCTGGGAGTCAGCGATGTCCCCCTCAGCAGCGCTGTCCGAGTCTGCGCTCTCCACAGCCACAGCACTGCACTCAGACTCCCGGCGCCGCAGCCGGTCGGCCACCTTGGGTTGAGATGGCAGGTTCCCCCAGACAGACTCCCCTGGCTGCGAGTCCCGCCGCACCACAGCCCCCACACCGCCTCCGGGATCCTCCTCACCAGCCACACTCGCAATATTCGCCTTTTTAGACAACTGTATCAACGGCCTCAAAAGAGACAGACTGCTTCTGCTGTCTTTTCCTGAGCACTTTAAACCCATCATCACTGGCTAAGTGTTCAGTCTTGGTGGCGGCCGCATCAGCAGCAACAGCAGCTCCCTCCTCGGCTAACTGAGCCCGTGGCTGCTCTGCATTCTCACTGCTAGCAGCTTCCCCATTAAGCTCCCCTACTCTGTCCGCACCGAGGCCAGTAGCGATTGCCACCGCCTCCCCCTCATCGCCCCCCCGGCCGGCAGAGCCGACACCAGACGGCCCTGCCTGCTCCTCACCTTCCTCTCGCCCGGCCGCCGGAGCCTCTCCCTGAGGGCAAGAGCGACTGATGTGCCCCTGCGCCCCGCAACTCAAACACCTCATGGTATCAGTTGACACGAACACCACGTACACTAACCCCTCGATCTTAAACTTCAGAGACAGGCTTAACTCATCGGCGCCGTCCGCCAGCACCATGAAACCCTGTCTGCGGTAAGAGAGGACGTGTTTCAGCTCCGGGGCGCTGCAGCCCAGCAGCACCCTCCTAATGGCGCAGGTGAGCCGGCCATACCGACTCAGCTCCCCCGCCAGCAGATCGTTGCTCAGGAAGGGGGGCACATTGGAAGTAACCACCTTTTCAGCCGGGGTTTGGCCAGAGGGAGCGTGGGCAGGAAGTTCCCCTTCACTGTGACCCCGTCCTCCATCACATCCTTCACCAGCGCCTCAGAATTCAGGAAAACCACGATGCTTTTATTCATTCGTGCCCAGAAACGATGTTATGGAAGCCGACCATCCTGCAGATCTCCATCGCAAAGTCCTCTACCGACACCTACTCCTGGGACACGAGTATAAACCCGTGCTTTCGGGTCAGCGTTTCGTAATTAAATGAAGTGGGGGTCTCCCTGCCCGCAACGCCATGCTGATCTAAATCGAAAAACAACCCCCTAAACCCGAATCGTTTAAAACCAACAAACGATTAAAGGTATCTATAAAAAAACAAGAAAAGGAAAGAAAAAGAGTAGTAAAAACACACACACACACACACTCTCTCCAAACAAACCTCCCACCACCACTGACTCCCCCCATAAACTCCCAGCATGCAGAGAGAGAGAGAGAGAGAGAGAGAGAGAGAGAGAGAGAGAGAGAGAGAGAGTGTGTGTGTGTGTGTGAGAGAGTGGGTGGGTGGGTGGCTGTGTTAGTGCCTGTCTTTCTGTCTTCTGTGTCTGTCTGTCTCTGTCTCTGTCTCTCTCTCTGTCTCTCTCTCTCTCAATTCAGTGCATTTATATTGTCAAAGCAATTGGACATTCAAACATACATTTATACATACATACATACATACATACAAACATATATATGGAAAAGAAACAATACAATTATAAATCACAATAAGATGTAATAAAGTACAGAAAAACAAAATGTAATAAAATGTGATCTTTAATACACACAAATACACTCACCTAAAGGATTATTAGGAACACCATACTAATACTGTGTTTGACCCCCTTTCGCCTTCAGAACTGCCTTAATTCTACGTGGCATTGATTCAACAAGGTGCTGAAAGCATTCTTTAGAAATGTTGGCCCATATTGATAGGATAGCATCTTGCATTTGATGGAGATTTGTGGGATGCACATCCAGGGCATGAAGCTCCCGTTCCACCACATCCCAAAGATGCTCTATTGGGTTGAGATCTGGTGACTGTGGGGGCCAGTTTAGTACAGTGAACTCATTGTCATGTTCAAGAAACCAATTTGAAATGATTCGACCTTTGTGACATGGTGCATTATCCTGCTGGAAGTAGCCATCAGAGGATGGGTACATGGTGGTCACAAAGGGATGGACATGGTCAGAAACAATGCTCAGGTAGGCCGTGGCATTTAAACGATGCCCAATTGGCACTAAGGGGCCTAAAGTGTGCCAAGAAAACATCCCCCACACCATTACACCACCACCACCAGCCTGCACAGTGGTAACAAGGCATGATGGATCCATGTTCTCATTCTGTTTACGCCAAATTCTCACTCTACCATCTGAATGTCTCAACAGAAATCGAGACTCATCAGACCAGGCAACATTTTTCCAGTCTTCAACTGTCCAATTTTGGTGAGCTTGTGCAAATTGTAGCCTCTTTTTCCTATTTGTAGTGGAGATGAGTGGTACCCGGTGGGGTCTTCTGCTGTTGTAGCCCATCCGCCTCAAGGTTGTACGTGTTGTGGCTTCACAAATGCTTTGCTGCATACCTCGGTTGTAACGAGTGGTTATTTCAGTCAAAGTTGCTCTTCTATCAGCTTGAATCAGTCGGCCCATTCTCCTCTGACCTCTAGCATCAACAAGGCATTTTCGCCCACAGGACTGCCGCATACTGGATGTTCTTCCCTTTTCACACCATTCTTTGTAAACCCTAGAAATGGTTGTGCGTGAAAATCCCAGTAACTGAGCAGATTGTGAAATACTCAGACCGGCCCGTCTGGCACCAACAACCATGCCACGCTCAAAATTGCTTAAATCACCTTTCTTTCCTATTCAGACATTCAGTTTGGAGTTCAGGAGATTGTCTTGACCAGGACCACACCCCTAAATGCATTGAAGCAACTGCCATGTGATTGGTTGGTTAGATAATTGCATTAATGAGAAATTGAACAGGTGTTCCTAATAATCCTTTAGGTGAGTGTATGTATGGCTGGTTGGAAGTGTCTTGGACTCGGGTTCCTCTTCATTACTTATAACGCTTTTGCCTTTTGCTAAAGCTTTCCATGGAGGGGAACGTGGATGAGTTTGTACCATTCTTGGGAGGCTCTGCCTTGTTGGGGCGGAGCTGTGGTCCAGGTGAACAGCAGATCTGGCATAGGTGGGCATGTGGGCTAAGGAGGAGGAAAGCAGATAAGCTTGCTAAGGTACGCAGCAGCAGCAAACAGCCCCCCCATCCAGCCAGCCAGGCAGTCTGGCTGGCAGTGACTGAGTGGTTGACAGACGGCAAGCAACGGAATGCACGTGCTCTGTGATGTCATAGCAGTCAGCTCAGAGAGAGGTTCGTGATGTCATCGCTGAGCTGACTGGCTCTGTGTGTCTTGCTGGCTGTGTGTGTTGAACCGTCTTAGAAATAAGTGGAGAAGTCGCGGAGATAAAGCAAACAGTACTTTAATCGAGCCGCTCGGAAGCCTCACGTCAGGAATAATTCCTTCAGTGAGACTTAATATTTACAGACACACTACACACACAGTACAACTTTATAGGAAAAATGACATAACATCTTATGGCCGTTCATCCAATCAGAAGATACAGGTCTGGGTCCGTTTACGATCTGTCCTCCCGTGAAGGGGTGATGGATCAAAAGCAGATGTCCGTCTTTGATGTGCACTAGGAAGATGTGATCCAACGGTCATCATTTACCTTGTGTCAATCGCTCTTTAACAAAAACAATTCCTCCCTATCTGGAGAAACAATTCAGTTATAAACAAATTCACAGCAGACATCTGTAGGCTATTTCGGCACTGTGTAATCTTTCATGACTGACAGGAGTTT
The DNA here is from genome assembly GCF_036373705.1 of Amia ocellicauda. Taxonomy (NCBI): domain Eukaryota; kingdom Metazoa; phylum Chordata; class Actinopteri; order Amiiformes; family Amiidae; genus Amia; species Amia ocellicauda. The sequence continues at coordinate 43,319,208 of NC_089855.1, read as the reverse complement.
CTAACAAACCAACCTTCTTGACCCTTTACTTGTCCTGCTGAATCTAATCTGCTCAGTCTGTAAACAATACTACTTCTAATGCTAGTATTAATATAAAACATTATATAATTATCACAAAACACTTTCTTCAATGTCCTATACAGAGTCTTCAAAAGCTATCAGACTTTAGCAGCTGGTGTTTGAACACACATAAGAGTATACAGCATTTTCTGCAGCTTCGCAAGACCTAATTTTAAACGTTGTTGATAAATTAGATAATTAGTGAGGACCCTCTATTTGCATTTCTTCCTCCATAAATGCTAAGATAAAGTTTTACTGACATTTTATTGACCCTACCACTGCATAGGACACATCTGTTACATGAACGCTACTGAATGGCACATACATTGAAATCTACAGAGAGAGACAGAAAGACAGGCAGACAGACAGACAGTAACACAGCCACCCACCCACCCACTCACACACACACACACACACACACACACACACACACACACACACACACTCTATCTCTCTCTCTCTCACACACACACACAGCCAGCATGACACAGAGCCAGCCAGCTCAGCGATGACATCACGAACCTCTCTCTGAGCTGACTGCTATGACATCACAGAGCACGTGCATTCCGTTGCTTGCCGTCTGTCAACCACTCAGTCACTGCCAGCCAGACTGCCTGGCTGGCTGGATGGGGGGGCTGTTTGCTGCTGCTGCGTACCTTAGCAAGGTTATTTGCTTGACCGGCCTTCCTCCTCCTCCGCCCACATGCCCACCTATGCCCGATCTGCTGTTCACCTGGATCACAGCTCCGCCCCAACAAGGCAGAGCCTCCCAAGAATGGTACAAACTCATCCACGTTCCCCTCCATGGAAGGCTTTATCAAAAGGCAAAACCGTTATAAGTAATGAAGAGGAACCCGAGTCCAAGACGCTTCCGACCAGCCATACATATTTGTTTGTATTAAAGATCACATTTTATTACATTTTGTTTTTCTGTACTATATTACATCTTATTGTGATTTATAATGATATTGTTTATTGCTTTCACAATACAAATGCACTGAATTGAGAGAGAGAGAGAGAGAGAGAGAGAGAGAGAGAGAGAGAAGTGCTAGGGCACATCTGTAACATAAACTAGGGAACATTCGTCACATGCTTAGGGAACATTCATATCAAACAGGGAACATTTGTAAAACGAATTAGGGAACCTTTGTGACATACTAAAAGGACATATACTGGTAAGATGTTGGGCACATTTGAATCAACAAAAATGGCATTTGGTTAATTATTAGGGACATTAATACCAGTCTGTGCAAATATCTATGCATATTCCAATGTTTGCTGCAGGACTTACAGATTGAGTGAGGGGGTCAATATGTTTGATTCAGAACTAACCACTGCTTCCTCAATTTTGTTTTAAACATAATTTAAAAGAAAAGTGGGCTATACATTGATCTGGAAAATGCAGCAATGGTCCCTAAAGCAATTCTTTTAGTTTTTTGACACAATTCCTTAAACCCATTTTCTGAAAAATATGTTATCAACTTGCATTAATTTATCATCCAAACTACAATCATACTAATAATGAAAATGTTCATATTCTAAGGGTTCTAGTCTATTGTGTATTGTATTTATTATCAGGCCATTCTCTTATATTTTAGATTTATTATTATTATTCCGTACAATACAGGGATTAAATTAAGTATTTTAACCACAAAGTATTGGCTACAGTTATGATGCCTACTTCAGTGTTCATATGCATACAGTTTCTGAGGTCTGGACCACTGCACAATAGTCCCTGGAGTTGTAGTCCAGACCACTGCAAAATTCGTGCTGAAGTGATCTGGATCACCACGCAATGGCCCAAGGACCACTGCAAACTTGGATTTCAATGTTTTTGTGTAATCCATGTTGCAATAGCACCTACCATGTTCCTTTGTGGTGAGCTGGTTAATTCTGTTCTTTAACATTGAAGAGATAAATTAACAAGAATAAACTTACTGTTGAAGATTATTATTTTATTATTTTTATTTCTTGGCAGAGGCCCTTATCCAGGGCGACTTACAACATTAGTGCAAAAATACAGAGAAGTACAAGGCATCAATCATTACAAATTCAACATAGTTAAAAAATATCGCAATTCAAAATACATTTTAAAAATTCCAATTACAATTTACACAAGTACAGTAAAAGACTTCCTACATCCTGGACGGTGAAAGCTAAGTGCTGTCAAGATGTAGGGTTACAGACTAGGGCTACAGGAAAGGGAGCAAGGAGGAAAACATTCAAGAACGAGAGGAGCATAATAAGCTGAAGTGCTATCTAGCAGGGATAGAGGACTAATATTACAAGTGCGGTCGGAAGAGATGCGTCTTGAGTAAGCGCCGGAATGAGGTCAAGGACTCTGCTGTTTTGACTTTGGTGGGCAGGTCATTCCACCACCGAAGTCAAAACAGCAGAGTCCTTGACCTCATTCCGGCACTTGTGTAACCCTTGTGTAAGATGTAACCCTTACCCAGTGGCTAACCCTAACTCTATGTTACAAATGTTCCCTAAAAGCTTATTTTGCAAGATCAGTAAAGAACCTTTAAGAATTTTAAACTTTTAAAGATACACATAGGTAATACCAATGTGCTTTCACAATGCCGAAAATAATAATGCGTTTATCTTTAATAGTGAAGATATTGTATAGATGTATATCTATCATATACACAAATAGAAAAAAAACGGTTTCCAAACCGAATATAGAACTGAAACTTTCAGACAGTCCATGAAAAATGGAATGTAAACATTTACACTTCTTAACAATTCTATATATCAATTATATTTATAACCCTAACCCTAACACTAACCCTAACTTTAAGTTACAAATGTTCCCTAAACACTTATTTTGCTGGATCAATAAAAAACTGTCAGGATTTTTCAACTTTTACTGACACACATAGTTAATAGCAATGTGTTATAACTTTTGCAAAAATAATAAACCGTATATCTTTAATTGTTTTGACATTATTAAGATATAATGCATCTATCACATAGGGAACATTTGTTACATAATAGGAAAAACATACAAATGATGTAACCTTGAATATATTTAATATCACAGCATACAATTTGGCAGGCTTCATAATAATGGAATTTATGACATACTCTGTAAAAATCAAGCAAATAGCATTTGTTGTTCATGAGAAAAAATATATATAATCAAAGCTATCAGACATTAGCACGTGGTGAATGAACACACATACGATTATACAGCATTTGTTGCAGCTTCGCAAGACCTAATTTTAAACGTTGTTGGTAAATTTGATACAAAGTGAGGACCCTCTATTTCCATTTCTTCCTTCATAATTGCTAAAATAAAATTTTACTAACATTTTATTGACCCTACCACTGCATAGGACACATCTGTAACATGAACGCTACTGAATGGCACATACATTGAAAACTACGGAGAATTGAGACTTATCCAATTTACACTTCATAAATCATCTTAAAACGTTTCCAAACAAGGCAAAACCCACTTGAAATACGTTCATTCACATTTTTGGTAAACAAAAAGAGAGATTGTTACATATGTTCCCTATGATGCATCTACAGAGAGAGAGAGAGAGAGAGAGAGAGAGAGACAGACAGACAGGCAGACAGACACTAACACAGCCACCCACTCTCCCACTCACACACACACACACACACACACACACTATCTCTCTCTCTCTCTCTCTCACACACACACACACACACACACACACACACACACACTCTCTCTCTCTCTCTCTCTCTCTTTCTCTCTCTCAAAATTCAAATTCAAATTCAACGTGCTTTATTGGCATGACCAAAAAGAAGTATTGCCAAAGCAATGGTGACAAACAACAGTTTTTAACATATATATGTACATTTGCATACATAAATACACAATATGTATGTTAAAAACAGGTAACTGTTTAATTTCAATTAATAAAATTCAATCATAGTTCAGAGAGACAGGAGCAGGAACTTGATTTCTGTGTCATGTAGGGTGAGGCCGGGGGCTGCAGATTGCTCCAGCATTGTGGCCAATTAATTGATGTAAATATTGAATAGCGTTGGGCTCAGACTGCAGCCCTGCCTCACCCCACGCCTCTGAGTGAAGAACTCTGTTCTTTTATTGCCAATTTTAACTCCGCACTCGTTTCCTGTATACATTGATTTGATGATGTCATATGTTTCACCCCCTACACCACTTTGGAGAAGTTTGTAAAATAAACCTTCATGCCAGAATTAATCAAATGCTTTTTTTAAATCTATGAGACAAGCAAATATTTTATTTTTATTTTGGTTGACGTGTTTGTCTATGAGGGTGTGTAGGGTGTAAATATGATCGGTTGTGCGGTGTTTTGGGAGGAAGCCAATCTGACTCTTACTCAGGACACTGTGCTCGGTAAGGAAGGCCAGTATCCGGGCGTTAATGATACTGCAGAACACCTTCCCCAGGTTACTGCTAACACAGATGCCCTGGTAGTTGTTAGGGTCGAATTTGTCTCCACTCTTATAGATTGGGGTGATCAGCCCCTGCTTCCAGATGTCAGGGAAGTAACCAGTACTGAGGACCATGTTGAACAATTTAAGCACAGCCTCCTGCAGTTGTGCGCTGCTGTGTTTGAGCATTTCAGTGCTGATGCTGTCCGGGCTGCAGGCTTTTCTGGGTGGAAGTGCCTGGAGCTTTTTACATAGTTCCTGTAGGGTGATTGGAGCGTCATTTGGGTTTTGATTTTTTTTAATTGATTGTTCGAGTAATTTCAGTTTTTCCCTGGTTTCAATTTGTTTGTGTGTCAGATCATTTTGTTGGATATCTTTATAAAGGTTTTCAAAGTATTTTTTCCAAATGGTTCCGTTTCGTATTGCCAATTCTTGTTGTTTTGTTGAATTTAAATTGTTCCACATTTCCCAGAACTGGTTTTGGTCAACAGGTTTCTCTATGTCTGTGAGTGTTTTGTTTGTTTGTATCTGTTTTTTATTCTTAAGGGTGTGTTTGTAGTGTTTTAGGGTCTCACAGTACTGTTGGCATAGTTCTGTGTCTTGTGGTTGATGATGTTTTTGATTGGATAGGTGCCTTAAATTTGTTTCTTATTGATTTACACTCATCATCAAACCATGTCTGTGTGTGTGTATGATTCTGGTTGATCTTTTTCTTTGTCTTTTTAAGATTTGCCATTGTGGCTGCAATTTGAAATACTTGATTGATATCATTTATGGCTAGATTTAGTCCTGTCACGTCAGGCTGGTACTGTGAGCTGAGGAAAGTGTTGATGATGTCTGTTATTTCTGTAGAACTGATTGCTTGGTTAAATTCCTCTGTGCTGTTTGGAGCCCATCTGTATGTTTGATTAAGGTTGTACAGCTTACTGGGCTGTGTCTGTGTGTTGCTGGCCTGACTTCTTCTTTTCAGGAACACTGTGATTTGGTTGTGGTCTGACAGGGGGGTTTGCTGCCTGACAGTGAATGCACTGATGAAGGAGGGGTCCATGTCAGTGAGGGCGTAGTCGACTACATTAGTCCCAAGAGATGAGCAATACGTGAACCTCCCTAAAGAGTCCCCTCTGATCCTGCCATTAAACCCCGTCGGGGATGTTCCTCTGGGTTGTGGTGGGGGTGAGGTACAGAGGGGCCTGGCCGAACACATGGCTGTTTCCCTGTGTGCCGATGAAGTTGGGCTCGGTGCCTGTCCGGGCATTGAAGTCCCCACAGAGCAGCACATTCCCCTGGGCCTGGAAATGGCCGATCTCTGTGTGGAGGGTGTTAAAAAATTCCCCATTGTAATAGGGGGATTCAGAGGTGGGGGTATACGCTGTACAAAGGTATATATGGTTCTCACACTGGGCTATTCCCTTCTTAATTTGAAGCCATGTGTGCGTTGGGCCCTGTTTGACTGGGCTGATGTGGTTCGCCAGCTCCTCTTTGTACCACACTATGATCCCCCCAGAGTCCCTGCCACGCCGCACTGTGCTCAGTTTAATTGAGGGCACAATAACCTCCCTGTAGCCCAGGGGGCAGTGTGTGGGCACCTCTGCACGGCACCATGTCTCCAACAGAACTATGATATCTAATTCTTTAATGCTTTTAATGAATTCAGGGTCTGTGCTCTTTAGCCCGAAAGGCGAGGAGTTCAGGCCCTGAATGTTCCAGCAGCTGACTGTAAATGAGCTCATTTTTGCTAACATTGTACTTGGTGGAATAAAATGCCTATCAACAATACAACTTTTTAATCGAAGGTTTTGTTTAAACTAGAATTTCAAATATAATAATTATTAGTTTTATGTAAAGTATGGTTACATTGTATGTACACAGGTATTTATTTTTAATTTACAAGTGGGGTTGTCCATCCCTACCCGAGTTCTCTGGCTCAGCTCAGCAGTCTGGAGCAGAGGAGGCTGAGCAGGTGCTTGATCTCCCCCAGCTCGGTGGGGGCCGGAGTGGCGGCCTGGGTCAGGGCTGCGGCATAGCTGAGCGGCTTCTGATGGGCGCTGTGCCTGGTGCTCGTGGGGCGGGTGGGAGGCTGGGTGATGGGGGGCTGGCCGGTGCTGTGGCATCGTGGTACGTGTGCTCCAGTGCGGGGGGGTTGTATGTTTGGCTGGCCTCTGTTGGTATTGCTGTGTGGATAGGAGCTCATACATTCAGTGACTTCTCTCTCTCTCTCTCTCTCTCTCTCTCTCTCTCTCTCTCTCTCTCTCTCTCTCTCTCTCGTTCTGTAGATGCATCATAGGGAACATATGTAATAATCTCTCTTTTTGTTACCAAAAATGTGAATGAACGTATTTCAAGTGGGTTTTGCCTTGGTTGGAAACGTTTTAAGATAAATTATGAAGTGTAAAATGGATTTGTCTCAATTCTCCGTAGTTTTCAATGTATGTGCCATTCAGTAGCGTTCATGTTACAGATGTGTCCTATGCAGTGGTAGGGTCAATAAAATGTCAGTAAAACTTTATTCTGATAGCTTTGATTATAATTTTTTTTCTCATGAACAACAAATGCTGTTTGCTTGATTTTTACAGAGTATGTCATAAATTCCATTTTTTTGAAGCCTGACAAATTGTATGCTGTAATATTGAATATTTTCAGTTACATCATTTGTTTGCTTTTCCTATCATGTTACAAATGTTCCCTATGAGAAAGATGCATTATATCTTAATAACGTCAAAACAATTAAAGATATACGGATTATTATTTTCGGTAAAGTTATAACACATTGCCATTAACTATGTGTGTCAGTAAAAGTTTAAAAAAACCTGACAGTTTTTATTGATCCTGCAAAATAAGTGTTTAGGGAACATTTGTAACTTAAAGTTAGGGTTAGTGTAAGGGTTAGGGTTATGAATATAATTGATATATAGAATTGTTAAAAAGTGTAAATGTTAACATTCCATTTGTCATGGTTTGTCTGAAAGTTTCAGTTCTATATTTGGAAACCGTTTATATATATATATATATATATATACTTTATTCTATCCAATATCTTCACTATTAAAGATAAACGCATTATTAATTTCGGCAGTGCTAAAGCACATTGGTATTACCTATGTGTATCTTTAAAAGTTTAAAATACTAAAGGTTTTTTATTGATCTTGCAAAATAAGTGTTTAGGGAAAATTTGCAACATAGAGTTAGAGTTAGCCACTGGCTAAGGATTACATTTTCAACAGTAAGTTAATTCATGTTAATTATTCTCATCAATTTTAGTCAATACAGTAAAAGTGTCTGAAATAGCAAATCGGAGTTAATCCCTTAATGCATCAATAAAAATAAATAAAAATAAAAGGCTGATCTTAGCATATTTGTATACTTGTATGTTCGTTTCTGGTTGTCTACATGTGATTTCAAGTTTTTTGTTTGGTTTTTACAATGTATCTGTGCTGTGTGTAGACGCAGAATGAGTTTGATTGTGATGTTAAATAGGGTTTAGAAACACAGTCGCCTCGGTGCTGATTATTATTGCTGTGTTTCTCCACTTCTACTCCACGCTTGGGAACTCCCACATCCAGTGACGTCAGCGTTCGATTCCAAGACCGGTGGAAAAGCGGGCCGGTTCACAAACAGATCAGCTGGATCCCAGGCCGAGCAGCAGCTCTGGCTCCAGCACCGGCACCATGTCGATAGAAAAGCGGTAAGTTAGCTCACACTGAGCTCAGTGTAATGTCTGCTCTGGAGAGCTCACAGTGTGACCTAGTCGTGAGTTCACGTCTTTACTGGGTAGTCCTTGAAAACTTAATCGACTCAATTCTTGGGCTTAATTGGTCAAAATGACCATTGGTTGAAGGTACTCAGGGACTGATGTGTAGAGAGACTTATTAAACCTGCAGGATTGTGGTTTTCCCAGAACAGAATTAACCAGCTCACCACAAAGGAACATGGTAGGTGATATTGCAACATGGATTACACAAAAACATTGAAATCCAAGTTTGCAGTGGTCCTTGGGCCATTGCGTGGTGATCCAGATCACTTCAGCACGAATTTTGCAGTGGTCTGGACTACAACTCCAGGGACTTCTGTGCAGTGGTCCAGACCTCAGAAACTGTATGCATATGAACACTGAAGTAGGCATCATAACTGTAGCCAATACTTTGTGGTTAAAATGCTTAATTTAATCCCTGTATTGTACGGAATAATAATAACAACTGTAAAACATAAGAGAAGGGCCTGATAATAATTACAATACACAATAGACTAGAACCCTTAGAATATAATAATATGAACATTTTCATGATTAGTATGATTGAAGTTTGGATGATATATTAATGCAAGTTGATAACATATTTTACAGAAAATGGGTTTTAGGAATTGTGTCAAAAAACTAAAAGAATTGTCTTAGGGACCACTGCTCATTTTTCCAGACCAATGTATAGCCCACTTTTCTATTAAATTATGTTTAAAACAAAATTGAGGAAGCAGTGGTTAGTTCTGAATCAGACATATTGACCCCCTCACTCAATCTGTAAGTCCTGCAGCAAACATTGGAATATGCATAGATATTTGCACAGACTGGTATAAATGTCCCTAATAAATAACCAAATGCATTTTTGTTGTTTCAAATATGCCCAATATCTTACCAGTATGTCCTTTTAGTATGTCACAAAGGTTCCCTAAGCATGTTACGAATGTTCCCAAGTTTATGTTACAGATGTGCCCTAGCACTCTCTCTCTCTCTCTCTCTCTCTCTCTCTCTCTCTCCCTCTCTCTCTCTCTCTCCCTGTCTCTCAAATTAGTGCATTTGTATTGTCAAAGCAATTGGACATGCAAACATACATACATACATACATATGGAAAATAATCAATAAAATTATCAATCACAATAAGATGTAATGAAGTACAGAAAAACAAAATGTAATAAAATGTGATCTTTAATACACACAAAGCTTTCCATGGAGGGGAACGTGGATGAGTTTGTACCATTCTTGGGAGGCTCTGCCTTGTTGGGGCGGAGCTGTGATCCAGGTGAACAGCAGATCAGGCATAGGTGGGCATGTGGGTGAAGGAGGAGGAAGGCCGGTCAAGCAAATAAGCTTGCTAAGGTACGCAGCAGCAGCAAACAGCCCCCCCATCCAGCCAGCCAGGCAGTCTGGCTGGCAGTGACTGAGAGGTTGGCAGACGGCAAGCAACGGAATGCACGTGCTCTGTGATGTCATAGCAGTCAGCTCAGAGAGAGGTTCATGATGTCATCGCTGAGCTGGCTGGCTCTGTGTGTCTTGCTGGCTGTGTGTGTGTGAGAGAGAGAGAGAGATAGAGTGTGTGTGTGTGTGAGTGGGTGGGTGGGTGGCTGTGTTAGTGTCTGTCTGTCTCTCTCTCTCTCTCTCTCTCTCTCTTTCTCTGTCTCTCTCTCTCTGTCTCTCGCTCTGTAGATGCATCATAGGGAACATATGTAATAATCTCTCTTTTTGTTATCCAAAAATGTGAATGAACGTATTTCACGTGGGTTTTGCATTGGTTGGAAACGTTTTAAGATTATTTATGAAGTGTAAATTGGATTAGTCTCAATTCTCCGTAGTTTTCAATGTATGTGCCATTCAGTAGCGTTCATGTTACAGATGTGTCCTATGCAGTGGTAGGGTCAATAAAATGTTAGTAAAATTTTATTTTAGCAATTATGAAGGAAGAAATGGAAATAGAGGGTCCTCACTAATTATCTAATTTACCAACAACGTTTAAAATTAGGTCTGTGAAGCTGCAGAAAAAGCTGTATAATTGTATGTGTGTTCAAACACCAGCTGCTATAGTCTGATAGCTTTTGAAGACTCTGTATAGGAAGTTGAAGAAAGTGTTTTGTGATAATTATATAATGTTTTATATTAATACTAGCATTAGAAGTAGTCTTGTATACAGGCTGAGCAGATTAGATTTAGCAGGACAAGTAAAGGGTCAACAAGGTTGGTTTGTTAGAAACTCCTGTCTGTAATGAAAGATTACACAGTGCCGAAATAGCCTACAGCTGTCTGCTGAGAATTTGTTTATGACTGAATTGTTTCTCCAGACAGGGAGGAATTGTTTTTGTTAAACAGCGATTGACACTAGGTAAATGAAGACCGTGGGATCGCATCTTCCTAGTGCACATCAACGACAGACATCTGCTTTGGATCCATCACCTCTTCACGGGAGGACAGATCATAAAACGGACCCGGACCTGTATCTTCTGATTGGATGAACGGCCATAAGATGTTACGTCATTTTTCCAATAAAGTTGTACTCATGTCTGTAAATATTAAGTCTCACTGAAGGAATTATTCCTGACGTGGGGCTTCCGAGCGGCTCGATTAAAGTTCTGTTTGCTTTATCTCCGTGACTTCTCCACTTATTTCTGACACGGTTCTACAACTTGGCGTCACGAACGAGGATCTGAACTTGCCTCCACTCCCGGGACCAAAGCATGGGTGAGTACCTTTAAAATGACCACCCTGTATATTTAGATTTGATCTCGGGATTGTGTGAGGCTCTCAGATTGTAATTTAAAGAGAACCTGTGGAGAGGTAGAGGTAAAACAAACAGAAAGGTTGACTGTACAGTGGAGGATCACAGTAGGGTGAACTCCAGGTAAGACAGATCTGTGGGGAGAGATGCCAAGGGAACCGAATGGTACGACGAGGCCTGCTGAGCCCCAGGTTAAGCAAGGAAATCCTTGTACGCCAGGGCCAGAGTTAGTGGCAGTCAATAACCAGACGGAACCAGAGGTACATAAAGTCCAGCGATATAGCCCCATCGTTGGCAAAGATAGGGTTGGCATTATGGCATTACAAGACGTGTCTATATGTGAATACCTACAAGAGAAGTTTAAAAAACTTCAACTTAAGATGGAAAAGGCAGGATGGGATCCTAACTGGGTTCCCAAACAGCATAGAGAATGGTGGAAGAAGGAAAAGAGAGAGAAAACCAATAAAGCTTCCGTAATTCTTTGTCAATATAGTGCGAAATTAGAGAAGAAACTAATCGCAATGGATGAGGAAAATACAGCAACAATAAAATAATTAAAAGAGAAAGTCACTGAGATGCAAACAGAGATAGATAATGAGAAAAGAATTAGAAAATGAGGAAGAGAAAAATAAAGAATGAACTAATAATGTAGGGAAATGAACCCGACTGGGACGATTTAGACCGAAGAGCCTGGGAACATGAATGCGAAAAATATGGGGGATGTGGGTTTGGGGCTTCTGCCCCTCCACCATATAAACATTCAGACAACCCCCCTCATAATAGAACAGAGTCTAAACTTTACCCAGATTTGAGTTCATTCAAGTCAGAAAAAATACAAATAGCACCTACAGAAATGCACACTAGACAACATCTCTCTGCCGGACAATTTTATGCATTAACAACGTCGGTGCATCGCCCCTTTACACCCGGAGAGAAACACACAATATTAAGCAACCTTCCAAAACTTAAACCCAATCATGGGAATCTGGACTTCTGGGAAAAATGTAATGAGATGTTAGACACCAAATGCATGCTAGAGACGTACATATAATAAATCAAACTAAATGTCCAAGGCCAATCTGGGACAGGTTAACCCAGCAGGATGGTACCTGGATAACAGCTGGAAATGATAATAATAATCTAAGGATCACTCACTTCATCGCGACTGTAAAGACAGGGAAATTGGGGTTTAGTCTGTGGCCTCGTTCAGAAGCCAGGAGAGACTTGCTGCGATTATGCAGAACGAAAGTTCACTACTTTTAGAGATCACTCCGGACTGTGATAATGTGATCTGTTTAAAATGATTACAGGAAGGGTTTAGTAAAGCACACCAAGACATCCTCAATATGGGTGTGCCTGTAGGAAACACATATCAGCAGATTGTACAATGGGCTTCAGAGGTAGAAAACAAGCAGTCAAAAGCTAAAATAAATGCTGTGGCAGCTACACTCACCTAAAGGATTATTAGGAACACCTGTTCAATTTCTCATTAATGCAATTATCTAACCAACCATTCACATGGCAGTTGCTTCAATGCATTTAGGGGTGTGGTCCTGGTCAAGACAATCTCCTGAACTCCAAACTGAATGTCTGAATGGGAAAGAAAGGTGATTTAAGCAATTTTGAGCGTGGCATGGTTGTTGGTGCCAGACGGGCCGGTCTGAGTATTTCACAATCTGCTCAGTTACTGGGATTTTCACGCACAACCATTTCTAGGGTTTACAAAGAATGGTGTGAAAAGGGAAAAACATCCAGTATGCGGCAGTCCTGTGGGCGAAAATGCCTTGTTGATGCTAGAGGTCAGAGGAGAATGGGCCGACTGATTCAAGCTGATAGAAGAGCAACTTTGACTGAAATAACCACTCGTTACAACCGAGGTATGCAGCAAAGCATTTGTGAAGCCACAACACGTACAACCTTGAGGCGGATGGGCTACAACAGCAGAAGACCCCACCGGGTACCACTCATCTCCACTACAAATAGGAAAAAGAGGCTACAATTTGCACAAGCTCACCAAAATTGGACAGTTGAAGACTGGAAAAATGTTGCCTGGTTTGATGAGTCTCGATTTCTGTTGAGACATTCAGATGGTAGAGTCAGAATTTGGCGTAAACAGAATGAGAACATGGATCCATCATGCCTTGTTACCACTGTGCAGGCTGGTGGTGGTGGTGTAATGGTGTGGGGGATGTTTTCTTGGCACACTTTAGGCCCCTTAGTGCCAATTGGGCATGGTTGAAATGCCACGGCCTACCTGAGCATTGTTTCTGACCATGTCCATCCCTTTATGACCACCATGTACCCATCCTCTGATGGCTACTTCCAGCAGGATAATGCACCATGTCACAAAGGTCGAATCATTTCAAATTGGTTTCTTGAACATGACAATGAGTTCACTGTACTAAACTGGCCCCCACAGTCACCAGATCTCAACCCAATAGAGCATCTTTGGGATGTGGTGGAACGGAAGCTTCGTGCCCTGGATGTGCATCCCACAAATCTCCATCAACTGCAAGATGCTATCCTATCAATATGGGCCAACATTTCTAAAGAATGCTTTCAGCACCTTGTTGAATCAATGCCACGTAGAATTAAGGCAGTTCTGAAGGCGAAAGGGGGTCAAACACAGTATTAGTATGGTGTTCCTAATAATCCTTTAGGTGAGTGTATATCTGCCATAACACAAAACGTAGGTAAATGTTAAAATTGCGGACAAATAGGACATATTGCTAAAGACTGTCGGTCTAAATCAACCCGCCCTAAGTGCACTTTCTGTGGGAGGACAGGGCACACGGGGGACAAGTGCTGGAAGGCAGGCGCTCCAGGCGACACCAAGCGCCCTGCAATCAGACCAAGACAAACCCCGATCAGCCCAGAGGAGACGCGGAGCTTCTGCACATCATCCGAGATCTGACAGAGAAACTCAATAGGAAATAGGTCGCCTCGGCCCCGAGGTCGGTACAGGGGAAGATCCCCGCCTCCACATAAGTGCACTGTTAGGGGTCGGCAGTGTTCAATGTCGGTGGATACAGGCGTCTCTGTCTCGATAACCGATCTCCCCTCCCACTGACTAAACGCAGACTACAGATCTCAGGTGTAGGTGGCGCATGTATCACAGCCACACTCAGCACAGCTCAACTTCTAGAAATAGGCGATCTCCTCATACCAGTGTCTTTTTGGGTTTGTAAAAACCCAGAGTGGACAATATTAGGTATAGATATCCTTAGAGAAGCCGGCGCACTAGTGGATGCTAATAATAATCGCATAATATGGACCAATACACACGGGAATAAAAAGGATACACAAAGATACGTAACAAATTACGCTAGTATCTTACTCACACCGTCAACACCTCATATATGGCCAGACGCACCACTTGGACACGTATGTCAGGCATTTCCTGATGTTTGGGCAACACATAAACAAGATTGTGGTCTGGCAAAAATTGAACCTATAGTTATCCCAGGTCCAGTACACAAAGCACATAAACAGTTTCCTATTAAACCAGAAGCTTTTACGGCAGTTCAGACAATTATTCAAACATTGCAACATGCAGGAATAATACACGAAACGCATTCAACCACTAATTCTCCAATCTGGCCAGTGGCAAAACCAGACAGCTCATGGCAACTTACAATTGATTACACACAACTGAATAAAGTTACACCCCGGTTACACCCGATAGTAGCCAATCCCAACACTATATGAAATGATTTGAAACCCGAACACTCTATTTTTACGGTCCTAGATATTAGCAATGGATTTTGGAGCCTGCCACTCCACTCTGATTCCCAAGATAAATGTGCGTTTACTGTATGCGACAAACAGTACACATGGGCTAGAGTGCAACAGGGATTTCACAACAGCCCAACACTCTTCCACCAGGCAATGGCCAAGACTTTAGAAGTCATAGATCTGACACCCTGGAATAGATTCATCATCCAGTACGTGGATGATCTTTTGATTGCATCTCCTGATGAGACCGCACACTTAGGCGCATTAATTACAGTCCTCAGTGTCTTACAAAAGGCAGGATTTAAAGCAAGCCCTAAGAAAGCACAAATAGGCTTAACTAAGGTTCAATATCTCAGACACAACATTTCACAAGGACAAAAATCTATGACACATAATAGGCAAGAAGTCATTCTAAATATGCCAAAACCACATCATGTTAGGGCTGTGCGTAAAGTTATGGGCAGTGCAGGCATGCGAGCCGATTGTAATGAACACACAGTTGATTCTGCACACAGGACACACATTAGTTTAATTATTACACACCGGCAAATTGTGTTCAGTCTCCGTAGACGAGCTAGATGGGAAGCAATTTTGCTCCCCAGAGATAAATCCATACAAATAATAAAAGACACACGAGTAAACCCAGCAGGGGAGGAAGAAGAGCATACATGCTCTGAGCTGGTGCTCCAGGAGGACCACAGTCGCTTCCTAGAAAACCCCCTCACAGACCCTGACTTGGCACGATATGATGATGGATCCAGGAAAATAATAGATGGAGTCCCCCACACTGGGTGGGCAGTGGTATTGGATGATAGCACCGTTGTAAAATCTGGATCCCTTCAGGACACTGTTCAGCCCAAGTGGCAGAACTCGTGGTGTTAACTGATTCATTAAAAATAGCGAAATTAAAGTTAACATTTTCACTGACAGTCGCTATGCATTTGGAGTAGTACACGACTATATGGCAACCTGAGAACGTAGAGGGTTTATAACAACAGCAGGAGAAGTAATACAAAATTATGAGTATGTTATAGCCCTAGCTGAGGCAGCACACCTTCCAGAAAAGGTAGCAGTAGTTAAAGTGAAAGCTCATCAGAGTCTTTCTGATGATGGATGCCCGCGCACCTGTGGGAATCACTTTGCAGACCTAGCTGCAAAAAAGGCAGCAGAGACAGGCAGTCATGTGACGTTAGCAGGATTCCCCTGCTCTAGTAAACTTGCGAGCATCCGAGAACCAGAAACTACTGACCTCGCACAGCTACAGAAAAACTGTGAGGAGGATGAAGTACAAGAGTGGGTTAAGGGAGGTGCAGTGCACTCAGACGGTTTGTGGCGAAGTCCTAACTTACAATGTGTATTAGCACCCCAGTGTATTAGCTCAACGCTTCTGGACCAGTACCATGGCCCTGCTCACACGGGTCGCAAGGCCATGTTAACTCAATTGCGTGAACACTGGTGGTGGCCTGGCATAGGCAGGGACACTGCGAAGTGGTGTCAACAGTGTATTCCTTGAGCACAAGTAAACCCAGGTAAACCGATCAAAGTCACTAAATCACACCAGCCCCGGCCTTGAGGTCCGTGGGAAAATATTCAAATTGACTTTACAGGACCCCTGACAAAATGTCATGGGAAATCCTATTGCTTGGTAATAATTGACCATTTCACAAAATGGATTGAGGCTTTCCCCTGCAGGGACTGCTCTGCCATCACTGCAGCACAAGTCCTAGCGACTGAGGTTATTCCCCGATGGGGTGTGCCCCATCAAATGAACTCAGATCAAGGGACTCATTTCACCGGTAAGGTAATGAAGGAAGCATGTTTACTGCTAGGGGTAAAACAACGATTTCATATACCTTATCACCCTCAGAGTTCAGGCTTAGTGGAGCGCACTAACCGGACACTGAAGGAAAGTTTGGCAAAAGCCCTGTTAACTACAGGCAAGGGATGGACAGTAGCACTCCCCGCTGTGCTGTATAAACTTAGAGCGTCACCTAATCGGAGTACTCAGCTTTCTCCATATGAGTTAATGACAGGGAGAGCTATGCAACTCCCTGCTGGCATCTGGGGTCCCAGTGATCCCAGTGCTCCATTCAAAGACTATCTTAAACAGTATGTAGCACAGCTATGTACACACTTAAAAAAACGTAGAACACAAGCACGTGATCTCCAGTCCCTCAGGGACTTGGAACTCAAAGAGGAAATGCCAACAACACTTCCTGAGGTTGGTTCGCAAGTGATGGTAAAAATAATCCCAAGCAGACCAGGGTTTAGGCCCAAATGGACAGGACCGCATAATGTCCTTCTTTCTACAGACACTTCAGTCTGTATTGACGGACAGGAGGGGGGTACAAGATGGAAACATTGGTCACAAGTAAAAAATTATAATCCAGGAGAACTGTGTACTAAACCTTTATCTTTTCTCATTCCTAGGAAAGCAACAGTTGCAGATTTCCTGAATTTTGAGAGACATTCCCCTAACTGGTAAAGGTTTTGTCCCCCTACAGGTACTAAGAGATAATCCAGCATGAAGACGACTGTGTACACTACAGTATTTGGACTGATCTGCCTGTCCTTAGTTGAATCATGGACAGATAACAAATGTATCCAAATTACACGCACCTATGCAAATGCCCTTAATAAAACAAAATGTTGGGTTTGTTCCCACATTCCACACGACACTAAGAAAGGGGTTCCAATGATCCCCATTCCATTTCTAGTATTTTCTGATTATTCACAACTTAGAGTTCCCTCTAATGTACGATATGCATATGATTATGCCTTAGGCATCACAGGAGAATGGTACCGAAGATGGATCAGAATAGAAGAGATTTTAAAATGCCATATATTGACTTGGCTCACAGTAACAAAGGATCTGTGTATGTTTCATACTATAACCAAACCATGCAATCCCAATTTATAGGTAATAGCACTTGTAATCATACTGTGGCTATCGATGGTCTTGACTTTAGGTATTAGACTTGTCGATTTTACGCCCCATGGAATGGGACTTATTGGATATGTGGCTTGCGGGCATATTGGGAACTTCCTTGTAAGTTCACAGGTTCTTGTTATTTAGGATTTGTGGTGCCAGCTTTGCGCCACACTGAAGATAAATACCTTCCAGATATAGAACAATTTACTCACCCTAAACGTGAGATAGGGGAAGGAGACAGGTTTGCTTCCATACTATTTCCTATGTATGGAGTCGGAAGAGCAATAAAGGAAATCAGATTAGTAGCTGGTATATTAGAAACATTAAGTATTTCTACAACTGAAGTTCTCAGCAATTTAACAACTGAAATAGTGGCTATGCGAACTGTTGCCCTCCAGAACAGGCTAGCTCTAGATTTCCTGCTAGCAGCACAAGGAGGGACATGTGCCATTATAGGGCAGGAATGTTGTACTTACATACCAGATAACTCTGAACACATTGGTAATCTTATAGAGCACATTAGGACAGCAACTACAAAGATACACCAGTCCTCCGGAGGAAAACCCCTCTGGGGATGGCTTGCTGATACCTTTGGTAATCTGGGTATGATTGTGTTACAAGGATTGATATCAGTAGTTAATATTCTGCTATGTCTGTAAGTTTCTTTTTTATTTCTTAAATACACTGTCTCAAAAACTTTGTAAACCTCATAATGTATCTACTATGGTTACAGCTGCAATTAAAACACCCTCGTTGGCAGACTTTCTCTAAATTTCTACTAAACGACACTGTCCCTCACTCGGGAGAAGCAAAACTCACACACCCATTGACACAAATCTTATTCTATCCCCTTGGTTCTGGAGGCTCCATGTGACTGAGGACAAATGGATTTAGTATCAAAGGCATTAAACCTCATGACTCAAGGAAAACCAAAGGATGCATTGGTAAGATATTATTACAAAGGTCACTCAGCTCCATGAGACGCCTTCAGGACATTCTGTACATCCACACTTAGGGGCACACACATATCGCTTTCCCTGACAGCAGGGACACCCTTACACTCGCCGTACACACATATACACCCCACAGGGAAGGGTTGGGATGAAGGAGCTGCAATCCTCAATCAAGAAGCATCAAATCTTCCTAACCCCTAAGGGGATTAACTTGTAACTGACAAACATAACTTTTTGGCTTCTTTCCGCTTTGCTCTATTGCCAAACAGCAGGGAATGAAGACTCTGTATAGGAAGTTGAAGAAAGTGTTTTGTGATAATTATATAATGTTTTATATTAATACTAGCATTAGAAGTAGATTAGCAGATTAGAATTAGCAGGACAAGTAAAGGGTCAAGAAGGTTGGTTTGTTAGAAACTACTGTCAGTAATGAAAGATTACACAGTGCCGAAATAGCCTACAGATGTCTGCTGTGAATTTGTTTATGACTTAATCATGTCTCCAGATAGGGAGGAATTGTTTTTGTTAAAGAGCGATTGACAATAGGTAAATGATGACCGTGGGATCGCATCTTCCTAGTGCACATCAAAGACGGACATCTGCTTTGGATCCATCACCTCTTCACAGGAGGACAGATCGTAAACGGACCCGGACCTGTATCTTCTGATTGGATGAACGGCCATAAGATGTTATGTCATTTTCCTATAAAGTTGTACTCATGTTTGTAAACATTAAGTCTCACTGAAGGAATTATTCCTGATGTGGGGCTTCCGAGCAGCTCGATTAAAGTTCTGTTTGCTTTATCTCCGCGACTTCTCCACTTATTTCTAAGATGGTTCAACACACACAGCCAGCAAGACACACAGAGCCAGCCAGCTCAGCGATGACATCACGAACCTCTCTCTGAGCTGACTGCTATGACATCACAGAGCACGTGCATTGCGTTGCTTGCCGTCTGTCAACCACTCAGTCACTGCCAGCCAGACTGCCTGGCTGGCTGGATGGGGGGGCTGTTTGCTGCTGCTGCGTACCATAGCAAGCTTATTTGCTTGACCGGCCTTCCTCCTCCTTCACCCACATGCCCACCTATGCCCGATCTGCTGTTCACCTGGATCACAGCTCTGTCCCAACAAGGCAGAGCCTCCCAAGAATGGTACAAACTCATCCACGTTCCCCTCCATGGAAAGCTTTAGCAAAAGGCAAATACATACATATTTGTGTGTATTAAAGATCACATTTTATTACATTTTGTTTTTCTGTACTTTATTACATCTTATTGTGATTTATAATTGTATTGTTTCTTTTCCATATATATGTTTGTATGTATGTATGTATAAATGTATGTTTGAATGTCCAATTGCTTTGACAATACAAATGCACTGAATTGAGAGAGAGAGAGAGAGAGAGAGAGAGAGAGAAAGAGAGAGAGAGAAGTGCTAGGGCACATTAATAACATAAACTAGGGAACATTCGTCACATGCTTAGGGAACATTTATAACATACAGGGAACATTTGTAAAACGAATTAGGGAACCTTTGTGACATACTAAAAGGACATACTGGTAAGATGTTGGGCACATCTGAAACAAAAAAAATGGCATTTGGTAATTTATTAGGGACATTTATACCAGTCTGTGCAAATATCTATGCATATTCCAATGTTTGTTGCAGGACTTACAGATTGAGTGAGGGGGTCAATATGTTTGATTCAGAACTAACCACTGCTTCCTCAATTTTGTTTTAAACATAATTTAAAAGAAATGTGGGCTATACATTGGTCTGGAAAAAAGGAGCAGTGGTCCCTAAGACAATTCTTTTAGTTTTTTGACACAATTCCTAAAACCCATTTTCTGTAAAATATGTTATCAACTTGCATTAATATATCATCCAAACTACAATCATACTAATCATGAAAATGTTCATATTATTACATTCTAAGGGTTCTAGTCTATTCCGTACAATACAGGGATTCAATTAAGCATTTTAACCACAAAGTATTGGCTACAGTTATGATGCCTACTTCACTGTTCATATGCATACAGTTTCTGAGGTCTGGACCACTGCACAGTAGTCCCTGGAGTTGTAGTCCAGACCACTGCAAAATTCGTGCTGAAGTGATCTGGATCACCACGCAATGGCCCAAGGACCACTGCAAACTTGGGTTTCAATGTTTTTGTGTAATCCATGTTGCAATAGCAACATCCATGTTCCTTTGTGGTGAGCTGGTTAATTCTGTTCTGGGAAAACCACAATCCTGCAGTTTTAATAAGTTTCTCTACACATCAGTCCCTGAGTAACTTCAACCAATGGTAATTTTGACCAATTAAGCCCAAGAATTGAGTCGATGAAGTTGTCAAGGACTACCCAGTAAAGACGTGAACTCACGAATAGGTCACACTGTGAGCTCTCCAGAGCAGACATTACACTGAGCTCAGTGTGAGCTCACTTATCACTTTTCCACCGACATGGTGCCGGTGCTGGAGCCAGAGCCGCTGCTCGTCCTGGGATCCAGCTGATCTTTTTGTGAACCGGCTTGCTTTTCCACCGGTTTTGGAATGAACGCTGACGTCACTGGATGTGGGCATTCCCAAGCGTGGAGTAGAACTGGAGAAACACAGCAATAATAATCAGCACCGAGGCAACTGCGTTTCTAAACCCTATTTAACATCACAATCAAACTCATTCCGCGTCTACACACAGTACAGATACATTGTAAAAACCAAACAAAAAACTCGAAATTACATGTAGACAACCAGAAACGAACATACAAGTATACGAATATGCTAAGATCAGCCTTTTATTTGTATTTATTTTTATTGATGCATTAAGGGATTTTCACCGATTTGCTATTTCAGACACTTTTACTGTATTGACTAAAATTGATGAGAATAATTAACATGAATTAACTTACTGCTGAAGATGTAACCCTTACCCAGTGGCTAACTCTAACTCTATGTTACAAATTTTCCCTAAACACTTATTATGCAAGATCAATTAAAAACCTTTAGGAATTTTAAACTTTTAAAGATACACATAGGTAATACCAATGTATGTATATATGTATGTATGTATGCATGTCCAATTTCTTTGACAATACAAATGCACAGAATTAAAAGAGAGAGAGAGAGAGAGAGAGAGAGAGAGAGAGAGAGAGAGAGAGAGAGGTCATGTTGAACAAAGCTCCTAAAGTAATGTATTAATATGCTCCTTTGGAATTAGAAAATCAGTTGGAAATGAAAATTAAACTTAAATAAATGAAACAAAATACAATACAATCCTATAATAATAAATATATCTAGAAGAAGACGATAATTTTTATCAAAAATAAGCTTTGGACACAGCAAAATCAAACTAAGTACTTAACTGCAAAGAAGAGGATATATACCAGAAAGAAAAGAAAGAACACCAGAAATAAGAGAGAAAGAAAGTAAAAGGTTAAAAGGAAAAGAGAAGATTCTAATAAAGGAAAATAAAGAATACAAGAAAGAAAAAATAGATAACAACACTCAAGGAAAGGATTTATATCTGCAGCCATAGAAAGGATTAATTAAGACATATGGTAAGCCTCTCACCTTATAAATGTATTTATCATCAATATTATACATATATAATCAACACAGAACTGTGTCTATACTGAAAAGCTGTTGACATTTGAAAAGTGACAGAGGTTTGAATTTGAAAGTATCAATTCATAAAAGATACAATGAGCAGCTCAGCAGCACAAGCCCCGCCCCTCTGCAGGAGCTGTGCGATCCAGTACCCAGAGCACCTGAAGAACGCTCAGGCCAGGAAGAGTCTCAGACAACACATACTGAAGGACAACCCAGAGACTCTCAGAGCCGACTTCTCTCAGACTGGAGACCAGCAAGTCACCAGCAACCTGGTCTTCTACACCGAGCACACCGACGCCTGGCACGCTGCCATCTGTCAACTGTACAGGCACATTAAAAAGAGAGGCATCAGTAAAGGAAGGCAGGTGTCAATCAGTGAGGAGGACAACCCAGACTCCTCCATGCTGACAATCAATCTGTACCACACTGGAACAGTCTTAATACAGGGCAGCGAGGGCAGCCTGGGCACCATTGAAAATCAGTTCCACTCACTGAAAACGCTGGCTGACAGAGAGAAAAAGGAGAGACGTGTCCAAAAGAGCACAGACGCAGCCACACAGGAGGACAGTCCAGCCCCACACTGCCCTGCCAACGGAGGGGAGAGCGCCGCGCCAGAGAACAGCGAGGAATCCACACGCATCCCAGCACAGGACACCCCTCAGACACCCGACACAGTGTCCCAGCTGAGGGAGAACATGTCCCTGCTGGAGGTGGAGCTGATGGAGCTAAAAGAGCTGGTGCTGGCCATGCTCACAACCTCCAACACCACAGAGCAGCTAACAGACCAGCTCAACAGAGTCCAACACGAGCACAAGGTCACAGTGAGGGAGCTGAGGGAAGAGGTGAGGGAGCTGCAGCAGGACAGGGGGGCCATGAGGAGGAAGCTGACGGCCCTGAGAGAGGAACTGCAACGCAGAGACAAGACAGTGCAGAGCCTGAAGGAGCAGCTATACAAATTCACTGCCCACAACAACTAGCCCTCAAGAAACCCAGCAGTGCACAATGTGCAGAGCCCTCCCACCCCAATGACATCCAGACATACTGACTCTCACACAACACACCACTCACACACTGCACCCAACACACACACACAACCCAACCCGAACACACAGAGTGCACCCAGCACACACACACACCCTGAGCAAGACACACACAGTGCACCCAACACACACACACACCCTGACTCAGACACACACACTGCACCCAGCACACACACACACCCTGAGCCCGAAACCACTCACAAAACCTGCGCACCACACACACAGGCCGAACCAAACACAGATGAGACCCCCTCACGCAGAAAGACTACCAGGAAGAAGAACACTGAAGTAGCCCTGCTGATAGACTCAAATGGCAAACTCATAAATGAGAGGCGGCTCTTCCCTGATGGCAAGATCTCCAAGGTCTGGTGTCCGACCACAGAGAGGGCCATTCAGCAGCTGTCCGAGAAGAGCCTCGGCTCCCCCAGCCATATTATTATACACACAGGCACAAACGACCTGAGGACCCAGCAGGACAAGGTGGCCAGCTCCATCAGAAGAGTGGCGGAGAGGGCCACCCAGACCTTCACCCACGCCAAAATCATCATCTCCACCCTGCTGCACAGGAAGGCCTTCCACCCCAACACCATCCACATGATCAACGCTGAGATCTCTCGGGGATGTGCTCTGATGCCAAATGTGCACCTGGCACACCACCCCACTCTTGGGGCCCACAGCTTGTTTGACAACGTCAATCTCCACAAACAAGCAGTGAGCGTCTTCGCAAAGACACTCAAAGACATTGCCCTGGGCCGAAACCCAGACAGCCCCCCACATGGCCACAGAAGGTTCTCCAGCACCCACACCACCCAGAACAACCTCGAGCCAATCAGGAGAGCGGCCCCTGGGAGCCCCCGCCCTCCACCTGCACACCACCTTCCCCAGCCCGGACACCGCAGACCCCAGCCTGGATACGGCCGACCACAGAACAGCAGACCCAGAGTGGAGCCCATCCAGAACATGCACAGAGCAGCCCAGCAGCACAGCCAGCGCAACTACGCAGCAGCGGTCAGCAGAGTGGCCGACACCGGGGAGCTGCAGGAGATCCGACACCTGCTCAACCTCATCTGCACCCGACTGATAAGATAAGTAACTGTGCATAACAAAGAAACCACTGCAGGAGGTGACTAGCTAGTACCACATCCGAAAATCACCCCTGTATAAATGTAGTTATATACTGATATATATGGACATATTTTCAAAAAATTATGTAGATATATGGATGCTTACATATATGTGTATATATGTAGATATATGTGTGTATGCGTATGTATATAGGAGTGTAAATCAGGAGTTTTTTATTTTTTTATTTATTCGTTTCCTATTTTTACATATCACCAGTATTACTATTTATTTATTTGTTTACTTTCCACCTCACACATTTCCAGATGTATCTCATTCCAAAGGAGTATATAAATTGCTTAATTAGAGTAGAAAGAAATGCGATCCCCATCTATCACCATGTGGAACATCCAGGGCCTGGGCTCCTCAGTGTTCGGGCTGAAGAGCACAGACCTGGAGTTCAGAGAGAGAGTGAGAGACAAGGATGTCATCATCCTGCAAGAGACATGGTGTCGGGCAGACGTGTCCAGTCACTGTCCCTCAGGCTACAGAGAGGTCATAGTGCCCTCCCTGAAGAAGCCCTCCGTCAGACACGGCAGGGACTCCGGGGGCATAATAATCTGGTACAAAGCAGAGCTCAGTGACTCCATACAGCCTATCAAAACAGCAGAGTCACACATATGGCTTAAAATAAGCAAAGAAATCATTTCTACACAAACCGATGTGTTCCTGTGTGCCGTGTATGTTCCCCCCTCAGAATCCCCATATCACAATGAGGAGATCTTCCCCAACCTCCAGACTGAGGTCTGCCACTTCCAGGTCCAGGGAAGTGTGCTGATCTGTGGGGACCTGACCGCCCGGACAGGCAGCCTGCCTGACTTCACCAGCACACAGGGAGACAGCCACATATTCGGCCACACCCCCTTAAACACCCACATCAGCTCCCTCAGACACAGCCACGACAGGGGAGTGAATAAAAACGGGCAAAAATTACTGCAGCTCTGTCAGGGACTGGGCCTGTATATCGTGAATGGCAGGATCCGGGGAGACTCTCTGGGAAGATACACCTACAGCTCAGCTCTTGGCAGCAGCACGGTAGACTATGCCATCACAGACCTAGACCCCTTCTCTCTCAGTGCATTCACCTCTATCAGACCACAGCCAAATCACTGTGTTCCTGAAGAGGACAGAGCACAGCAGCAGCGCTCACACACAGCCCAGCAAGCTGTACAGCCTCAGACACTCCTACAGATGGGCTCCAGACAGCACAGAAGAGTACCAGAAAGCAATTGGCAATCAAGACATCCAATCACTAATACAAACCTTTCTGGTCACCCCAAATCAACATAGTAAAGAAGTAATACATCTGGCTATAAAATACTTAAATCATATATTTGAAAAAGCAAGCTTTACAGTCAAAATTGAAAATTGAAAAGAACATCCCAACAAAATACAAAGAGGAGAATTGGTTTGACAAGGAGTGCAATACAATAAGGAAGGAACTGAGGAACGAATGAACACTTAGATCAAAAAGAACAACACACTCGAAAGCAACTGACAATAATCGAAGAGTCTATTAACACAAATAGATTCTGGGAAAACTGGAAAAAATGTAATAAATTAAAACCTGAAGAATTGGCCATTCAAAATTGAGATATTTGGAAAAACCATTTTGAAAAACTTTATGAAAACATTCACCACACTGAGAAATCAGCTCAGCATGACATCAGTGTGAAACTAAAAAGAATGGAATTGGCATTTAAAGACACCCAGAATCCCCTGGACTCAACTATTACTGAGCAGGAGTTGCAGGAGAAGCTGCGCGCCCTGCTGCCCAGGAAAGCATGCGGGCCTGATGGCATCTCCAACGAGATGCTGAAACACAGCAGCCCTGAGCTACAGCAGGCCCTGCTACGGCTGTTCAACCTGGTGCTCAGTGTGGGCCACTTCCCTGACAGCTGGCATAAAGGACTGATCACCGCGATTCATAAGAGTGGAGACAAATTGGACCCTAATAACTACCGGGGCATCTGTGTGAGCAGCAACCTGGGGAAGGTGTTCTGCAGTATCATTAACACCCGGATACTGGCCTTCCTTACCGAGCACAGTGTCCTGAGTAAGAGTCAGATTGGCTTCCCCCAAAACACCGCACAACCGATCATATTTACACCCTACACACCCTCATTGACAAACACGTCAACCAAAATAAAAATAAAATATTTGCTTGTTTCATAGATTTAAAAAAAGCATTTGATTCATTCTGGCACGAAGGTTTATTTTACAAACTTCTCCAAAGTGGTGTAGGGGGTAAAACATATGAAATCATCAAATCAATGTATACAGGAAACGAGTGCGGAATTAAAATTGGCAATAAAAGAACAGAGTTCTTCACTCAGAGGCGTGGGTTGAGGCAGGGCTGCAGTCTGAGCCCAACGCTATTCAATATTTACATCAATGAATTAGCCACAATGCTGGAGCAAGCTGCAGCCCCCGGCCTCACCCTACATGACACAGAAGTCAAGTTCCTGCTCAACGCAGATGACCTGGTGCTGCTGTGGCCCACAGAGCAGGGGCTCCAGCAGAACCTGGCACTGCTGGAGTTCCTGCTCAACGCAGATGACCTGGTGCTGCTGTGGCCCACAGAGCAGGGGCTCCAGCAGAACCTGGCACTGCTGGAGCAGTACTGTCAGACCTGGGCCCTGGCAGTAAACATGAAAAAGACAAATACCATGATATTCCAGAAAAAGGCCAGGCCTCAGGGAACTAGGTACCACGTCACTTTAGCAAACAGCACCATCGAACACTGCACCCACTACACATACCTAGGCCTCACACTCAGCTCAACAGGAAGCTTCAACACGGCGGTGAAGACACTGAGAGAGAAAGCGCGCAGGGCCTTCTATGCCATAAAGAGACACATTTGCATAAAAATACCTGTACAAATCTGGCTAAAAATATTTGAATCCATAATCCAGCCCATTGCTCTCTATGGCAGTGAGGTGTGGGGTCCCCTCACAGGGCAGGAGTTTGCTCAATGGGACACACACCCAATAGAAACCTTGCATAAAAATATCCTACAGGTGCAAAGGAAAACACCGAACAACGCATGCAGGGCAGAATTAGGCCAATACACATTATTAATCAACATACACAAAAGAGCAATTAAATTCTGGCTCCATCTAATAAACAGTGACACACACTCCTACCACCACAAGGCCCTGCAATGCCAAGAGCTGAACCCAGAGAGGAGCCCCCTCAGCCAGCTGGTCCGCAGGCTCACTGCGCAGACACACACCAACACCGGCCAGCCTCAGGACAGCAACACACACATGCACACAATCAGAGTCAACCAAATTATCACACAGCACAAAGAAAACTACATCACCCATTGGTAAACACACACACAAGCACAAAGTAAACTGCAGTGCTATCGGGCCCTAAAAAGACACTACACATTGTCAGAAAACCTTAAATGAATAACGAACGAAAAACACAAAAGGATCCTGACCAAATACAGGCTCAGTGAGCACAGCCTGGCCATCGAGACGGGCCGACACAGGCAGACCTGGCTGCCCAGAGAGGACAGGCTGTGTCCCCACTGCCAACGCCGAGAGGTCGAGACAGAGCTGCACTTTATTCAAAAATGTGAAAAATATAAACATTTATGAGCAAAATTTTTCCCCAAAATAGCAGATCTCTATAAGAGATTTCCAGACCTGCCAGACTCGGAGAAAGTGCCAGTCCTTCTGGGAGAGGAGACCAGCTGCATATTACTAGCAGCCCAGTATACAGCTGCCTGCCACAGCCTGAGGGACACAGTGGACACTCAGTCCACTCACACAGGGGACACCCCTGGACACAGGCAATGACACCTATGCTACACCCAATTATTAGTATCAATATCAGTTTTATGTCTCTCTGAACTATGATTGAATTTTATTAATTGAAATTAATCAGTTACCTGTTTTTAACATACATATTGTGTATTTATGTATGCAAATGTACATATAAATGTTCAAAACTGTTGTTTGTCACCATTGCTTTGGCAATACTTCTTTTTGTTCATGCCAATAAAGCACGTTGAATCTGAATTTGAATTTTGGGAGAGAGAAAGAGAGAGAGAGAGAGAGAGAGAGATAGAGAGTGTGTGTGTGTGTGTGTGTGTGTGTGTGAGAGAGACAGAGAGATACTGTGTGTGTGTGTGTGTGTGTGAGTGGGAGAGTGGGTGGCTGTGTTAGTGTCTGTCTGCCTGTCTGTGTCTCTCTCTCTCTCTCTCTCTCTCTCTCTCTCTCTCTCTCTCTCTCTCTCTCTCTCTGTCTCTGTAGATGCATCATAGGGAACATATGTAACAATCTCTCTTTTTATTTACCAAAAATGTGAATGAACGTATTTCAAGTGGGTTTTGCCTTGGTTGGAAACGTTTTAAGATGATTTATGAAGTGTAAATTGGATAAGTCTCAATTCTCCGTAGTTTTCAATGTATGTGCCATTCAGTAGCGTTCATGTTACAGATGTGTCCTATGCAGTGGTAGTGCATCCGAAAGGCACTCAGCCTGCTTAACAGATCTACCAACCCCTGTCCCCCCTCCTGGAGCGGCAGGTACAGCACTGCTTTGCGCACCCAGTGCAGCCCGCCCCAGAAGAAATCCAGGAGCGGGGTCTGTATCTGGCACACCAGGGCCGGACATGCATAAGTGTGCCAGAGCATGGAGGCCACCAAGATATTAATAACAATTGCTCACCCCCTAATGGAGAGCTGGGGCAGCAGCCAGCGCCATGCCCTCAACCGGCCCTGTACCCTCTCCAGCAGGCCAGCCCAGTTCTCCTGCGTCTCGCACAAAGTCACACCCAGCACCCGAGGGCCTGAGAGAGACCACTGCAGCCCCGCAGGAAGGGCAGGGGGTGCAAAAACCTCCCATACCCCATCCAGATGAGCGCTGCTCTTGCCCCAGTTGACCCTGGCTGAGGATGCCCTGCTGAACTCCTCCAGACACTCCCACAATGACCTGGACGTCTCGCTGGCCAGACTGTGTGTCTCAGCAGCATAGGCCGACACCCTTGGGTGACAAGGGATGGACAGCCCGGCTAGCAGCCTGTGCAGCAGGGGCTCGATAGAAAGGGAGTATAGCATCCCTGACAGACTGCAGCCCTGTCTGATGTCTCGATGGATGGGGATAGGCTCACTCAGGCCACCATTGATCTTCAGCACAATAAACACATGACAGTACAGCAGCTGAATAAATTCTACGAACCGCGGGCCGACACCAACTGCTCTCAGCACCTGAAACAGGCACTGCGGCCGGCATGATGTCTCTGAGCCGCTTAGCCAGAGCCTTAGACAGGATCTTATAGTGCTGACACAGCAGCGCCACTGGCCTCATGTTCACAATGGAGGACAGATTCCCCTTCTTGGGCAGCAGGGTCAGAATAGCTCTACGACAGCTAATGGGCAGCAGCCCAGCTCACAGTCCCTCCTGCAGCACTGAGAGCAGGTCCGGGCCCAGCTCAGTCCAAAACTCTGAGAAAAACTCCACAGTGAGCCCATCCAGCCCCGGTGCCCAGCCCTTATTGAGCTCTTGCATTGCGCAGGTCAGCTCTGCCAGAGTTAGTAGGGCCTCCAGCCCCTTGACCCCATCCTGTGGGAACTTAGGCAGACCCTGCAGAAACTGCTGCTGCTGCTCCAGGCTGCCCGGCTCTGCGGAGTACAGCTCCCTATAGAACTGGGCGGCATGACTACGCATCTCTTGCCCATCCTGCAGCACGCGGCCCTCAGCCGTCCTCTGGCAGAGCATCACCCTGCTCTGCTGCCGCCTGCATTCCAACCCAAAGAAGAACTTGATGGGCGCATCCATCTGTGTCAGGCTCTGGAACTGCGAGCGCACCATTGCAGCTCTGACAATGCCTGCTGCATCGCATTGAGGTCCTCTAATGCCACTGAATCTCCAGAGTCCAAGGCTCGGTGGAGCACCTGAATCTCTCCTTCTAACTCCTTCATAGATTCATTCAAGCTGTCAGTCCTATGCTCAGTGTACTTCTGGCAGAAGAGCCTGGTCTGAACCTTGCCAATGTCCCACCACTGTCTCAGGGAGGCAAACCTAGGGCGCTCTGATCTCTGCCAAAAAAAAAGAAAAGAATTACAAAAAATCCTGTCCTGCAGCAAGCTATTATTGAAAAGCCAGTAGGCACTGCGCAGCCGGACAGGAGGCAGGGTGACACTCACAGTGATGAGACAGTGGTCAGTGGTCAGGAGGGGGTGATATGGAAGCCACCGATCAGATTGACATGATGTCTAAAGGTATAAAATCTATCCAGCCTGGCTAGCGACATAATGCTAGAACCCGGCCTCACCCAGGTGTACTGTATCACCTTTGGGTTGGCATTCCTCCTGACATCGACCAGATTGTGCAACTGTGTATTACCTTCCAGCTGTTTTGTCGACTGTGGACTGGGCTCCAAATGATTGCTATCTAATCTATAGTCCACAGTACAGTTCCAATCACCCCCCCAAAACCAGGATCTCCTCAGCCCCACAGTCTGCTAGCGCTTTGCTGAGCACCGAAAACACTGACAGTCTGTCTCTCACAGCATTGGGGGCATAGAAATTAATAAACACTGTAGCATTATGTTTGGTGTATTTTGATTAGAGCATTTTAGCTCTGAGCTGATGCACTGATCTAATGAAGACCTCTCCCCCCAAAGTTATCAGATTTTCTTAACTCATCAGCTTGGAACTGGTTTACATCAAAGTGACAGTTTTGGGGAGGATGGCACCACAAATAGGCCAAATAGTTTGGAATCCTGCTGTGGGATGTCTGGAGAAGTGGGCCTGTAGGTAATAAAAACTCTTTGAAGTGGACGAGAGCCGAAATCCTGACATAGAGCTACGAACCCGGGCCAACCGGCATTTCCAAAAGATGGCATGGATTGACATCATTCATAAATCAAGCCCCCCTCCAATAGAACACTGGGGGCTGAAACCGAAATCCAATCTCACAAACTCAAGAACCAATCACCTATTGATCTGACAGGCGTATACAGAACAGCACACGGTCTCTCTCTCTCTCTCTCTCTCTCTCTCTCTCTCTCTCTCTCTGACCTGAACCAGTAACTCGCTGCCACAGCTCAACCTGTAGCTCTGTTGCCAGAACTGGAACCAGAAACCAACCAAGTCTTTGTCGGCAACAGAAGAGTTAAACTGGGAGAAGGAGATTGAGCCGTACGAAGAATTGTTTTAAAGGACTTTTTCAAATAAAGAATTTTACAGACTGCACTGACCGCCTGTGCAAACCTGATCAGTGGAGTTTTTACAGCTGGACAATTGACTAAGTCGACTGTATACGAAAGTGTCAGTCATTTAAATAGCTACTGAGTCTTAAGAAACTCGACCCTTGGAACGAACAAGGCCCTGCTTTCCTCAAAGACTTTGTCTTCAAGTAACTATGGTGGAAACCCTGCTTACAAAGAAGATTTTGTGCACAACCTTGGAGCCTTCAAACCAGTGGAAAATCGGTTTGGAAAAGACTCTACATTCGAGAAACCCCAACTTCCAGGTGCATCGATTCAGTGGAAGTTCTTGGACAAAGCCGAACCGGACTGCCTTTGTCCAAATCACACGGACCTCGTGCCGTGTGCTTTTATCTGAGCCCGAAGCCAGAGAGGCCTCTCTGCGACGAAGTTCAGATAAGTTTAACAGTTTGTGATTCATGACATTTGAGAAATCAATTAGAAATGTTAATCTGTGATTCATAACTCTAGAATGTGTAATATCATTTCGTTTTCTTCAATATAAATTTGTGTTGCATTAAACTGTTTTGTTGATAATTTTAGAAATAAAATCTGTCAACGCCGAGAAATATCTTCTCATTCCTGATTAACTGTTTAGTCTGAAATTGACACAAGTTAATAGACACCAGATTATAGGTGGCCCTGCCTATCTTTAATCATTGAATAATAATCAGTTATGGGAAATTGTGGTAACAAGTAATGATAGGATCTTTCTCGGCACCTACGTAAATGAGACATATATATATATATAACGAGAAGTTACCTGACATTAAATACTAACCTGCGTAGTTATTTAATGTCTGACTAACAATACTAATGAGAGACTCACCTTCGTCTTACTAACCGGTATTGTAGTCAATGTGTTTATAACCTTTTTTGTTTAACCATTTGTGTGATATCATATGCGATCAAATGGTCTTTGATTTGGTCACGGAAGTGATTTGTCTTTGAGTTGTTGATCTAGAGATGAATGTTAATTAGTTTTGCACTTTTGTATAATTGGTGTAGTGCTACATTTAGTCTTTGTTTTTGAATTAATTTGACAATTTATATCTTTGGAATTGGAGTCTGCGTCCAATTATTACGGAAATTGAGTTCTACAAGATTCCAGGATTCGTGATAAGGTGATACTATAAATTCACTTCTTGAATTGAAATTTATAAGTGTACCTTATGCTACAATAAACAGAACTATTATTTTGAAAGTGTGCAATTTGTAGCCGAAACCGAAGCACACCGGAGCCCCAGAGCGTGGACGGAACAGAGTCGGATTAGCTATCAAAGATAATAACTAAAAACACAAATTGACACAGACAATAATAACAACAGTGGTGACAGCACAGCCGTGAAGCCAAATAACCGAGCAATTATAATTGTTAATAAACAATTGTAAGAGAATTTTGAATGCTTGGGTTTTCAGTCAATATAAATAAATAGTTGAACTGAAAACTCATAGTCAATTGGTTTCTCTTTTAAGATTCTTTTTAGAGGGAAGATGCGGTCAAGTCACAGATGTGCAATAATCATTTATTTTGACAAAAATACGAAACTAATATCATTCAATTATATTACTGAAAATAAGTAATATTAAGCTTCTGCTGGATTACAGTAAGAAACAGATAATACCCATTTTCTTCTTTCTCCTCACAGTACAGCTTATAGGCCAGTCTGGTCAGGCAGGAAGCAGTGTGTCTCTCTCTCTCTCTCTCCTCTCCAGCTCTCTCTTGTGTCTCGTTGCAGGATGAAGAAGTTAAGAGAACTCAAATTATCTTTGTTTTCCCTTTTATAAGGTTTCCTTCCAACCAATAGCATTTTGCCACCACCATGACTTGGGTGCTTTATGATAATGTAATTATGAAATGGGGGACCTTTCGAGCATTGCTGTGTGTCTGGCATCAGGGACAATGCAACAGTGATTTTAGACCTTCATCACAGACTTCATCAATAAGCACAATATCCCATCAAAGCATTAACATCACCTGAGATGGTCCAACAGTTTATTGATCTGCCCACAATTGTGCCGCAAAAACCAACAAAACAGTCGCATCCATAATCAATAGGCTAGCCAATTGTTTTTTTAATAAGAATAAAATTAAAGATACACCACAAAATGAATGAAAAAGTGAACTGTGTGCATGGTGACGAATGCATGTGAACTCATCCTGTATTTTAGTCAATACAGTGAAAGTGTCTGAAATAGCAAATTGGATGTAAATCCCTTAATGCATCAATACAAATAAATACAAATAAAAGGCTGATCTTAGCATATTCGTATACTTGTATGTTCGTTTCTGGTTTTCTACATGTTATTTCGTGTTTTTTGTTTGGTTTTTACAATGTATCTGTGCTGTGTGTAGACGCAGAATGATTGTGATGTTAAATAGGATTTAGAAAAGCAGCCGCAGTCGGGGTTGATTATTATTGCAGTGTTTCTTCACTTCTACTCAAATACAAAATGGAGGAAGCAGTGGTTCTGAATCAAACATATTGACCCCCTCACTCAATCTGTAAGTCCTGCAGCAAACATTGGAATATGCATAGATATTTGCACAGACTGGTATAAATGTCCCTTATAAATAACCAAATGCCATTTTTGTTGTTTCAAATGTGCCCAACATCTTACCAGTATATGACCTTTTAGTACCTTTCCCTAAGCATGTGACGAATGTTCCCTAGTTTATGTTACAGATGTGCCCTAGCACTTCTCTCTATCTCTCTCTCTCTCTCTCTCTCTCAATTCAGTGCATTTATATTGTGAAAGCAATTGGACATGCAAACATACATACATACATACATACATACATACATATATATGGAAAATAAACAATACAATTATAAATCAAAATAAGATGTAATAAAGTACAGAAAAACAAAATGTAATAAAATGTGATCTTTAATTCACACAAATATGTACGGCTTGTCGGAAGCGTCTCGGGTTCCTCTTCATTACTTATAACGCTTTTGCCTTTTGCTAAAGCTTTCCATGGAGGGGAACGTGGATGAGTTTGTACCATTCTTGGGAGGCTCTGCCTTGTTGGGGCGGAGCTGTGATCCAGGTGAACAGCAGATCGGGCATAGGTGGGCATGTGGGCGGAGGAGGAGGAAGGCCGGTCAAGCAAATAAGCTTGCTAAGGTATGCAGCAGCAGCAAACAGCCCCCCCATCCAGCCAGCCAGGCAGTCTGGCTGGCAGTGACTGAGTGGTTGACAGACGGCAAGCAACGGAATGCACGTGCTCTGTGATGTCATAGCAGTCAGCTCAGAGAGAGGTTCGTGATGTCATCGCTGAGCTGGCTGGCTCTGTGTGTCTTGCTGGCTGTGTGTGTGTGTGTGTGTGTGTGTGTGTGTGAGTGGGTGGGTGGGTGGCTGTGTTAGTGTCTGTCTGTCTGTCTGTCTCTCTCTCTCTCTCTCTCTCTCTCTGTCTCTCGCTCTGTAGATGCATCATAGGGAACATATGTAACAATCTCTCTTTTTGTTTACCAAAAATGTGTTTGGAAACATTTTAAGATTATTTATGAAGTGTAAATTGGATTTGTTTCAATTTTCTGTAGTTTTCAATATATGTGCCATTCAGTAGCGTTCATGTTACAGATGTGTCCTATGCAGTGGTAAGGTCAATAAAATGTCAGTAAAACTTTATTTTAGCAATTATAGAGGGGATCAAATGCAAATAGAGGGTCCGCACTAATTATCTAATTTACCAACAACATTTAAAATTTGGTCTTGCGAAACTGCAAAAAATGCTGTATAATCGTATGTGTGTTTATACACCAGCTGCTAAAGTCTGATAGCTTTGATCTCATTTTTTTTTTCTCGTGAACACCAAATGCTGTTTGCTTGATATTTACAGATTATGTCATAAATTCTGTCATAAAGCCTGACAAATTGTATGCTGTAATATTGAATATTTTCAAAGTTACATCATTTGTTTGTTTTTCCTATCATGTTACAAATGTTCCCTATGTGAAAGATGCATTATATCTTAATAATGTCAAAACAATTAAAGATATATGGATTATGATTTGTGGTAAAGTTATAACACATTGCTTTTAACTGTGTGTGTCAGTAAAAGTTTAAAAAATCCTGACAGTTTTTTATTGATCCTGCAAAATAAGTGTTTAGGGAACATTTATTACTTAAAGTAAGGGTTAGTGTTAGGGTTAGGGTTATGAATATAATTGATATATAGAATTGCTAAGAACTGTAAATGTTTAAATTCAATTTTTCATGGATTGTGTGAAAGTTTCAGTTCTATATTCGGTTATGAAACTGTTTTTTTTTTTCTATTTGTGTATATGAAAGATATACATCTATACAATATCTTCACTATTATAGATAAACACATTTTTATTTCCGGCATTGTTAAAGCACATTGGTATTACCTATGTGTATCTTTAAAAGTTTAAAATTCCTAAAGGTTTTTTATTGATCTTAAAAAATAAGTGTTTAGGGAAAATTTGTAACATATTGTTAGGGTTAGCCACTGGGTAAGGGTTACATCTTCAACAGTAAATTAATTCTTGTTAATTATTCTCATCAATGTTAAAGAACAATAAGATCTATTATGTGTGTCGATAAAATGCTGATATTGCATAACGTTTGCTTGTGTATTCTGCAAAACACATATTTATGGAACATATGTAACATTAGGGTTACGATTTGCCATAGACGCGGTATGAGTTTGATTGTGATGTTAAAGACACAGTCGCCTCGGTGCCGATTATTATTGCTGTGTTTCTCCACTTCTACTCCACACTTGGGAACGCCCACATCCAGTGACGTCAGCGTTCGATTCCAAAACCGATGGAAAAGCGGAACAGTTCACAAAAAGATCAGCTGGATCCCAGGCCGAGCAGCGGCTCTGGCTCCAGCACCGGCACCATGTCGGTGGAAAAGCGCTAAGTGAGCTCACACTGAGCTCAGTGTAATGTCTGCTCTGGAGAGCTCACAGTGTGACCTAGTCGTGAGTTCACGTCTTTACTGGGTAGTCCTTGAAAACTTAATCGACTCAATTCTTGGGCTTAATTGGTCAAAATTACCATTGGTTGAAGGTACTCAGGGACTGATGTGTAGAGAGACTTATTAAACCTGCAGGATTGTGGATTTCCCAGAACAGAATTAACCAGCTCA
Source organism: Amia ocellicauda (assembly GCF_036373705.1). Lineage (NCBI taxonomy): Eukaryota > Metazoa > Chordata > Actinopteri > Amiiformes > Amiidae > Amia > Amia ocellicauda. Next base: position 43,282,533 of record NC_089855.1, on the reverse strand, counting down.
CCACAAAGGAACATGGTAGGTGCTATTGCAACATGGATTACACAAAAACATTGAAATCCAAGTTTGCAGTGGTCCTTCGGCCATTGTGTGGTGATCCAGATCACTTCAGCACGAATTTTGCAGTGGTCTGGACTACAACTCCATGGGACTACTGTGCAGTGGTCCAGACCTCAGAAACTGTATGCATATGAACAGTGAAGTAGGCATCATAACTGTAGGCAATACTATGAACAGTGAAGTAGGCATCATAACTGTAGCCAATACTTTGTGGTTAAAATACTTAATTTAATCCCTGTTTTGTACTGTAAGATATTATTTGTTAGAATGTATTTTTCTATGGGAAATTCTATACCATCTGGTTTGGTAGAGGAAACAGACCTCCTCCCTTTCATCTGGTAGCCCCTGGTATCCTCTGGTAGCCCTGGTAACCCTATCTTTATGACCAGAGACCAAAAGGGACCTGTCCTCTGATTGGCTCTTAGCCAAATTCAAAATGACGCCCCACTTCTAGATTACTTTAGCATAAGACACGTCATGGTGGTGGCAAAATGCTATTGGATGGAAGGAAACCTTATAAAAGGGAAAACAACGAGAATTTGAGTTCTCTTAACTTCTTCATCCTGCAACGATAAGACTGAGCTGGAGAGGAGAGACAGAGAGAGACACACTGCTTCCTGCCTGACCAGACTGGCCTATAAGCTGTACTGTGAGGAGAAAGAAGAAAATGGGTATTATCTGTTTCTTACTGTAATCCAGCAGAAGCTTAATATTACTTATTTTCAGTAATATAATTGAATTATATTAGTTTCCTATTTTTGTCAAAATAAATGATTATTGCACATCTGTGACTTGACCACATCTTCCCTCTAAAAAGAATCTTAAAAAAAAAGGACCTATAAGTTTTCAGTTCAACTATTTATTTAGATTGACTGAAAAACCAAGCAATCCCAAATTCTCTTACAGTATGATTGTAGTTTGGATGATCTATTAATGCAAGTTGATAACATATTTTACAGAAAATGGGTTTTAGGAATTGTGTTAAAAAAAAATAAAAGAATTGTCTTAGGGACCACTGCTCCTTTTTTCCAGACCAATATATAGCACACTTTTAAAAAAAATTATGTTTAAAACAAAATTGAGGAAGCAGTGGTTAGTTCTGAATCAAACATACTGACCCCCTCACTCAATCTGTAAGTCCTGCAGCAAACATTGGAATATGCATAGATATTTGCACAGACTGGTATAAATGTCCCTTATAAAAAACCAAATGCCATTTTTGTTGTTTCAAATGTGCCCAACATCTTACCAGTATGTATTTTTAGTATGTCACAAATGTTCCCTAATTCGTTTTACAAATGTTCCCTGTATGTTATGAATGTTCCCTAAGCATGTGACGAATGTTCCCTAGTTTATGTTACAGATGTGCCCTAGCACATGTGCTGTGATCCAGGTGAACAGCAGATCGGGCATAGGTGGGCATGTGGGCGGAGGAGGAGGAAGGCCGGTCAAGCAAATAAGCTTGCTAAGGTACGCAGCAGCAGCAAACAGCTACCCCATCCAGCCAGCCAGGCAGTCTGGCTGGCAGTGACTGAGTGGTTGATAGATGGCAAGCAACGGAATGCACGTGCTCTGTGATGTCATAGCAGTCAGCTCAGAGAGAGGTTCGTGATGTCATCGCTGAGATGGCTGGCTCTGTGTCTTGCTGGCTGTGTGTGTGTGTGAGAGAGAGAGAGATAGATTGTGTGTGTGTGTGTGTGTGTGAGTGGGTGGGTGGGTGGCTGTGTTACTGTCTGTCTGTCTGCCTGTCTTTCTGTCTCTCTCTGTAGTTTTCAATGTATGTGCCATACAGTAGCGTTCATGTAACAGATGTGTCCTATGCAGTGGTAGGGTCAATAAAATGTCAGTAAAACTTTATTTTAGCAATTATGGAGGAAGAAATGGAAATAGAGGGTCCTCACTAAATATCTAATTGACCAACAATGTTTAAAATTAGGTCTTGCGAAGCTGCAGAAAATGCTGTATAATTGTATGTGTGTTCATACACCAGCTGCTAAAGGCTTAGGGATCAGTTCTTCTGAACATGTACCGGTGTAGATTGGACTTCAATAGGAGGAAGTGACACAATAAAGACATATATGAGCCATGCAGGCGGACAGTCTTAGTGCCCACGCAGGCTCTTCATTGGGGAAATCATTGACTGAACACATTTTTTTTGAAAATTTGTTTTCCTGAGGTATCTGGGAATCATTATTGAAATCAATTAAAATGCTTATTTTCTAAAAATATATTTTATTAGGAAAATATCTTTACTTATTAACTCAAATAATGGAGCGAAATATGTGTATAAATAGTAATAATACATGTCAATAAATATAACTTGAATTGTGTAGTAAAAAATTAGGAAAAGGAGAAAGAACAGCTGTTAGGATACAGAGTGATGTTTTCAGAGGGTCTGAGCGATGTTGATGAAGGTTTGAGGACGTTGACAAGGGGTTTAAGAGTCGATGAGGCTTGGGAAGCTGTAAAAAGGGAGTTTGGTATGTGTGAAAGAAATGTGCTGCCACTTTCAGCACAAGAGTTTTGATGGCGATTGAATGGAATATGAGGGAAAATAAGGAAGTTACTTAAGGTATAACTTAATGTAAAATAAATAAATAATTGAATGAGATATAGTTTAAAATCTAAAGCCATGAAAGTGTATGGAAATAGTGCTTTCCCAAACAGAAATACCCTATTAATCAGGAAGGGATTCACCCCCCCAAACAAAAAAAAAATTAACAAAAAAAAAAAAAAGGGGGGTGGGGTTGGGGCAGTGAAAGTGTCTGTGAGGTCAACTATGATCATTTAGCTAACAACTATTAACTTTGTTGTTGAAAGAGCTGCTGTAATAATTATTAAAATAGTCTTAGATATATAAGTCAGATAAAAGCAAAGAGATAAGCGCATTGTTTTGAAAGTTTGACAGCTCCACACAAGAAAGAGTATTTACACTAGGTAGTAAAGTTGATTCAGTAACACAGGAGATATGATGCTGCTGACGACACCTGAGTGCTGTACTGAAATAATCTGTGAAAATTTGGGATCAAGATTATTATTATGAATTGTCCCTTTACTGGAAACCTCATAGATTGTGTGAATGTCAACTACTGTCCATGTGATAGAGATGCCTTTTATAAGGAAGATCTCTGATGTTGTGCGAACCACACATTGTGTCTTCAGATGACCGATCTATTCCACTTGGCAGATATGCACATTATGAATCATGTCCTGAAGGAATCGATGTCTGACCCGTGGTGGCAGAGGTGCATATGGAGAAGACGCAGGTGTTCTCATTGAGACACAGTAGGCCGAGGGCGCGGCTTTAAAGACAGCCTCACGGCATATTGAACAGACCAATGTTGAGGTCCACAACGCTGAAGTGATGCTTGACTTAATGGAGAAATAAATTTAAATACTGAAATTAAGGTTGTCCAGATTATAGGAATCTGCAATACATTGTGAAAACAGCACAGATGACATCTGCAGTAGCATATATTCTTGTATTGGTAGTTTATAATGTACTTTTGGTGGAGATGTCAAATTACTCAAATGAATAGAATAAGAGTCATGAAGTAAGAATAAGTCCATTGCCCTTCTCTTGAGAGGTATGGAATGTACATTGTTTATCAATTAAAATGCATCAGAAATATATGTGAATAATTGAATTTGTAAAAATAACATGTTTGCTGACTTTTGTATTCCTTTAGAAGCAAAACAATGTATGTATTATGTAACTGGGGATTGACCTTTATGACCTGGGGCAGGATGAAATATAATTTGAGATACACAGTAAAGCTCCAGGTAATTGTAGGTGGCCACTGCAATTTCCATAAAAAAGCTCAATATTCAATAAGGTGTAGTTATGACATAATTGTTGGCCCGACCAGGCAAATAAAAATACATTCCTATCCCCTGATTATTTGAATACCTCGCTGTACATACATACACACCTCGTAGGTGGCAGGTTGGGATTAATGGGAGCTGAACACGCAGCACTATACCACCTGCCCCTCCGGAGGAAGAAATTATTGTAACTGACAAACACGATTATTTTGGCTTCATTTCGCTTCATTTCTATTGCCAAAAAGGAGGGAATGAAGACTCTGTAAAGGAAGTTGAAGAAAGTGTTTTGTGATAATTATATAATGTTTTATATTATTACTAGCATTAGAAGTAGTTTTGTATATACACTGAGCAGATTAGATTTAGCAGGACAAGTAAAGGGTCAACAAGGTTGGTTTGTTAGAAACTCCTGTCAGTAATGAAAGATTACACTGTGCCGAAATAGCCTACAGCTGTCTGCTGAGAATTTGTTTATGACTGAATTGTTTCTCCAGATAGGGAGGAATTGTTTTTGTTAAAGAGCGATTGACACAAGGTAAATGAAGACCGTGGGATCGCGTCTTCTTAGTGCACATCAAAGACAGACATCTGCTTTGGATCCATCACCTCTTCACGGGAGGACAGATCGTAAAATGGACCCAGACCTATATCTTCTGATTGGATGAACGGCCATAAGATGTTACGTCATTTTTCCAATAAAGTTATACTCATGTTTGAAAACATTAAGTCTCACTGAAGGAGTTATTCCTGACGTGGGGCTTCCGAGCGGCTCGATTAAAGTTCTGTTTGCTTTATCTCCGCGACTTCTCCACTTATTTCTGACACGGTTCTACAACTTGGCATAACGAACGAGGATCTGAACTTGCCTCCACTCCCGGGACCAAAGCATGGGTGAGTACCTTTAAAATGACCACCCTGTATATTTAGATTTGATCTCGGGATTGTGTGAGGCTCTCAGATTGTAATTTAAAGAGAACCTGTGGAGAGGTAGAGGTAAAACAAACAGAAAGGTTGACTGTACAGCGGAGGATCACAGTAGGGTGAACTCCAGGTAAGACAGATCTGTGGGGAGAGATGCCAAGGGAACCAAAAAGTACGACGAGGCCTGCTGAGCCCCAGGTTAAGCAAGGAAATCCTTGTATGCCAGGGCCAGAGTTAGTGGCAGTCAATAACCAGACGGAACCAGAGGTACATAAAGTCCAACGTTATAGCCCCATCGTTGGCAAAGATAGGGTTGGCATTATGGCATTACAAGACGTGTCTATATGTGAATACCTACAAGAGAAGTTTTTAAAACTTAAACTTTAGATGGAAAAGGCAGGATGGGATCCTAACTGGGTTCCCAAACAGCATAGAGAATGGTGGAATAAGGAAAAGAGAGAGAAAACCAATAAAGCTTCCGTAATTCTTTGTCAATATAGTGCGAAATTAGAGAAGAAACTAATCGCAATGGATGAGGAAAATACAGCAACAATAAAAGAATGAAAAGAGAATGTCACTGAGATGCAAACAGAGATAGATAATGAGAAAAGAATTAGAAATGAGGAAGAGAAAAATAAAGAATGAACTAATAATGTAGGGAAATGAACCCGACTGGGACGATTTAGACCGAAGAGCCTGGGAACATGAATGCGAAAAATATGGGGGATGTGGGTTTGGTGCTTCTGCCCCTCCACCATGTAAACATTCAGACAACCCCCCTGATAATAGAACAGAGTCTAAACTTTACCCAGATTTGAGTTCATTCAAGTCAGAAAAAATACAAATAGCACCTACAGAGATGCGCACTAGACAACATCTCTCTGCCGACGGACAATTTTACGCATTAACAACGTCGGTGCATCGCCCCTTTACAACCGGAGAGAAACACACAATATTAAGCGACCTTCCAAAACTTAAACCCAATCATGGGAATCTGGACTTCTGGGTAAAATGTAATGAGATGTTAGAGACGTACATATAATAATTAAAACTAAATGTCCAAGGCCAATCTGGGACAGGTTAACCCAGCAGGATGGTACCTGGATAACAGCTGGAAATGATAATAATAATCTAAGGATCACTCACTTCATCGCGGCTGTAAAGACAGGGAAATTGGGGTTTAGTCTGTGGCCTCGTACAGAAGCCAGGAGAGACTTGCTGCGATTATGCGGAACGAAAGTTCACTACTTTTAGAGATCACTCCGGACTGTGATAATGTGATCTGTTTAAAATGATTACAGGAAGGGTTTAGTAAAGCACACCAAGACATCCTCAATATGGGTGTGCCTGTAGGAAACACATATCAGCAGATTGTACAATGGGCTTCAGAGGTAGAAAACAAGTAGTCAAAAGCTAAAATAACTGCTGTGGCAGCTATATCTGTCATAACACAAAACGGAGGTAAATGTTACAATTGCGGACAAATAGGACATATTGCTAAAGACTGTCGGTCTAAATCAACCCGCCCTAAGTGCACTTTCTGTGGGAGGACAGGGCACACGGGGGACAAGTGCTGGAAGGCAGGCGCTCCAGGCGACACCAAGCGCCCTGCAATCAGACCAAGACAAACCCCGATCAGCCCAGAGGAGACGCGGAGCTTCTGCACATCATCCGAGATCTGACAGAGAAACTCAATAGGAAATAGGTCGCCTCGGCCCCGAGGTCGGTACAGGGGAAGATCCCCGCCTCCACATAAGTGCACTGTTAGGGGTCGGCAGTGTTCAATGTCGGTGGATACAGGCGCCTCTGTCTCGATAACCGATCTCCCCTCCCACTGACTAAACGCAGACTACAGATCTCAGGTGTAGGTGGCGCAGGTATCACAGCCACACTCAGCACAGCTCAACTTCTAGAAATAGGCGATCTCCTCATACCAGTGTCTTTTTGGGTTTGTAAAAACCCAGAGGGGACAATATTAGGTATAGATATCCTTAGAGAAGCCGGCGCACTAGTGGATGCTAATAATAATCGCATAATATGGACCAATACACACGGGAATAAAAAGGACACACAAAGATACGCAACAAATTGCGCTAGTATCTCACTCACACCGTCAACACCTCATATATGGCCAGACACACCACTTGGACACGTATGTCAGGCATTTCCTGATGTTTGGGCAACACATAAACAAGATTGTGGTCTGGCAAAAATTGAACCTATAGTTATCCCAGGTCCAGTACACAAAGCACATAAACAGTTTCCTATTAAACCAGAAGCTTTTACGGCAGTTCAGACAATTATTCAAACATTGCAACATGCAGGAATAATACACGAAACGCATTCAACCACTAATTCTATGCCTAATTTGAAACCCGAACACTCTATTTTTACGATCCTAGATATTAGCAATGGATTTTGAAGCCTGCCACTCCACTCTGATTCCTAAGATAAATGTACGTTTACTGTATGCGACAAACAGTACACATGGACTAGAGTGCAACAGGGATTTCACAACAGCCCAACACTCTTCCACCAGGCAATGGCCAAGACTTTAGAAGGCATAGATCTGACACCCTGGAATAGTTTCATCATCCAGTAGGTGGATGATCTTTTGATTGCATCTCCTGATGAGACCGCACACTTAGGCGCATTAATTACAGTCCTCGGTGTCTTACAAAAGGCAGGATTTAAAGCAAGCCCTAAGAAAGCACAAATAGGCTTAACTAACGTTCAATATCTCAGACACAACATTTCACAAGGACAAAAATCTATGACGCATAATAGGCAAGAAGCCATTCTAAATATGCCAAAACCACATCATGTTAGGGCTGTGCGTAAAGTTATGGGGCTCCTTAATTATTGGCGCACTTTCATCCCTAATTTCACACAAGCCACAGGTCCGATACAGGCGCTAATCAAAGGGAGCCCGGCTCCCTTGGACCCCATAGACTGGGGACATGAACAGGAAATAGCCTATCGTGTAATAAAACAGGCTCTCAGCAATGCCCCCGCCCTCGGGTTACCAGATCATGCTTAACCATTTCACCTCTACTGATCCCAAGATGGGATCTATTATACAGCAGTTCTGACACAGGAACATGGGGATAGGCAATGTCCCGTCGCCTATTACTCCACAAAGCAACCCACGGTAGCAGCAGGCATGCATCGCTGTATGGCAGCAGTAGACTGCGCCTCTTGGGCAGTGCAGGCATGCGAGCCGATTGTAATGAACACACAGTTGATTCTGCACACAGGACACACATTAGTTTAATTATTACACACCGGCAAATTGTGTTCAGTCTCCGTAGACTGTTTTGCTGTTTTGCTCCCCAGAGATAAATCCATACAAATAATAAAAGACACACGAGTAAACCCAGCAGGGGAGGAAGAAGAGCATACATGCTCTGAGCTGGTGCTCCAGGAGGACCACAGTCGCTTCCTAGAAAACCCCCTCACAGACCCTGACTTGGAACGATATGTTGATGGATCCAGGAAAATAATAGATGGAGTCCCCCACACTGGGTGGGCAGTGGTATTGGATGATAGCACCGTCGTAAAATCTGGATCCCTTCAGGACACTGTTCAGCCCAAGTGGCAGAACTCGTGGTGTTAACTGATTCATTAAAAATAGCGAAAGACATTAAAGTTAACATTTTCACTGACAGTCGCTATGCATTTGGAGTAGTACACGACTATATGGCAACCTGGGAACGTAGAGGGTTTATAACAACAGCAGGAGAAGTAATACAAAATTATGAGTATGTTATAGCCCTAGCTGAGGCAGCACACCTTCCAGAAAAGGTAGCAGTAGTTAAAGTGAAAGCTCATCAGAGTCTTTCTGATGATGGATGCCCGCGCACCTGTGGGAATCACTTTGCAGACCTAGCTGCAAAAAAGGCAGCAGAGACAGGCAGTCATGTGAGGTTAGCAGGATTCCCCTGCTCTAGTAAACTTGTGAGCATCCGAGAACCAGAAACTACTGACCTCGCACAGCTACAGAAAAACTGTGAGGAGGATGAAGTACAAGAGTGGGTTAAGGGAGGTGCAGTGCACTCAGACGGTTTGTGGCGAAGTCCTAACTTACAATGTGTATTAGCACCCCAGTGTATTAGCTCAACGCTTCTGGACCAGTACCATGGCCCAGCTCACACGGGTCGCAAGGCCATGTTAACTCAATTGCGTGAACACTGGTGGTGGCCTGGCATAGGCAGGGACACTGCGAAGTGGTGTCAACAGTGTATTCCTTGCGCACAAGTAAACCCAGGTAAACCGATCAAAGTCACTAAATCACACCAGCCCCGGCCTTGAGGTCCGTGGGAAAATATTCAAATTGACTTTACAGGACCCCTGACAAAATGTCATGGGAAATCCTATTGCTTGGTAATAATTGACCATTTCACAAAATGGGTTGAGGCTTTCCCCTGCAGGGACTGCTCTGCCATCACTGCAGCACAAGTCCTAGCGACTGAGGTTATTCCCCGATGGGGTGTGCCCCGTCAAATGGACTCAGATCAAGGGACTCATTTCACCGGTAAGGTAATGAAGGAAGCATGTTTACTGCTAGGGGTAAAACAACGATTTCATATACCTTATCACCCTCAGAGTTCAGGCTTAGTGGAGCGCACTAACCGGACACTGAAGGAAAGTTTGGCAAAAGCCCTGTTAACTACAGGCAAGGGATGGACAGTAGCACTCCCCGCTGTGCTGTATAAACTTAGAGCGTCACCTAATCGGAGTACTCAGCTTTCTCCATATGAGTTAATGACAGGGAGAGCTATGCAACTCCCTGCTGGCATCTGGGGTCCCAGTGATCCCAGTGCTCCATTCAAAGACTATCTTAAACAGTATGTAGCACAGCTATGTACACACTTAAAAAAACATAGAACACAAGCACATGATCTCCAGTCCCTCAGGGACTTGGAGCTCAAAGAGGAAATGCCAACAACACTTCCTGAGGTTGGTTCGCAAGTGATGGTTAAAATAATCCCAAGCAGACCAGGGCTTAGGCCCAAATGGACAGGACCGCATAATGTCCTTCTTTCTACAGACACTTCAGTCTGTATTGACGGACAGGAGGGGGGTACTAGATGGAAACATTGGTCACAAGTAAAAAATTATAATCCAAGTGAACTGTGTACTAAACCTTTATCTTTTCTCATTCCTAGGAAAGCAACAGTTGCAGATTTCCTGAATTTTGAGAGACATTCCCCTAACTGGTAAAGGTTTTGTCCCCCTACAGGTACTAAGAGATAATCCAGCATGAAGACGACTGTGTACACTACAGTATTTGGACTGATCTGCCTGTCCTTAGTTGAATCATGGACAGATTTATTCAAATTACACGCACCTATGCAAATGCCCTTAATAAAACAAAATGTTGGGTTTGTTCCCACATTCCACACGACACAAAGAAAGGGGTTCCAATGATCCCCATTCCATTTCCAGTATTTTCTGATTATTCACAACTTAGAGTTGCCTCTAATGTACGATATGCATATGATTATGCCTTAGGCATCACAGGAGAATGGTACCGAAGATGGATCAGAATAGAAGAGATTTTAAAATGCCATATATTGACTTGGCTCACAGTAACAAAGGATCTGTGTATGTTTCATACTATAACCAAACCATGCAATCCCAATTTATAGGTAATAGCACTTGTAATCACACTGTGGCTATCGATGGTTCTGACTTTAGGTATCAGACTTGTCGATTTTACGCCCCATGGAATGGGACTTATTGGATATGCGGCTTGCGGGCATATTGGGAACTTCCTTGTAAGTTCACAGGTTCTTGTTATTTAGGATTTGTGGTGCCAGCTTTGCGCCACACTGAAGATAAATACCTTCCAGATATAGAACAATTTACTCACCCTAAACGTGAGATAGGGGAAGGAGACAGGTTTGCTTCCATACTATTTCCTATGTATGGAGTCGGAAGAGCAATAAAGGAAATCAGATTAGTAGCTGGTATATTAGAAACATTAAGTATTTCTACAACTGAAGTTCTCAGCAATTTAACAACTGAAATAGTGGCTATGCGAACTGTTGCCCTCCAGAACAGGCTAGCTCTAGATTTCCTGCTAGCAGCACAAGGAGGGACATGTGCCATTATAGGGCAGGAATGCTGTACTTACATACCAGATAACTCTGAACACATTGGTAATCTTATAGAGCACATTAGGACAGCAACTACAAAGATACACCAGTCCTCCGGAGGAAAACCCCTCTGGGGATGGCTTGCTGATACCTTTGGTAATCTGGGTATGATTGTGTTACAAGGATTGATATCAGTAGTTAATATTCTGCTATGTCTGTAAGTTTCTTTTTTATTTCTTAAATACACTGTCTCAAAAACTTTGTAAACCTCATAATGTATCTACTATGGTTACAGCTGCAATTAAAACACCCTCATTGGCAGACTTTCTCTAAATTTCTACTAAACGACACTGTCCCTCACTCGGTAGGAGCAAAGGTCACACACCCATTGACACAAATCTTATTCTATCCCCTTGGTTCTGGAGGCTCCATGTGACTGAGGACAAATGGATTTAGTATCAAAGGCAATAAACCTCATGACTCAAGGAAGACCAAAGGATGCATTGGTAAGATATTATTACAAAGGTCACTCAGCTCCATGAGACGCCTTCAGGACATTCTGTACATCCACACTTAGGGGCACACACTTATCGCTCTCCCCAACAGCAGGGACACCCTTACACTCGCCGTACACACATATACACCCCACGGGGAAGGGTTGGGATGAAGGAGCTGCAATCCTCAATCAAGAAGCGTCAAATCTTCCTAACCCCTAAGGGGATTTACTTGTAACTGACAAACATAACTTTTTGGCTTCTTTCCGCTTTGCTCTATTGCCAAATAGCAGGGAATGAAGACACTGTATAGGAAGTTGAAGAAAGTGTTTTGTGATAATTATATAATGTTTTATATTAATACTAGCATTAGAAATAGTTTTGTATATAGACTGAGCAGATTAGATTTAGCAGGACAAGTAAAGGGTCAACAAGGTCGATTTGTTAGAAACTCCTGTCAGTAATGAAAGACTACACAGGGCCGAAATAGCCTACAGATGTCTGCTGTGAATTTGTTTATGACTTAATCATTTCTCCAGATAGGGAGGAATTGTTTTTGTTAAAGACACTAGGTAAATGACGACCGTGGGATCGCATCATCCTAGTGCACATCAAAGACGGACATCTGCTTTGGATCCATCACCTCTTCACGGGAGGACAGATCGTAAAACGGACCCGGACCTGTATCTTCTGATTGGATGAACGGCCATAAGATGTTACGTCATTTTTCCTATAAAGTTGTACTCATGTCTGTAAACATTAAGCCTCACTGAAGGAATTATTTCTGACAGTGGAGCTTCCGAGCGGCTCGATTAAAGTACTGTTTGCTTTGTCTCCACGACTTCTCCACTTATTTCTAAGACAGTTCTACACACACAGCCAGCAAGACACACAGAGCTAGCCAGCTCAGCGATGTCATCACGAACCTCTCTCTGAGCTGACTGCTATGACATCACAGAGCACGTGCATTCCGTTGCTTGCCGTCTGTCAACCTCTCAGTCACTGCCAGCCAGACTGCCTGGCTGGCTGGATGGGGGGGCTGTTTGCTGCTGCTGCGTACCTTAGCAAGCTTATTTGCTTTCCTCCTCCTTCGCCCACATGCCCACCTATGCCCAATCAACTGTTCACCTGGATCACAGCTCCGTCCCAACAAGGCAGAGCCTCCCAAGAATGGTACAAACTCATCCACGTTCCCCTCCATGGAAAGCTTTAGCAAAAGGCAAAAGCATTATAAGTAATGAAAAGGAACCCGAGTCCAAGACGCTTCCGACCAGCCATACATATTTGTGTGTATTAAAGATCACATTTTATTACATTTTGTTTTTCTGTACTTTATTACATCTTATTGTGATTTTTAATTATATTGTTTATTTTCCATATATATGTATGTATGTATGTATGTATGTATGTTTGCATGTCCAATTGCTTTGACAATACAAATGCACTGAATTGAGATAGAGAGAGAGAGAGAGAGAGAGAGAGAGAGAGAGAGAGAGAGAGAGAGAGAGAGAGAGAGAGAGAGAGAGAGAGAGAGAGAGAGTACTAGGGCACATCTGTAACATAAACTAAGGAACATTCGTCACATGCTTAGGGAACCTTTGTGACATACTAAAAGGACATACTGGTAAGATGTTTTGGCACATTTGAAACAATAGAAATGGCATTTGGTTATTTATTAGGGACATTTACACCAGTCTGTGCAAATATCTATGCATATTCCAATGTTTGCTGCAGGACTTACAGATTGAGTGAGGGGGTCAATATGTTTGATTCAGAACTAACCACTGCTTCCTCAATTTTGTATTTGAGTAGAAGTGAAGAAACACAGCAATAATAATCAGCCCCGAGGCGACTGTGTTTCTAAACCCTATTTAACATCACAATCAAACTCATTCTGCGTCTACACACAGCACAGATACATTGTAAAAACCAAACAAAAAACACGAAATCACATGTAGAAAACCAGAAACGAACATACAAGTATACGAATATGCTAAGATCAGCCTTTTATTTGTATTTATTTGTATTGATGCATTAAGGGATTTACACCGATTTGCTATTTCAGACACTTTCACTGTATTGACTAAAATACAGGATTAGTTCACATGCATTCGTCACCATGCACACAGTTCACATTTTCATTCATTTTGTGGCGTATCTTTACTTTTATTCTTATTTAAAAAACAATTGGCTAGCCTATTGATTATGGATGCGACTGTTTTGTTGGTTTTTGTGGCACAATTGTGGGCAGATCAATAAACTGTTGGACCATCTCAGGTGATGTTAATTCTTTGATGGGATATTGTGCTTATTGATGACGTCTGTGATGAAGGTCTAAAATCACTGTTGCATTGTCCCTGTTGCCAGACACACAGCAATGCTCCTATGTTTTGAAAGTCACCCTGGATAAGAGCGTCTGCTAACAAATACATAATAATAATAATAATAATAATAATAATAATAATAATACTTTGTCGGAACTGCTGGCGTGTGATCGCTCGCAAAGCGCATCACTGTAACAGATCTTACTGTGTATTTGATCTTCTCTTACTGTAGAATATGTATGTTTTGTGTAACTCGCCCTGTGCTAAGAAAATGAATTTATTCATGCACAAACCAACCCGGGACACATGACTCGTAGGGGCACTGGATTCAGCGTGACACCGGACCAGATAATGACCATTTCATTAACAAACAACATTTCTGTCCAATCTACACTCACCTAAAGGATTATTAGGAACACCATACTAATACTGTGTTTGACCCCCTTTCGCCTTCAGAACTGCCTTAATTCTACGTGGCATTGATTCAACAAGGTGCTGAAAGCATTCTTTAGAAATGTTGGCCCATATTGATAGGATAGCATCTTGCAGTTGATGGATATTTGTGGGATGCACATCCAGGGCACATCCAGGGGGTGCTAAATGTCCTATATGTAAATTAGATAGTCAACTCAGTCTAATTTACATGGGAACATTTGTGTTGCCCAAAATGGTGCATTATGGAAGTTGAATGCAGTTTCTGTGTTTTTTTTTCCCTCTCTACATAATGGAAAACCTGCATAATTTCTTATTCCAGACTCTTCTCTTTTAAAAATAATTGCTTATTTACAATAATTAGAACAGAAATAACTATTTAGAAGAATTATAGCTTTTTAAATAATTATGTAATAACATACTGTATATATATAATTATCAATTATAAAATTTGGTAAATGTTAAATAGAAGATTTAATGTAAAGGTTTTTAAATGTCCTCTTTACTTAAAGAGGAAACCGATATGAATGTGTGCAGTGCATACTCTTGATAGTACAGTATAGGAGCGTACAGTACACCAGACTGACGGATAACAGTAATGGCTGTTATGTTTTTTGATTGGATAACAGAATTTATTTAAATATAAGCAATGGACAGTTCCTTTGTAGCCACTGGTAGCCTCTGGTAGCCCCTGGTAACCTTGTCTGTATGTCCAGAAGACCAAAAGGGACCTGTCCTCTTACCGGTTCCTAGCCAAATTCGAAGGGACCCCCACTTCATAATTACATTATCATAAAGCACCCAAGTCATGGTGGTGGCAAAATGCTATTGGTTGGAAGGAAACCTTATAAAAGGGAAAACAAAGAGAATTTGAGTTCTCTTAACTTCTTCATCCTGCAACGAGACACAAGAGAGAGCTGGAGGGAGACAGAGAGAGACACATTGCTTCCTGCCTGACCAGACTGACCAGATAAGCTGTACTGTGAGGAGAAAGAAGAAAATGGGTATTATCTGTTTCTTACTGTAATCCAGCAGAAGCTTAATATTACTTATTTTCAGTACTATAATTGAATGATATTAGTTTCCTATTTTTGTCAAAATAAATGATTATTGCACATCTTTGACTTGACCACATCTTCCCTCTAAAAAGAATCTTAAAAGAGAAACCAATTGACCTATGAGTTTTCAGTTCAACTATTTATTTAGATTGACTGAAAAAACGAGCATTGCTTATTGTTTATTAACAATTATTATTGCTCGGTTATTTGGCTTCACGGCTGTGCTGTCACCACCGTTGTTATTATTGTCTGTGTCTATTTGTGTTATTAGTTATTATCTTTGATAGCTAATCCGACTCTGTTCCGTCCGCGCTCCGGGGCTCCGGGGCTCCGGTGTGCTTCGGTTTCGGCTACAAATTGCACACTTTCAAAATAATAGTTCTGTTTATTGTAGCGTAAGGTACACTTATAAATTTCAATTCAAGAAGTGAATTTATAGTATCACCTTATCACGAATCCTGGAATCTTGTAGAACTCAATTTCTGTAATAATTGGACGCAGACTCCAATTCCAAAGATATAAATTGTCAAATTTATTCAAAAACAAAGACTAAATATAGCACTACACCAATTATACAAAAGGGCAAAACTAATTAACATTCATCTCTAGATCAACAACTCAAAGACAAATCACTTCCTTGACCAAATCAAAGACCATGTGATCGCATATGATATCACACAAATGGTTAAACAAAAAAAGTTATAAACACATTGACCACAATACCGGTTAGTAAGACGAAGGTGAGTCTCTCATTAGTATTGTTAGTCAGACATTAAATAACTACGCAGGATAGTATTTATGTCAGGTAACTTCTCGTTATGTATATATCAGTCTCATTTAAGTAGGTGCCGAGAAAGATCCTATCATTACTTGTTACCACAATTTCCCTTAACTGATTATTATTCAATGATTAAGGATAGGCAGGGCCACCTATAATCTGGTGTCTATTAACTTGTGTCAATTTCAGACTAAACAGTTGAACAGGAATGAGAAGATATTTCTCGGCGTTGACAGATTTTATTTCTAAAATTATCAACAAAACAGTTTAATGCAACACACATTTATATTGAAGAAAACTAAATGATATTACACATTCTAGAGTTATGAATCACAGATTAACATTTCTAATTGATTTCTCAAATGTCATGAATCATGAACTCCAAACTGTTAAACTTATCTGAACTTCGTCGCAGAGAGGCCTCTCTGGCTTCGGGCTCAGATAACAGCACACGGCACGAGGTCCGTGTGGTTTGGAACAAAGGCAGTCCGGTTCGGCTTTGTCCAAGAACTTCCACTCAGTCGATACATCTGGAAGTTGGGGTTTCGTAGTCTTTTCCAAACCGATTTTCCACTGGTTTGAAGGCTCCAAGGTTGTGCACAAAATCTTCTTTGTAAGCAGGGTTTCCACCATAGTTACTTGAAGACAAAGTCTTTGAGGAAAGCAGGGCCCTGTTTGTTCCAAGGATCGAGTTTCTTAAGACTCAGTAGCTATTTAAATGACTGACACTTTCGTATTCAGTCGACTTAGTCAATTGTCCAGCTGTAAAAACTCCACTGATCAGGTGGGCACAGGCTGGCAGCGCAGTCTGTAAAATTCTTTATTTGATAAAGTCCTTTAAAAGAATTCTTCATACGGCTCAATCTCCTTCTCCCAGTTTAACTCTTCTGTTGCTGGCAAAGACTTAGTTGGTTTCTGGTTCTGGTTCTGGCAACAGAGCTATAGGTTGAGCTGTGGCAGCGAGTTTCTGGTTCAGGTGAGAGAGAGAGAGAGAGAGAGAGAGAGAGAGACCGTGTGCTGTTCTGTATACGCCTGTCAGATCAATAGGTGATTGGTTCTTGAGTTTGTGAGATTGGATTTCCAGTTCAAAGAGTTATATTACCTACAGGCCCACTTCTCCAGACATCCCACAGCAGGATTCCAAACTATTTGGCCTAATTGTGGTGCCATCCTCCCCAAAACTGTCACTTTGATGTACACCAGTTCCAAGCTGATGAGTTATGAAAATCTGATAACTTTGGGGGGAGAGGTCAGTGCTTCAGCTCAGAGCTAAAATGCTCTTATAAAAATACACCCAACATAATGCTACAGTGTTTATTAATATCTATGCCCCCAATGCTGTGAGAGACAGACTGTCAGTGATTTCGGTGCTCAGCAAAGCGCTAGCAGACTATGGGGCTGAGGAGATCCTGGTTTTGGGGGGGTGATTGGAACTGTACTGTGGACTATAGATTAGATATCAATCATTTGGAGCCCAGTCCACAGTCGGCAAAACAGCTGGAAGGTAATACACAGTTGCACAATCTGGTCGATGTCAGGAGGAATGCCAACCCAAAGGTGAAACAGTACACCTGGGTGAGGCCGGGTTCTAGCATTATGTCGCTAGCCAGGTTGGATAGATTTAATACCTTTAGACATCATGTCAATCTGATCGGTGGCTGCCATATCACCCCCACCTGACCACTGACCACTGTCTCATCACTGTGAGTGTCACCCTGCCTCCTGTCCGGCTGCGCAGTGCCTACTGGCTTTTCAATAATAGCTTGCTGCAGGACAGGATTTTTTGTAATTCTTTTCTTTTCTTTTGGCAGAGATGGAGATCAGAGCGCCCTAGGTTTGCCTCCCTGAGACAGTGGCAAGGTTCAGACCAGGCTCTTCTGCCAGAAGTACACTGAGCATAGTGAAGGCATAAATAAAGGCAGAGTGACTTTGGGATCTTCTTGATTCACTGTTCCTCTCCACGCTGCGTGTATTAAAGGCATTGCAACGAACGTTCCAACCTGATTGAAGATGGTTTTTCTTCCACATTACATGGCGACGAGGATGGGATTGCTAACCCTGACACAAAGGACTGGAATGGCCAGACCAGTGACCAGCAAAACTGCGCCAGCAAAATAGAAAAAGGTAAAGGAACCTTTTTGAAAAATTCCCTACTACGGTGCTTTGCTTTCACTTGTCTGCTCGCCTGGCCCTCTGACGATCAGGTAACGCAATCTATATTTTATTAAACATTGTTGCTTGCCTTATATCAATTACTTGAGGCAGGAAATCTTTTCTTGCTTGTTAAGAAACAAAGTTTCTTAGTGTTACCATAGACTTGACTGTGTCTTCTTGTTTATGAAGTAATTGGACTGTGTCTTCCTATTTAACCTGGGTTGCCATGAACTTGACTGTGTCTTCTTGTTTGTGAAGAAACAGGACTGTGTCTTCCTGTTTGGGTTCCCGTAGACAAAAGTGTGTCTGTAAAACTGCAGGGTAGGTTTGACCTACAATTAGGAAAAAAAAAAATTGTTCAATATCTGATATGCCGGTGATAATATAAATGCACGTGTTTTGTAGAACCATAAATGGTAAATGAAGAAACGTCATGAAGTTATATACAAGTTATATAAATGCAAACATATTGAAAAACATGTTTGTTATTATTCGTATATAGGATTTATTTTAATTTGTGTTTTGTTTTGTTATATTTTTATTTCTTTTTACTTTTTTTCTTTTTTCCCCTGTCATTTTGTTATTATTTTGTGTGCTTGTATGTCTTGGTAGTTGTGTACAAAACGTTACATAGAAAATGCGTGGTAACGGCTCCAGTAAAACGGGTGACCCGCCACCCAAAGGTACACGTGTCAGATATATGTATGATAACTATGGAGTGAAGATGTGCGCGATGTGCACAAGTGGTTTGACTGGACAATAGGTGACAGAAAGTTAAGGTTTCCAGAAGATGGGACTTTTGATTCAGATAGACTTGAGCACCTAAAAACGGTTTTGCAAAATAGGAATACAAAACCGGGAGAAGAAAATAGTTATATTTCCCAATAGTTAGAACCAAATTGGCACTGCTCTAAAGCCAATTCTATCGCCCAATAGACTTATTATGCAATATAACCTTTTTTTTTTAACTAAAGCAAATATGTATTATTCGTTCATTACAAAGCATTGGCTTTGTTATCACATACATTTTTTTAGAACTAGTTTTTCACTCAATTCCAATATACAATAATACAATACACCATAGTAGCATTATTCAGTGTGTATCCACTTACATCACATTGAAACATCACATATCATTTCACACTTCAGTCACACATCCAAACAGCACAATTCTTTCAATCCAGTAGTCACTCCAATAAACTATGGAAAGGATAGTTCATGAAATGCCCATGGTCCCACCAGACTCTGTATCCTTGTGCTTAGATTTAAAAGAGGTTGGAGTTGTATGACTATTCATGTTTCTTCCCAATCTATTTCCATATTGTTTCTTCAGGCCTTTTCCTCAAAGATAAAATTGTTATTTTTCAGCACCTGAAATCAATCAGAAATGCATTGTTAATAATCTGTCCGTCTATTCCTGGACATCGCCACCCTCCTGTTGTCAATTGGAATCAGCAGTTAGTTGGTTTATTACTTTTAACAGAGTATGGTAAGCATCGTATGTTTCCAACATCCCCCTCCCTCCTGTCTGTCCACACACACTGGCATCAGTGGCCATGAGGACGGATTATGGGCTGCAGCACTTAGAGCGGAGGCCAATGTGAGAGGGGAGACTATGCACTGATGTGTCATGGCATGTGAGTAGGGAACCTGTGGACTAAATGTGAGGGAAATTCATTGTTGCTGGTTCCTGTGAAGACAGATAATAGTAGTTATTTTTCTATTCATCTGTATCAACATCAGTATTATTAGCATTAGTAATGTAACTATTCTCGATTTCCCAGGACATTACTGTCGGTTGACAATGTTGCTTGGTTTGTAGTAGTACATCTGTATTTAGTTACAAGGCAGCTCTCTTATCTCTCTCAGTGGGGAGCTGACCTCACAGACACTTTCACTGCCCCAACGCCCCTCTGAAAACATCACTCTGTATCCTAACAACTGTTCTTTCTCCTTTCCTAGACAATACAAGTTATATTTATTGACATGTATTATTAGTATTTATACACATATTTCGCTCCATTATTTGAGTTAACAGATTAAGATATTTTCCTAATAAAATAAATTTTTAGAAAATAAGCATTTTAATTGATTTCAATAATGATTCCCAGATACCTCAGGAAAACAAATTTTCAAAAAAATGTGTTCAGTCAATGATTTCCCCAATGAAGAGCCTGCGTGGGCACAAAGACTGTCCGCCTGCATGGCTCATATATGTCTTTATTGTGTCACTTCCTGCTATTGAAGTCCAATCTACACCGGTACATGTTCAGAAGAACTGTTCCCAAAGCCAGATTGAACTGATCAATAGTTAATTTCTTACCTACACCTTGTATTTAGGGATCTTATATCTGGGGATTTCAAAAACTGTTCATTGTGGAACTCACAGCTACCAAATGACCACACCTTTAATTTCCTGGAGTATCTGGTTATCTATGTATTTATATCTTCACCAAATTTCACTGTTTCCTCAGATTCCCATTACAAAAATTAGCTCTAATTCAATTTTCAACATTTATTTTTTTTATTTCTGGTTGGTAAAACTCATTCTAATAGTATTTTTAAGTTTTATTTTTTCCTTCAAAATTATGCAATACTAATTTTTACTGAAATTATTGGTTACTTCCCTTCTCAGTCTTATTCTGGACTATGCACAATATTAAAAATACAAAGCATACAAAACAGACTTTTACCTTACATAACCTTCAGACTATATATATACATAAACACACAAAGCACATACAGATTGACATCCAAAGATAATTCAGATATTAGATTAGTGGCGTGTTTTGTTGACCCTGCAGTGTCTCAAACAGCCCTTAGCATTTATTTATTTATTATATTGTTATTATTAAAAATCAGATGTAAAATAATCTTTGAAATACACTACTTTGGTGTTTTCTTGATCTATTATGATCAATTTCTTCTCTAAATTCTTATTATTCAGACAAAGAATTATGAAAACTTTGTCGTTTTTTTATCTTGCCTTTACCATTTTAAGTTTAAAAATTAAAACTTGTAGGAATTCACATACAGACACTTATTTAATGCTATTATGCCAACCCTATCTTTGCCAACGATGGGGCTATAACGTTGGACTTTATGTACCTCTGGTTCCGTCTGGTTATTGACTGCCACTGACTCTGGCCCTGGTGTACAAGGGTTTCCTTGCTTAACCTGGGGCTCAGCAGGCCTCGTCGTACCTTTCGGTTCCCTTGGCATCTCTCCCCACAGATCTGTCTTACCTGGAGTTCACCCTACTGTGATCCTCCGCTGTACAGTCAACCTTTCTATTTGTTTTACCTCTACCTCTCCACAGGTTCTCTTTAAATTACAATCTGAGAGCCTCACACAATCCCGAGATCAAATCTAAATATACAGGGTGGTCATTTTAAAGGTACTCACCCATGCTTTGGTCCCTGGAGTAGAGGCAAGTTCAGATCCTCGTTCGTGACGCCAAGTTGTAGAACCGTGTCAGAAATAAGTGGAGAAGTCGCGGAGATAAAGCAAACAGAACTTTAATCGAGCCGCTCGGAAGCCCCACGTCAGGAATAATTCCTTCAGTGAGACTTAATGTTTACAGACATGAGTACAACTTTATTGGAAAAATGACGTAACATCTTATGGCCGTTCATCCAATCAGAAGATACAGGTCCGGCTCCGTTTTACGATCTGTCCTCCCGTGAAGAGGTGATGGATCCAAAGCAGATGTCTGTCTTTGATGTGCACTAGGAAGATGCGATCCCACGGTCTTCATTTACCTAGTGTCGATCGCTCTTTAACAAAAACAATTCCTCCCTGTCTGGAGAAACAATTCATTCATAAACAAATTCTCAGCAGACAGCTGTAGGGTATTTCGGCACTGTGTAATCTTTCATTACTGACAGGAGTTTCTAACAAACCAACCTTGTTGACCCTTTACTTGTCCTGCTAAATCTAATCTGCTCAGCCTGTATACAAAACTACTTCTAATGCTAGTATTAATATAAAACATTATATAATTATCACAAAACACTTTCTTCAACTTCCTATACAGAGTCTTCAAAAGCTATCAGTCTATAGCAGCTGGTGTTTGAACACACATACAATTATACAGCATTTTCTGCAGCTTCGCAAGACCTAATTTTAAACGTTGTTGGTAAATTAGATAATTAGTGAGGACCCTCTATTTCCATTTCTTCCTCCATAATTGCTAAAATAAAATTTTACTGACATTTTATTGACCCTACCACTGCATAGGACACATCTGTAACATGGACGCTACTGAATGGCACATACATTGAAAACTACGGAGAATTGAGACAAATCCAATTTACACTTCATAAATAATCTTAAAACGTTTCCAACCAATGCAAAACCCACATGAAATATGTTCATTCACATTTTTGGATAACAAAAAGAGAGATTGTTACATATGTACCCTATGATGCATCTACAGAGCGAGAGACAGAGAGAGACAGAGAGAGACAGAAAGACAGACAGACAGACAAACACTAACACAGCCACCCGCAAAAGCGTTATAAGAGGAACCCGAGTCCAAGACGCTTCCGACCAGCCATACATATTTGTGTGTATTAAAGATCACATTTTATTACATTTTGTTTTTCTGTACTTTATTACATCTTATTGTGATTTATAATTGTATTGTTTATTTTCCATATATATGTATGTATGTATGTATGTTTGCATGTCCAATTGCTTTCACAATACAAATGCACTGAATTGAGAGAGAGAGAGAGAGAGAGAGAGAGAGAGAGAGAGAGAGAGAGAGAGAGAATGAGAGAGAGAGAGAAATGTGTGCAAATATCTATGCATATTCCAATGTTTGCTGCAGGACTTACAGATTGAGTGAGGGGGTCAATATGTTTGATTCAGAACTAACCACTGATTCCTCAATTTTGTATTTGAGTAGAAGTGAAGAAACACAGCAATAATAATCAGCCCCGAGGCGACTACGTTTCTAAACCCTATTTAACATCACAATCAAACTCATTCCGCATCTACACACAGCACAAATACATTGTAAAAACCAAACAAAAAACACGAAATCACATGTAGAAAACCAGAAACGAACATACAAGTATACGAATATGCTAAGATCAGCCTTTTATTTGTATTTATTTGTATTGATGCATTAAGGGATTTACACCGATTTGCTATTTCAGACACTTTCACTGTATTGACTAAAATACAGGATTAGTTCACATGCATTCGTCACCATGCACACAGTTCACATTTTCATTCATTTTGTGGCGTATCTTTACTTTTATTCTTATTTAAAAAACAATTGGCTAGCCTATTGAATATGGATGCGACTGTTTTGTTGGTTTTTGCGGCACAATCTGTAACATAAACTAGGGAACATTCGTATCATGCTTAGGGAACCTTTGTGACATACTAAAAGGACATACTGGTAAGATGTTGGGCACATTTGAAACAATAGAAATGGCATTTGGTTATTTATTAGGGACATTTACACCAGTCTGTGCAAATATCTATGCATATTCCAATGTTTGCTGCAGGACTTACAGATTGAGTGAGGGGGTCAATATGTTTGATTCAGAACTAACCACTGCTTCCTCAATTTTGTTTTAAACATAATTTAAAAGAAAAGTGGGCTATACATTGGTTTGGAAAAAAGGAGCAGTGGTCCCTAAGACAATTCTTTTAGTTTTTTGACAATTCCTAAAACCCATTTTCTGTAAAATATGTTATCAACTTGCATTAATATATCATCCAAACAACAATCATACTAATCATGAAAATGTTCATATTATTATATTCTAAAGGTTCTAGTCTATTGTGTATTGTATTTATTATCAGGCCCTTATCTTATGTTTTACAGTTGTTATTATTATTCCGTACAATACAGGGATTAAATTAAGTATTTTAACCACAAAGTATTGGCTACAGTTATGATGCCTACTTCACTGTTCATATGCACACAGTTTCTGAGGTCTGGACCACTGCACAGTAGTCCCTGGAGTTGTAGTCCAGACCACTGCAAAATTCGTGCTGAAGTGATCTGGATCACCACGCAATGGCCCAAGGACCACTGCAAACTTGGATTTCAATGTTTTTGTTTAATCCATGTTGCAATAGCACCTACCATGTTCCTTTGTGGTGAGCTGGTTAATTCTGTTCTGGGAAAACCACAAACCTGCAGGTTTAATAAGTCTCTCTACACATCAGTCCCTGAGTACCTTCAACCAATGGTCATTTTGACCAATTAAGCCCAAGAATTGAGTCAATTAAGTTGTCAAGGACTACCCAGTAAAGACGTGAACTCACGACTAGGTCACACTGTGAGCTCTCCAGAGCAGACATTACACTGAGTTCAGTGTGAGCTCACTTATCACTTTTCCACCGACATGGTGCCAGTGCTGGAGCCAGAGCCGCTGCTCGGCCTGGGATCCAGCTGATCTTTTTGTGAACTGGCCCGCTTTTCCACCGGTCTTCGAATCGAACGCTGACGTCACTGGATGTGGGCGTTCCCAAGCGTGGAGTAGAAGTGGAGAAACACAGCAATAATAATCAGCACCGAAGCGACTGCGTTTCTATACCCTATTTAACATTACAATCAAACTCATTCCGCGTCTACACACAGCACAGATACATTGTAAAAACCAAACAAAAAACTCGAAATCACATGTAGATAACCAGAAACGAACATTCAAGTATACGAATATGCTAAGATCAGCCTTTTATTTGTTTTCATTTTTATTGATGCATTAAGGGATTTACACCGATTTTCTATTTCAGACACTTTTACTGTATTGACTAAAATTGATGAGAATAATTAACATGAATTAACTTACTGTTGAAGATGTAACCCTTACCCAGTGGCTAACCCTAACTCTATGTTACAAATTTTCCCTAAACACTTATTTTACAAGATCAATAAAAAATCTTTAGGAATTTTAAACTTTTAAAGATACACATAGGTAATACCAATGTGCTTTAACAATGCCGAAAATAATAATGCATTTATCTTTAATAGTAAAGATATATAATGTATATAAAGTATAGAATAATGTATATATATATATATATATATATATATATATATATATATAAGCGTTTCCAAACCGAATATAGATCTGAAACTTTCAGACAAACCATGAAAAATGGAATGTAAACATTTACACTTTTTAACAATTCTATATATCAATTATATTAATTACCCTAACCCTAACTTTAAGTTACAAATGTTCCCTAAACACTTATTTTGCAGGATCAATAAAAAACTTTCAGGATTTTTTAAACTTTTACTGACACACATAGTTAATGGCAATGTGTTATAACTTTACGGAAAATTATAATCCGTATATCTTTAATTGTTTTGACGTGATTAAGATATAATGCATCTTTCACATAGGGAAGATTTGTAACATGATAGGAAAAGCAAACAAATGATGTAACTTTGAAAATATTCAATATTACAGCATACAATTTGTCAGGCTTCATAAAAATGGAATTTATGACATACTCTGTAAAAATCAAGCAAATAGCATTTGTTGTTCATGAGAAAAAAAAAAATCAAAGCTATCAGAATAAAGTTTTACTGACATTTTATTGACCCTACCACTGCATAGGACACATCGGTAACATGAACGCTACTGAATGGCACATACATTGAAAACTACGGAGAATTGAGACAAATCCAATTTACACTTCTTAATTAATCTTAAAACGTTTCCAACCAAGGCAAAACCAACTTGAAATACGTTCATTCACATTTTTGGTAAACAAAAAGAGATATTGTTACATATGTTCCCTATGATGCATCTACAGAACGAGAGAGAGAGAGAGAGAGAGAGAGAGAGAAGTCACTGAATGTATGAGCTCCTATCCACACAGCAATACCAACAGAGGCCAGCCAAACATACAACCCCCCCGCACTGGAGCACACGTACCACGATGCCGCAGCACCGGCCAGCCCCCCATCACCCAGCCTCCCACCCGCCCCACGAGCACCAGATCAAGCACCTGCTCAGCCTCCTCTGCTCCAGACTGCTGAGCTGAGCCAGAGAACTCGGGTAGGGACGGACAACCCCAGTTGTAAATTAAAAATAAATACCTGTGTACATACAATGTAACCATACTTTACATTAAACTAATAATTATTATATTTGAAATTCTAGTTTAAACAAAACCTTAGAATAAAAAGTTGTATTGATGATAGGCATTTTATTCCACCAAGTACAATGTTAGCTAAAATGAGCTCATTTACAGTCAGCTGCTGGAACATTCAGGGCCTGAACTCCTCGCCTTTCGGGCTAAAGAGCACAGACCCTGAATTCATTAAAAGCATTAAGGAATTAGATATCATAGTTCTGTTGGAGACATGGTTCCGTGCAGAGGTGCCCACACACTGCCCCCTGGGCTACAGGGAGGTTATTGTGCCCTCAATTAAACTGAGCACAGTGCGGCGTGGCAGGGACTCTGGGGGGATCATAGTGTGGTACAAAGAGGAGCTGGCGAACCACATCAGCCCAGTCAAACAGGGCCCAACGCACACATGGCTTCAAATTAAGAAGGGAATAGCCCAGTGTGAGAACCATATATACCTTTGTACAGCGTATACCCCCACCTCTGAATCCCCCTATTACAATGGGGAATTTTTTAACACCCTCCACACAGAGATCGGCCATTTCCAGGCCCAGGGGAATGTGCTGCTCTGTGGGGACTTCAATGCCCGGACAGGCACCGAGCCCAACTTCATCGGCACACAGGGAAACAGCCATGTGTTCGGCCAGGCCCCTCTGTACCTCACCCCACCACAACCCAGAGGAACATCCCCGACGGGGTTTAATGGCAGGATCAGAGGGGACTCTTTAGGGAGGTTCACGTATTGCTCAGCTCTTGGGACTAATGTAGTCGACTACGCCCTCACTGACATGGACGCCTCCTTCATCAGTGCATTTACTGTCAGGCAGCAAACCCCCCTGTCAGACCACAACCAAATCACAGTGTTCCTGAAAAGAAGAAGTCAGGCCAGCAACACACAGACACAGCCCAGTAAGCTGTACAACCTTAATCAAACATACAGATGGGCTCCAAACAGCACAGAGGAATTTAACCAAGCAATCAGTTCTACAGAAATAACAGACATCATCAACACTTTCCTCAGCTCACAGTACCAGCCTGACGTGACAGGACTAAATCTGGCCATAAATGATATCAATCAAATATTTCAAATTGGAGCCACAATGGCAAATCTTATAAAGACAAAGAAAAGGATCAACCAGAATCATACACACACACAGACATGGTTTGATGATGAGTGTAAATCAATAAGAAACAAATTCAAGGCACCTATCCAATCAAAAACATCATCAACCACAAGACACAGAACTATGCCAACAGTACTGTGAGACCCTTAAACACTACAAACACACCCTTAAAATTAAAAAACAGAAACACACAAACAAAACACTCACAGACATAGAGAAATCTGTTGACCAAAACCAGATCTGGGAAATGTGGAACAATTTAAATTCAACAAAACAACAAGAATTGGCAATACGAAAAGGAACCATTTGGAAAAAATACTTTGAAAACCTTTATAAAGATATCCAACAAAATGATCTGACACACAAACAAATTGAAACCAGGGAAAAACTGAAATTACTCGAACAATCAATTAAAAATAATCAAAACCAAAATGACGCTCCAATCACCCTACAGGAACTATGTAAAAAGCTCCAGGCACTTCCACCCAGAAAAGCCTGCAGCCCGGACAGCATCAGCACTGAAATGCTCAAACACAGCAGCGCACAACTGCAGGAGGCTGTGCTTAAATTGTTCAACATGGTCCTCAGTACTGGTTACTTCCCTGACATCTGGAAGCAGGGGCTGATCACCCCAATCTATAAGAGTGGAGACAAATTCGACCCTAACAACTACCAGGGCATCTGTGTTAGCAGTAACCTGGGGAAGGTGTTCTGCAGTATCATCAACGCCCGGATACTGGCCTTCCTTACCGAGCACAGTGTCCTGAGTAAGAGTCAGATTGGCTTCCTCCCAAATCACCGCACTACAGATCATATTTACACCCTACACACCCTCATAGACAAACACGTCCACCAAAAAAGTAAAGGCAAAATCTTTGCCTGTTTCATTGATTTCAAAATGGAATTCGATTCCATTTGGCACGAGGGACTTTATTACAGAATTCTTCAAAGCGGTGTAGGGGGTAAAGTCTATGATATTATAAAATCAATGTACACCGAAAACAAATGTTCAGTAAAAATTGGCAACAAAAGAACAGAATTCTTCACTCAGGGGCGGGGAGTGAGGCAGGGCTGCAGTCTGAGCCCAACACTGTTCAACATCTACATCAATGAGTTGGCAACGGTGTTGGAGCAGTCTGATGCCCCTGGACTCACCCTAAATGACACAGAAGTCAAATTCCTGCTCTATGCGGATGACCTAGTCTTGCTGTCATCCACAGAACAGGGGCTTCAGCAAAACCTGGCACTGCTAGAGCAGTACTGTTAGTCCTGGGCCCTGGCAGTGAACATGAAGAAGACAAAGATCATGATTTTCCAAAAAAAAATTCCTCAGGGAAACAAATACCACTTCACGCTAGGCAACACTACCCTAGAACACCTCACACTACACTTACCTGGGCCTGACTATTAGTGCGTCAGGGGGCTTTAACCTGGCAGTGAAGGCACTCAAAGACAAAGCAAGAAGAGCTTTCTGCGCAATCAGATTGTGAATGGGATATTAATGTTATAGAATCTTCTTCTGTCTCAAACTAATTGATAGTGTGATCCAGCCCATTGCGCTGTACGGTAATGAAGTATAGGGTCCACTCAGTCAACAGGACTACACTAGGTGGGACAAACATCCAATAGAGACCCTGCATGCTGAACTCTATAAAAACATACTGCAGGTGCACAGGAGCACACCAAACCACGCATGCAGGGCAGAATTAGGCCGCTTCCCAACCCTCATTAATATAAAGAAAAGAGCACTGAAATTCTGGATGCACCTGAAGAAAAACTCCAAACCCAAGAGCTCAGCCTTGAAAAGAGTCCCCTGAGTCAGCTGGCCCTGAAGCTCACGGCACTGACCCCCGCTAATACTGCGAACAGAGACCAGCTTCAGGTCAGCACTGCTTACCTGCCCCCAATCAGAGTCAACCAAATCATGAAGATAACCAAAACCTCCTATCTGGAACATTGGAACAATGAAACCAAATCCCAAAGTAAACTGGATTGCTATCGGGCCCTAAACAGAGAATACACCCTGGCAGAATATCTCTTCACTGTCAGAGATATGAAGCAGAGATGGATAATGACCAAGACCACAGCCTGGCCATAGAGACGGGCCGACACAGGCAGAGCTGGCTGCCCAGAGAGGAGCGGCGCTGTGGTCACTGCGAGACAGGAGAGGTCGAGACAGAGATGCACTTCCTCCTCCGATGCAATAAATATGCCAAATTAAGGGACACGTTCTATAATAAATTCATAAATATTATAAAATCATTCTCTGAATTGATGAATGAATAAAAATAAAGCTATCCTCCTGGGGGAGGGACACACAGCCCCCCTGGCCGCCCAATATGTAGCCGCCTGCCACAGCCTGAGGGGCTCACTGTGAAAACATGACATACATGAGCACCAACTGTAACCTGATAACTATAAAGTAAATGTACATGTCTATTAAGATTTAATTTATAAATTATAATGTTACTGTTTCATTTTTTTTGTTTCTTTTTTCTTACCTTTTATTATTTTTCAATGTATGTATATATCAACTGCTTTGGCAACACTACGAATCTGTTTGTCATGCCAATAAAGCAACCTTGAATTGAATTGAATTGAATTGAGAGACAGAGACAGACAGACAGACACTAACACAGCCACCCACCCACTCACACACACTATATCTCTCTCTCTCTCTCACACACACACACACATACACACAACCAGCAAGACGCACAGAGCCAGCCAGCTCAGCGATGACATCACAAACCTCTCTCTGAGCTGACTGCTATGACATCACAGAGCACGTGCATTCCGTTGCTTGTCATCTGTCAACCACTCAGTCACTGCCAGCCAGACTGCCTGGCTGGCTGGATGGGGGGTCTGTTTGCTGCTGCTGCGTACCTTAGCAAGCTTATCTGCTTGACCGGCCTTCCTCCTCCTCCGCCCACATGCCCACCTATGCCCGATCAGCTGTTCACCTGGATCACAGCTCCGCCCCAACAAGGCAGAGCCTCCCAAGAATGGTACAAACTCATCCACGTTCTCCTCCATGGAAAGCTTTAGCAAAAGGCAAAAGCGTTATAAGTAATGAAGAGGAATCCGAGTCCAAGACGCTTCCGACCAGCCATACATATTAAAGATCACATTTTATTACATTTTGTTTTTCTGTACTTTACTACATCTTATTGTGATTTTTAATTGTATTGTTAATTTTCCATATATATGTATGTATGTATGTATGTATGTATGTTTGCATGTCCAATTGCTTTGACAATACAAATGCACTGAATTGAGATAGAGAGAGAGAGAGAGAGAGAGAGAGAGAAGTGCTAGGGCACATCTGTAACATAAACTAGGGAACATTCGTAACATGCTTAGGGAACCTTTGTGACATACTAAAAGGACATACTGGTAAGATGTTGGGCACATTTGAAACAACAAAAATGGCATTTGGTTATTTATTAGGGACATTTATACCAGTCTGAGCAAATATCTATGCATATTCCAATGTTTGCTGCAGGACTTACAGATTGAGTGAGGGGGTCAATATGTTTGATTCAGAACTAACCACTGCTTCCTCAATTTTGTTTTAAACATAATTTAAAAGAAAAGTGGGCTATACATTGGTCTGGAGAAAAGGAGCACTGGTCCCTAAGACAATTCTTTTAGTTTTTGGACACAATTCCTAAAACCCATTTTCTGTAAAATATGTTATCAACTTGCATTAATATATCATCCAAACAACAATCATACTAATCATGAAGATGTTTATATTATTACATTGTAAGGGTTCTAGTCTATTGTGTATTGTATTTATTATCAGGCCCTTCTCTGATGTTTTACAGTTGTTATTATTATTCCGTACAATACAGGGATTAAATTAAGCATTTTAACCACAAAGTATTGGCTACAGTTATGATGCCTACTTCAGTGTTCATATGCATACAGTTTCTGAGGTCTGGACCACTGCACAGTAGTCCCTGGAGTTGTAGTCCAGACCACTGCAAAATTCATGCTGAAGTGATCTGGATCACCACGCAATGGCCCAAGGACCACTACATACTTGGATTTCATTTTTTTTGTGTAATCCATGTTGCAATAGCACCTACCATGTTCCTTTGTGGTAAATGGTTAATTCTGTCCTGGGAAAACCACAATCCTGCAGGTTTAATAAGTCTCTCTACACATCAGTCCCTGAGTACCTTCAACCAATGGTCATTTTGACCAATTAAGCCCAAGAATTGAGTCGATTAAGTTGTCAAGGACTACCCAGTAAAGACGTGAACTCACGACTAGGTCACACTGTGAGCTCTACAGAGCAGACATTACACTGAGCTCAGTGTGAGCTCACTTAGCGCTTTTCCACCGACATGGTGCCGGTGCTGGAGCCCAAGTTGCAGTTACAAATACAATGACGAGCACAGCAGTGCAGCGCCACATCCTCTCTATCCAGAACACAAAGACGTGCGTGACTCTAACCTGTCCGGCTTTACAACATGCAACTGAAATATGTTCTTAGGGGAACAACATAACACATAGCGATTTCTCCCTGTTATAAAGTAAAATAATGTATAAAGTGTTTCTAATTTCATTTACGATACCTTTTCATAGATATTTATTTTTTTCAATAATAGACTAATGTCTCAGTCTTCCCCCACTTTATTTAAAACGTCCTCGTTTCTTACTTAAATAAATCATACAGTATTTCTAATGTTACATTTATATATATATATATATATATATATATATATATATATATATATACACTTAGATTTTCCAAATGATAAACTGATGTTGCAGTAATTTAATCACAATAGATGTATATCAGTACAATAGGAACTTTTTTTTTTTTTAAGAATGACAAATTAGAAGCCATTACTGAATTGAACTGTAATGTAACATGAAAACAGGTATGTACTACGAAATAACTAAATCTTTAAACTTGTCAGGTTTCATAACTTTACGACCACTAGGTACATCCAGCAGGTAATGCCACAGGAGTCTGCGGTCGCTGAGGTAAGACACAGTCTCTGGGTGCACTCTGACTTAGGCATCCCGAAGGCTGGAAGAATGGGTGACACCTGGGCATGGCTCAAGTGCTAGAGCAGGCTGTGGAACAACACCTGGAACAGGTAGCATATCCCTCTGGACAGGAGCTGTAGAAGAAAGAAGAGAGAGAGACGGCATCGAGTGATGACTGGAGCTCGCTGGAACTGGAAGTGGGTAAGGGACGTCTCCAGACAAAGCCGTCAGTGTTGATGGCGGACTGACAGGTGCATCATCAGGATCTCTAAACAGCTGTGGAGGCGCTTCTGGATGAGCAGGTAAGTCAGACCAAGGACCTTTGTATGCCTTCAGCAGATTGTAATTTACAATCCATGATTTGGATCGTGGATCTTTTGGGTCAGTGATTTCATAGGTCATGCCAGGACAACCGTCTTTATCCAACCTCTTCAGAACTCTATATGGCCCTTTCCATCTAGGAGCAAGTTTATTCCTTTGATTGGCAGGATCATCAAGGAAAACAAGATCACCTTCAGCATAGGGGTTAAAAGCAAGATTTTGATCATAGTGAGTCTTTAGCAGTAGTTTAGATTCTTTCGACTACTCAGCGGCCATGTCAAAAGCATGTGACAGGCGGTTAAAGACATCCTGGGCATAAGCAGCTGGTGTGCCCGGAGTTGCTTGAGTAGTGAATGAACTGCAGTTCAACAAAACGTCCACAGGCAGGCAAGGTTCCCGATCACGAGCAATGAAAAATTGAGTATATCCAGTACTGGAATGTACACTTGAATTGTACGCAAGTTCCAGCTGTGAGAGGTATTTGTCCCATTCTCCTCCATTTTGGTAGATGTATTTAGCTAATTGGTCTTTTAATATCCGGTTCAGTCTTTCCACCATGCCATCTGATTGGGCATGGTACGGAGATGTTCGTGTCTTCTCAATTCCCAACTTGCTACACAGCTGCTTCACCAGATCAGACTCAAACTGTCTGCCCTGGTCAGTGTGGATGGACTCAGGTATACCATGTTGACGGATTAAGTCTTCAAACAAGCATTGAGCTACACTTGTTGCACGCTGATCTTTTAAAGGAAAGAGATTCACATAGCATGTAAAATAATCCATTATAAAAGAACATACCTGTTGCCTTGAGAAGTGACTGGTAGCTCGGTGAGGTCAGCAGCAATTTTCTGGAATGGACGATCCACCACAATAGGTTGTAAAGGAGCTCTAGCTTTTGGTGTTGGAGCACTGCGAGTCTGACATGTTAAACACTCTGTACAGAACTTGTAAATGTCACGTGACATGTAAGGCCAATAGCAGATTTTTCTGGCTCTCTGCAAAGTTCGTTCAGTCCCTAAATGTCCACTGAAGACATTTCCATGTAGGTAAGTGAGGTCTGTCTGAATGAGGGATTCAGGAAGAACCAATTGGTAAGTATAGGCTTTCTGCAGAAAGGTTTTAATTTTTTGACAGAGGATCCCATTTTCCAAAGTCAGGCGAGGAAACTCATACCAGAGCTTTTTCAGAGCTGACGGGGAGTTTTTGATTCGTCGTGCAGTAGGTCTTCGGTTATCCATTTCTTTCCATTTCATCACAGTTCTCAGAATGACATCCGCTTGTTGTTTCTGCTTCAGTTCATCAATGTCTATTGCTAAATCTTCACAGGTTTGTCTTACAGGAACAGCTTGTTCAGGCTGTAGTTCAGAAAACCAACTGTTTTGCATGTCAGTAGATGACATACTTTTCTGTTTCTGTGAGGTGACAAGTAAACACTGCACTCCCTTACTACTCTGAGAAATGTCCGGTCTTCTGGATAAAGCATCAGCGTTGGCATGCTGTGCTCCTTCCCTGTGAATAATTACACAGTCGTACACATCCAGTTCTAGAATCCAACGTCCCCTTCTTCCTGTGGGATCACCATCAGCTGGACTTTTCTTCAGACTCAGCAATGGTTTGTGGTCTGTGACAATTTTAAATGGGGTGCCAGACAGAAAGTGCCTAAAGTGCCACACAGACCAGATTATTGCCCAGAGTTCAAGATCATATTTAGACCATTTTTTCTCTGAAGGAGTGAGGGTGTGGCTTGCGTATGCAATCACTCTTTCTTTTCTGTCTTGAACCTGAGTGAGCACAGAGCCAATTGCATTCTGAGAAGCATCGGTGTAGAGTAAGAATGGTAGAGAAAAATCTGGATAGGCCACTACTGGATGTTCAGTTAGAGCACACTTCAGAGAGTAAAAGGCATCTTCACATTCAGGGGTCCATTGAAAAACAACTCCCTTCTGAGTGAGCAAATGCAGTGGTGCAGCTTTTTGGGCAACGTTTTTAATGAATCGTCTGTAATAGGAACAGAGACCAACTAAAGCTCTCACCTCAGTAGGTGTTCTTGGTGTTGGCCAATCTTTCACTTTGTCCAGCTTCCTGGAATCTGGTCTGAGACCACCCTTGGTGATTACATGTCCCAGGAAAGAGACTTCATCCTGTGCAAGCTAACATTAACTGGCCTTCAGCTTTAGTCCTGCCATTCAAAAGCGAAGAAAGACATCTTCCAAACTCTGCAGATGTTCAGGAAAGGTTTTGCTAAAAACCAAAACATCATCCAAACAGATGAGGCAGATCTTCCAGTGTAGACCACAAAGCAAAAGCTCCATTAAACGTTGGAAGGTAGGTGGAGCATTGGTCAGTCCCATTGGCATGACCTTAAAATGGTATAAGCCGCTAGCGGTGGTAAATGCGGTCTTCTCCCGGTCTTCTGATGCCAGCTGAAATTGCCAATAACCACTTGGCAGGTCCATGGTATTAAACCAGCATGCCCCTGCCAGGCTGTCCAAAGCTTCAGAAATCCGTGGTAAGGGATGCAAGTCTCGTATGGTGACAGGGTTTAATTTCTTGAAGTCATTGCAAAATCTATAGCTGCCGTCCTTTTTCTTAACTTAAACAACAGGTGAAGCCCAAGGGCTGCAGCTCTCCTCAATGAGGTCATGGGCCAGCAACTGCTGAACTTGTTTTTCTATTTCCTGCTTCAAAGCTGGAGAAGTCCTGTAAGCATGTTGGCGGATCGGTAGGGCATCTCCAGTTCCAATGTGGTGCTTTATAGCATCTGTGCAGCCATAGTCATGTTCATGTGAACTAAACACATCACAATACTTAAAAAGTAAGTTCTCCAGCTGGTCCATTTGTGGATCACTCAATTTAGACTGACTGAAGTCCAATGTGGGTAACTTTGTGCCTTCTATCTGCCTGATATTGTGCACAGTAGCCTCAATAACCTGGAACTCTTCACCTCCCTGATTTATCAGAGAGTAAAAATTTCCCAGTGGTGTGTTACTTGGGACATGGCAGTCGTCATTGGTAGGATTCATGACACCAACGGTTGTTAATCCTTTCGTCGCTGGAGACATTGTTCTGGCAACAAACAGACCTGGGTAGTTGCATGCTTCAGGTTCCAGTATTCCTAACTAATTTGGAGTTGAGATTTGATTTTCTGTAAATGGCTGCAACTTTGCCATGATATTCATCTCAGTCATTGCAGGAATGTAGATTGGCACAAATGTCACAGCATTGCAACAAAGAGGTGTGATTTGCTTAGAAAACAACAGTGGGACTTTCCAGTTCTACAACTGTAATTGTCCTTGTACATCAATCACTGCATGGTGTTTCTGCAGAAAATCCCATCCGAGTATGACAGCTTGATTGGAATTTCTTATCACTTGAACATCGTGAAGGAAAACCTCCTCTCCAAGTCTAATACTAATGGTTAGTGTTCCAAGAGTATCAAGGCACTCACCAGTCACTGACCTTGCCAACACGTATGTCTTTCTGATGGACTTTGTCTTCAGTGCTGGAATTGACATTCTTAAATTTTCACTGATCAAAGAAATTTGTGAACCAGTATCAATGAAGGCTTGAACAGCAGTGTCTTCAATAACAGCAAAACAATAAGAGGTTGGAGAGTCTTTTAACGCTGAAGCTTCAGACTCTGGGCCCCTGTAATTCAATGTAGCAGCTACTTGGCCCGTAGCACCTGCTACCACTCGTTTCCCTGATAGGTGGGATCCTCAGAATCAAAGCAAAGATGACGTTTGCTGTATCTGCAATCAGGCCTTCTCTCATGGTGATGTGGACTGGGTGTTCTCCTGGTGTACCTGTCCCTTGAGTGTGAGTAGGATGCAGATGGACTACGAGAATATCTTGAACTGCAGTGCTGATCAGGGTGAGATGAGTGATAGCGATTGCTAGGACTGTTAGTTCTTGAATAGTAATGGTTGCTTGGTGATGAAGACCACCTTTCATATTTTTGCCTATGTAGGGAATGATGTCCAAGTCATGGTCCAGGAGACATGTTTCTATAAAGGTGAAGAAACATCTCTTTGTGATCTAGAGGAAGAATTATACCCATCAGGTGATGCACGATATTTCTCTTGTTTCATCCATTCTGGAGAGGGATGACGGTCCTTTTTCCCCTCTTTGTACTGGCTGTGCACATGTTTGAGATTTTCTTGCTGTTGCTTCAACTGGCTCGCCTCTACTCTGAATGCTTTAACATCTGCAGTTAAATCTGCAATAGCTTGTAGTAATTTGGGGGATTCCTCTGACGTAGATGAAATGGACTTGCTTGACACCATAGCTGTTAGGATATTTCCAGATTTACATATAGATGGTTGTTCCAGAACCTTCTCATTTATTGTGCTTTAGAAATGTGAAGAGGCAGTTCTTAATGCTTCCTGACCCGCTCCCACTTGCAAGCCATTTTTAGGGCTTCCTCCAATCTACTTGCACCATGCTCATAACACTTTGCCTGCAGCACTGGGTCTAAACCAGCAACAAAACGTCTAAAACGCTCCATTTCAATAGCTGGCTGTCCGTAATTGGGAAACGCCTCTTGCACAAGTCTGCTTACTTCGGCTGCATAAACTTCTAATGCTTCTTTAGGCTGACGGGGTCTTGCATTAACAAAAGTTTGAAAATGCAGTAGGTATTCTTTTCTTCCAAAGACTTATTTTAATTTCTCTACTGTTTTAGCATAGTCTTTTTGCATTTCAGAGGGTAAAGAAACCCAGTATGACAGTGCATCAGCACTTAAACGTGTTGGTACAATTGTTGCAAGATCCTGGTGCTGTTTGTGCAGCTTTTACAGCCAATTCCAGACGCGTGTTCCACAGAGAGAAACTTTCTTTATCCTTCCCATCTCCGTGAAAGCAAGGAGGCAGCTCAACACGATCATGTGTTACTCTGTCGTATTCGTGCGTCTTTCTGCATTAATCGCTTCATTTTCGGCTTCATTTTCATTTGCTGCTTCGACATTACTCTCTGGGTCCATCGGATTTTCCATGTTTTTTTTGTTTTTTTATACTTGTTTAACTTAGCTGTTTATTTCATCCGTAAGTTTTTTTTTATTATTATTTTCCGATTTTAACAGTACAGTTCACTCACCACCGACATGGTTTTGTCTCAGTCACCCGCAAGCACAGCTCACTGCATCCGGCCTCGGTAGAGAAAAAACAAAAGCAAACAATATCCCTCGCTGCCGCCAGTCTGTAAACCGTGAAACGAGTCTCTTCGGAGGTAGACATGTTGTTTGGGGTTCAGTTTACATCAGGACTCCTTGACACAATTTATTGTTCCTGGCACTTTTGTTTATGTCTCTTATGAACCGAGTTGCAGGTACAAATACAATGCCGAGCACAGCAGTGCAGCGCCACTACTCCTCTCTATCCAGAACACAAAGACGTGCGTCACTCTAACCTGTCCGGCTTTACAACATGCAACTCAAATAATATGTTCTTGGGGGAACAACATAACACATAGCGATTCCTCCCTGCTATAAAGTAAAATAATGTATACGGTGTTTCTAATTTCTTTTACGATACCTTTTCATATATATTTATATTTTTCGATAATAAACCAATGTCACTGTCATACCAATGAGCTTTAACAATGCCGAAAATAATAATGCGTTTATCTTTAATAGTGAAGATATTGTATAGATGTATATCTTTCATATACACAAATAGAAGTGAAACTTTCAGACAATCCATGAAAATGTAATGTAAACATTTACACTTCTTAAAAATTCTATATATCAATTATATTCATAACCCTAACCCTATCACTAACCCTAGGAAAAACAAACAAATGATGTAACTTTGAAAATATTCAATATTACAGCATACAGTATAATCAACACAGAACTGTGTCTATACTGAAAAGCTGTTGACATTTGAAAAGTGACAGAGGTTTGAATTTGAAAGTATCAATTCATAAAAGATACAATGAGCAGGAGCAGGAGCTGTGCGATCCATTACCCAGAGCACCTGAAGAACGCTCAGGCCAGGAAGAGTCTCAGAC
This sequence comes from Amia ocellicauda, assembly GCF_036373705.1. Lineage (NCBI taxonomy): Eukaryota > Metazoa > Chordata > Actinopteri > Amiiformes > Amiidae > Amia > Amia ocellicauda. The sequence continues at coordinate 43,243,816 of NC_089855.1, read as the reverse complement.
AACACATACTGAAGGACAACCCAGAGACTCTCAGAGCCGACTTCTCTCAGACTGGAGACCAGCAAGTCACCAGCAACCTGGTCTTCTACACCGAGCACACCGACGCCTGGCACGCTGCCATCTGTCAACTGTACAGGCACATTAAAAAGAGAGGCATCAGTAAAGGAAGGCAGGTGTCAATCAGTGAGGAGGACGACCCAGACACCTCCATGCTGACAATCAATCTGTACCACACTGGAACAGTCTTAATACAGGGCAGCGAGGGCAACCTGGGCACCTTTGAAAATCAGTTCCACTCACTGAAAACGCTGGCTGACAGAGAGAAAAAGGAGAGACGTGTCCAAAAGAGCACAGACACAGCCACACAGGAGGAGAGTCCAGCCCCACACTGCCCAGAGAACGGAGGGGAGAGCGCCCGCGCCAGAGAACAGCGAGGAATCCACACGCATCCCAGCGCAGGACACCCCTCAGACACCGACACAGTGTCCCAGCTGACGGAGAACATGTCCCTGCTGGAGGTGGAGCTGATGGAGCTAAAAGAGCTGGTGCTGGCCATGCTCACAACCTCCAACACCACAGAGCAGCTAACAGACCAGCTCAACAGAGTCCAACACGAGCACAAGGTCACAGTGAGGGAGCTGAGGGAAGAGGTGAGGGAGCTGCAGCAGGACAGGGAGGCCATGAGGAGGGAGCTGACGGCCCTGAGAGAGGAAATGCAACGCAAAGACAAGACAGTGCAGAGCCTGAAGGAGAAGCTATACAAATTCACTGCCCACAACAACTAGCCCTCAAGAAACCCAGCAGTGCACAATGTGCAGAGTCCTCCCACCCCAATGACATCCAGACATACTGACTCTCACACAACACACCACTCACACACTGCACCCAACACACACACACAACCCGACCCGAACACACAGAATGCACCCAGCACACACACACACCCTGAGCAAGACACACACAGTGCACCCAACACACACACACACCCTGACTCAGACACACACACTGCACCCAGCACTCACACACACCCTGAGCCCGAAACCACTCACAAAACCTACGCACCACACACACAGGCTGAACCAAACACAGATGAGACCTCACGCAGAAAGACTACCATGAAGAAGAACACTGAAATAGCCCTGCTGATAGACTCAAATGGCAAACTCATAAATGAGAGGCGGCTCTTCCCTGATGGCAAGATCTCCAAGGTCTGGTGTCCGACCACAGAGAGGGCCATTCAGCAGCTGTCCGAGGAGAGCCTCGGCTCCCCCAGCCATATTATTATACACACAGGCACAAACGACCTGAGGACCCAGCAGGACAAGGTGGCCAGCTCCATCAGAAGAGTGGCGGAGAGGGCCACCCAGACCTTCCCACACGCCAAAATCATCATCTCCACCCTGCTGCACAGGAAGGCCTTCCACCCCAACACCATCCACATGATCAACGCTGAGATCTCTCGGGGATGTGCTCTGATGCCAAATGTGCACCTGGCACACCACCCCAATCTTGGGGCCCACAGCTTGTTTGACCACGTCCATCTCCACAAACAAGCAGTGAGCGTCTTCGCAAAGACACTCAAAGACATCGCCCTGGGCCGAAACCTAGCCAGCCCCCCACATGGCCACAGAAGGTTCTCCAGCACCCACACCACCTAGAACAACCCCGAGCCAATCAGGAGAGCGGCCCCTGGGAGCCCCCGCCCTCCACCTGCACACCACCTTCCCCAGCCCGGACACCGCAGACCCCAGCCTGGATACGCCCGACCACAGAACAGCAGACCCAGAGTGGAGCCCATCCAGAACATGCACAGAACAGCCCAGCAGCACAGCCAGCGCTACTACGCAGCAGCGGTCAGCAGAGTGGCCGACACCGGGGAGCTGCAGGAGATCCGACACCTGCTCAACCTCATCTGCACCCGACTGATAAGATAAGTAACTGTGCATAACAAAGAAACCACTGCAGGAGGTGACTAGCTATTACCACATCTGAAAATCACCCCTGTATAAATGTAGTTATATACTGATATATATGGACATATTTTCAAAAAATTATGTAGATATATGGATGCTTACATATATGTGTATATATGTAGATATATGTGTGTATGCGTATGTATATAGGAGTGTAAATCAGGAGTTTTTTATTTTTTTATTTTTTTATTTATTCGTTTCCTATTTTTACATATCACCAGTATTACTATTTATTTGTTTGTTAACTTTCAACCTCACACATTTCCAGATATATCTCATTCCAAAGGAGTATATAAATTGCTTAATTAGAGTAGAAAGAAATGCGATCCCTATCTATCACCATGTGGAACATCCAGGGCCTGGGCTCCTCAGTGTTCGGGCTGAAGAGCACAGACCTGGAGTTCAGAGAGAGAGTGAGAGACAAGGATGTCATCATCCTGCAAGAGACATGGTGTCGGGCAGACGTGTCCAGTCACTGTCCCTCAGGCTACAGAGAGGTCATTGTGCCCCCCCCGAAGAAGCCCTCCGTCAGACATGGCAGGGACTCCGGGGGCATAATAATCTGGTACAAAGTAGAGCTCAGTGACTCCATACAGCCCATCAAAACAGCAGAGTCACACATATGGCTTAAAATAAGCAAAGAAATAATTTCTACACAAACCGATGTGTTCCTGTGTGCCGTGTATGTTCCCCCCTCAGAATCCCCATATCACAATGAGGAGATCTTCCCCAACCTCCAGACTGAGGTCTGCCACTTCCAGGTCCAGGGAAGTGTGCTGATCTGTGGGGACCTGAACGCCCGGACAGGCAGCCTGTCTGACTTCACCAGCACACAGGGAGACAGCCACATATTCGGCCACACCCCCTTAAACACCCCCATCAGCTCCCTCAGACACAGCCATGACAGGGGAGTGAATAAAAACGGGCAAAAATTACTGCAGCTCTGTCAGGGACTGGGCCTGTATATCGTGAATGGCAGGATCCGGGGAGACTCTCTGGGAAAATACATCTACAGCTCAGCTCTTGGCAGCAGCACGGTAGACTATGCCATCACAGACCTAGACCCCTTCTCTCTCAGTGCATTCACCTCTATCAGACCACAGCCAAATCACTGTGTTCCTGAAGAGGACAGAGCACAGCAGCAGCGCTCACACACAGCCCAGCAAGCTGTACAGCCTCGGACACTCCTACAGATGGGCTCCAGACAGCACAGAAGAGTACCAGAAAGCAACTGGCAATCAAGACATCCAATCACCAATACACACCTTTCTGATCACCCCAAATCAACATAGTAAAGAAGTAATACATCTGGCTATAAAATACTTAAATCATGTATTTGAAAAAGCAGCTTTACAGTCAAAATTGAAAATTAAAAAGAACATCCCAACAAAATACAAAGAGGAGAATTGGTTTGACAAGGAGTGCAATACAATAAGGAAGGAACTGAGGAACGAAGGAACACTTAGATCAAAAAGAACAACACACTCGAAAGCAACTGACAATAATCGAAGAGTCTACTATCACAAATAGATTCTGGGAAAACTGGAAAAAATGTAATAAATTAAAACCTGAAGAATTGGCCATTCAAAATTGAGATATTTGGAAAAACCATTTTGAAAAACTTTATGAAAACATTCACCACACTGAGAAATCAGCTCAGCATGACATCAGTGTGAAACTAAAAAGAATGGAATTGGCATTTAAAGACACCCAGAATCCCCTGAACTCATCTATTACTGAGCAGGAGTTGCAGGAGAAGCTGCGCGCCCTGCTGCCCAGGAAAGCATGCGGGCCTGATGGCATCTCCAACGAGATGCTGAAACACAGCAGCCCTGAGCTACAGCAGGCCCTGTTACGGCTGTTCAACCTGGTGCTCAGTGTGGGCCACTTCCCTGACAGCTGGCATAAAGGACTGATCACCGCGATTCATAAGAGTGGAGACAAATTGGACCCTAATAACTACCGGGGCATCTGTGTGAGCAGCAACCTGGGGAAGGTGTTCTGCAGTATCATTAACGCCCGGATACTGGCCTTCCTTACCGAGCACAGTGTCCTGAGTAAGAGTCAGATTGGCTTCCTCCCAAAACACCGCACAACCGATTATATTTACACCCTACACACCCTCATTGACAAACACGTCAACCAAAATAAAAACAAAATAGTTGCTTGTTTTATAGATTTAAGAAAAGCATTTGATTCATTCTGGCACGAAGGTTTATTTTACAAACTTCTCCAAAGTGGTGTAGGGGGTAAAACATATGGCATCATCAAATCAATGTATACAGGAAATGAGTGCGGAGTTAAAATTGGCAATAAAAGAACAGAGTTCTTCACTCAGAGGTGTGGGGTGAGGCAGGGCTGCAGTCTGAGCCCAACGCTATTCAATATTTACATCAATGAATTAGCCACAATGCTGGAGCAATCTGCAGCCCCCGGCCTCACCCCGACCTGGTGCTGCTGTGGCCCACAGAGCAGGGGCTGCAGCAGAACCTGGCACTGCTGGAGCAGTACTGTCAGACCTGGGCCCTGGCAGTAAACATGAAAAAGACAAATACAATGAAAAAGGCCAGGCCTCAGGGAACTAGGTACCACGTCACTTTAGCAAACAGAACCATCGAACACTGCACCCACTACACATACCTAGGCCTCACACTCAGCTCAACAGGAAGCTTCAACACGGCGGTGAAGACACTGAGAGAGAAAGCACGCAGGGCCTTCTATGCCATAAAGAGACACATTTGCATAAAAATACCTGTACAAATCTGGCTAAAAATATTTGAATCCATAATCCAGCCCATTGCTCTCTATGGCAGTGAGGTGTGGGGTCCCCTCACAGGGCAGGAGTTTGCTCAATGGGACACACACCCAATAGAAACCCTGCATGCAGAGTTCTGCAAAAATATCCTACAGGTGCAAAGGAAAACACCGAACAATGCATGCAGGGCAGAATTAGGCCAATACACATTATTAATCAACATACACAAAAGGGCAATTAAATTCTGGCTCCATCTAATAAACAGCGACACACACTCCTACCACCACAAGGCCCTGCAATGCCAAGAGCTGAACCCAGAGAGGAGCCCCCTCAGCCAGCTGGTCCGCAGGCTCACTGCGCAGACACACACTGACACCGGCCAGCCTCAGGACAGCAACACACACATGCACACAATCAGAGTCAACCAAATTATCACACAGCACAAAGAAAACTACATCACCCATTGGGAAACACACACACAAGCACAAAGTAAACTGCAGTGCTATCGGGCCCTAAAAAGACACTACACATTGTCAGAAAACCTTAAATGAATAACGAACGAAAAACACAAAAGGATCCTGACCAAATACAGGCTCAGTGAGCACAGCCTGGCCATCGAGACGGGCCGACACAGGCAGACCTGGCTGCCCAGAGAGGACAGGCTGTGTCCCCACTGCCAACGCCGAGAGGTCGAGACAGAGCTGCACTTTATTCTAAAATGTGAAAAATATAAACATTTATGAGCAAACTTTTTCCCCAAAATAGCAGATCTCTATAAGAGATTTCAAGACCTGCCAGACTCGGAGAAAGTGCCAGTCCTTCTGGGAGAGGAGAACAGCTGCATATTACTGGCAGCCCAGTATACAGCTGCCTGCCACAGCCTGAGGGACACAGTGGATACTCAGTCCACTCACACAGGGGACACCCCTGGACACAGGCAATGACACCTATGCAACACCCAATTATTACTATCAATATCAGTTTTATGTCTCTCTGCACTATGATTGAATTTTATTAATTGAAATTAATCAGTTACCTGTTTTTAACATACATATTGTGTATTTCTGTATGCAAATGTACATATAAATGTTCAAAACTGTTGTTTATCACCATTGCTTTGGCAATACTTCTTTTTGGTCATGCCAATAAAGCACGTTGAATTTGAATTTGAATTTTGAGAGAGAGAAAGAGAGAGAGAGAGAGAGAGAGAGAGATAGAGTGTGTGTGTGTATGTGTGTGTGAGTGGGAGGGTTGGTGGCTGTGTTAGTGTCTGTCTGCCTGTCTGTCTTTCTGTCTGTCTGTCTGTCTGTCTGTCTCTCTCTCGCTCGCTCTGTAGATTCATCATAGGGAACATATGTAACAATCTCTCTTTTTGTTTACCAAAAATGTGAATGAACGTATTTCAAGTGGGTTTTGCCTTGTTTGGAAACGTCTTAAGATGATTTATGAAGTGTAAATTGGATAAGTCTCAATTCTCCGTAGTTTTCATAGTATGTGCCATTCAGTAGCGTTCATGTTACAGATGTGTCCTATGCAGTGGTAGTGTCAGTAAAATGTCAGTAAAACTTTATTTTAGCAATAATACAGGGGATCAAATGCAAATAGAGGGTCCTCACTAATTATCTAATTCACCAACAACATTTAAAATTAGGTGTTGCGAAGCTGCAACAAATGCTGTATAATCGTATGTGTGTTCATTCACCACGTGCTAAAGTCTGATAGCTTTGATTATATATATTTTTTCTCATGAACAACAAATGCTATTTGCTTGATTTTTACAGAGTATGTCATAAATTCCATTATTATGAAGCCTGACAAATTGTATGCTGTAATATTAAATATATTCAAAATTACATCATTTGTATGTTTTTCCTATCATGTAACAAATGTTCCCTATGTGATAGATGCATTATATCTTAATAATGTCAAAACAATTAAAGATATACGGATTATTATTTTTGGAAAAGTTATAACACATTGCTATTAACTTTGTGTGTCAGTAAAAGTTTAAAAAATCCTGACAGTTTTTTATTGATCCTGCAAATTAAGTGTTTAGGGAACATTTGTAACTTAAAGTTAGGGTTAGTGTTAGGGTTAGGGTTATGAATATAATTGATATATAGAATTGTTAAGAAGTGTAAATGTTTACATTCCATTTTTCATGGACTGTCTGAAAGTTTCAGTTCTATATTCGGTTTGGAAACCGTTTTTTTTCTATTTGTGTATATGAAAGATATACATCTATACAATATCTTCACTATTAAAGATAAACGCACTATTATATTTGGCATTGTGAAAGCACATTGGTATTACCTATGTGTATCTTTAAAAGTTTAAAATTCTTAAAGGTTATTTACTGATCTTGCAAAATAAGCTTTTAGGGAACATTTGTAACATAGAGTTAGGGTTAACCACTGGGTAAGGGTTACATCTGACACAAGGGTTACACAAGTGCCGGAATGAGGTCAAGGACTCTGCTGTTTTGACTTCGGTGGTGGAATGACCTGCCCACCAAAGTCAAAACAGCAGAGTCCTTGACCTCATTCCGGCGCTTACTCAAGACGCATCTCTTCCGACCGCACTTGTAATATTAGTCCTCTATCTCTGCTAGATAGCACTTCAGCTTATTATGCTCCTCTCGTTCTTGAATGTTTTCCTCCTTGCTCCCTTTCCCGTAGCCCTAGTCTGTAACCCTACATCTTGACAGCACTTAGCTTTCACCGTCCAGGATGTAGGAAGTCTTTTACTGTACTTGTGTAAATTGTAATTAGAATTTTTAAAATGTATTTTGAATTGCGATATTTTTTAACTAAGTTGAATTTGTAATGATTGATGCCTTGTACTTCTCTGTATTTTTGCACTTATGTTGTAAGTCACCCTGGATAAGGGCCTCTGCCAAGAAATAAAAATAATAAAATAATAATCTTTAACAGTAAGTTTATTCATGTTAATTTTTCTCTTCAATCTTAAAGAACAGAATTAACCAGCTCACCACAAAGGAACATGGAAGGTGCTATTGCAACATGGATTACACAAAAACATTGAAATCCAAGTTTGCAGTGGTCCTTGGGCCATTGTGTGGTGATCCAGATCACTTCAGTATGAATTTTGCAGTGGTCTGGACTACAACTCCAGGGACTACTGTGCAGTGGTCCAGACCTCAGAAACTGTATGCATATGAACACTGAAGTAGGCATCATAACTGTAGCCAATACTTTGTGGTTAAAATGCTTAATTTAATCCCTGTATTGTACAGAATAATAATAACAACTGTAACACATAAGAGAAGGGCCTGATAATAAATACAATACACAATAGACTAGAACCCTTAGAATATAATAATATGAACATTGTAGCGTTATGTTGGGTGTATTTGGATAAGAGCATTTGGGCTCTGAGCTGAAGCACTGATCTAAAGAAGACCTCTCCCCCCCCAAAGTTATCTTATTTCCTTAGCTCATCAGCTTGGAACTGGTTTGCATCAAAGTGACAGTTTTGGGGAGGATGGCACCAAGAAGAGGCCAAATAGTTTGAAATTCTGCTATGAAATGTCTGGAGAAAGGGGCCTGTAGGTAATAAAAACTCTTTGAAGTGGATGAGAGCCGAAATCCCGACATAGAGCTACGAACCCGGGCCAACCGGCATTTCCAAAAGATGGCATGGATTGACATCAGTCAAAAATCAAGTCCCCCTCCAATAGGACACTGGGGGCTGAAACCGAAATCCAATCTCAAGAACTCAGGAACCAATCACCTATCGATCTGACAGACTATAAGGAACAGCGGACGGTCTTTCTCTCTCTCTCTCTCACCTGAACCAGTAACTCGCTGCCACAGCTCAACCTGTAGCTCTGTTGCCAGAACCGGAACCAGAAACCAACCAAGTCTTTGCCGGCAACAGAAGAGTTAAACTGGGAGAAGGAGATTGAGCAGTACGAAGAATTCTTTTAAAGGACTTTATTAAATAAAGAACTTTACAGACAGTGCATGCCCGCCTGTGCCCACCTGATCAGTGGAGTTTTACAAATGGACAATTGACTAAGTCGACTGAATACGAAAGTGTCAGTCATTTAAATAGCTATTTGAGTCTTAAGAAACTTGACCCTTGGAACGAACAGGGCCCTGCTTTCCTCAAAGACTTTGTCTTCAAATAAGTACGGTGAGAGACCCTGCTTGCCAAAAAGATTTTGTGCACAACCTTGGAGCCTTCAAACCAGTGGAAAATCTGTTTGGAAACGACTCTACTTTTGCGAAACCCCAACTTCCAGGTGCATCGACTGAGTGGAAGTTCTTGGACAAAGCCGAACCGGACTGCCTTTGTTCCAAACCACACGGACCTCGTGCCGTGTGCTGTTATCTGAGCCCGAAGCCAGAGAGGCCTCTCTGCGACGAAGTTCAGATAAGTTTAACAGTTTGGAGTTCATCATTCATGACATTTGAGAAATAAATTAGAAATGTTAATCTGTGAGTCATAACTCTAGAATGTGTAATATCATTTAGTTTTCTTAAATATAAATGTGTGTTGCATTAAACTGTTTTGTTGATCATTTTAGAAATAAAATCTGTCAACGCCGAGAAATATCTTCTCATTCCTGTTTAACTGTTTAGTCTGAAATTGACACAAGCTAATAGACATTAGATTATTGATGGCCCTGCCTATCCTTAATCATTGAATAATAATCAGTTAAGGGAAATTGTGGTAACAAGTAATGATAGGATCTTTCTCGGCACCTACGTAAATGAGACTGATATATATATAACGAGAAGTTACCTGACATTAAATACTAACCTGCGTAGTTATTTAATGTCTGACTAACAATACTAATGAGAGACTCACCTTCGTCTTACTAACCGGTATTGTAGTCAATGTGTTTATAACCTTTTTTGTTTAACGATTTGTGTTATCATATGCTATCCCATGGTCTTTGATTTGGTCACGGAAGTGATTTGTCTTTGATTTGTTGATCTAGAGTTGAATTTTAATTAGTTTTTCCCTTTTGTATAATTAGTGTAGTGCTACATTTAGTCTTTGTTTTTGAATAAATTTGACAATTTATATCTTTGGAATTGGTGTCTGTGTCCAATTATTACAGAAATTGAGTTCTACAAGATTCCAGGATTCGTGATAAGGTGATACTATAAATTCACATCTTAAATTGAAATTTATAAGTGTACCTTACGCTACACTAGTAAGAAATTAGGAAAGGAGAAAGAACAGCTGTTAGGATACAGAGTGATGTTTTCAGAGGGGGCGTTGGGGCAGTGAAAGTGTCTGTGAGGTCAGCTCCCCACTGAGAGAGATAAGAGAGCTGCCTTGTAACTAAATACAGATGTACTACTGCAAACCAAGCAACATTGTTAAGCGACAGTAATGTCCTAGGAAATCGAGAATAGTTACATTACTAATGCTAATAATACTGATGTTGATACAGATGAATAGAAAAATAACTACTATTATCTGTCTTCACAGGAACCAAACGTTTAGTCCAAAGGTTCCCTACTCACATTCCATGACACATCAGTGCATAGTCTCCCCTCTCACATTGGCCTCCGCTCTAAATGCTGCATCCCATAATCCGTCCTCATGGCCACTGATGCCAGTGTGTGTGGACGGACAGGAGGGAGGGGGATGGTGGAAACATACGATGCTTACCATACTCTGGTAAAAGTAATAAACCAACTAACTCTGCTGATTCCAATTGACAACAGGAAGATGGCGATGTCCAGGAATAGACGGACAGATTATTAACAATCCATTTCTGATTGATTTCAGGTGCTGAAAAATAACAATTTTATCTTTGAGGAAAAGGCCTGAAGAAACAATATGGAAATAGATTGGGAAGAAACATGAATAGTCATACAACTCCAACCTCTTTTAAATCTAAGCACAAGGATACAGAGTCTGGTGGGACTATGGGCATTTCATGAACTATCCTTTCCATAGTTTATTAGAGTGACTACTGGATTGAAAGAATTGTGCTGTTTGGATGTGTGACTGAAGTGTGAAATGATATGTGATGTTTCAATGTGATGTAAGTGGATACACACTGAATAATGCTACTATGGTGTAGTATTTGCATTAATATAACTTGTATATAACTTAATGACGTTTCTTCATTTACCATTTATGGTTCTAGAAAACACGTGATTTTATATTATCACCGGCATATCAGATATTGAACAATTAATTAGCGGCCTTTTTTTTTTTTTTTTTCTAATTGTAGGTCAAACCTACCCTGCAGTTTTACAGACACACTTTTGTCTACGGGAACCCAAACAGGAAGACACAGTCCTGTTTCTTCACAAACAAGAAAACACAGTCAAGTTCATGGCAACCCAGGTTAAATAGGAAGACACAGTCCTATTACTTCATAAACAAGAAGACACAGTCAAGTCTATGGTAACACTAAGAAACTTTGTTTCTTAACAAGCAAGAAAACATTTCCTGCCTCAAGTAATTGATATAAGGCAAGCAACAAAGTTTAATAAAATATAGATTGCGTTACCTGATCGTCAGAGGGCCAGGCGAGCAGACAAGTGAAAGCAAAACACCGCAGTAGGGAATTTTTCAAATAGGTTCCTTTACCTTTTTCTATTTTGCTGGCTCAGTTTTGCTGGTCACTGGTCTGGCCATTCCAGTCCTCTCTGTCAGGGTTAGCAATCCCAGCCATGTAATGTGGAAGAAAAACCATCTTCAATCAGGTTGGAACATCCGTTGCAATGCCTTTAATACACGCAGCGTGGCGAGGAACAGTGAATCAAGAAGATCCCAAAGTCGCTCTGCCTTCATTTAAAAGTCAGAGGCTTTTATACACAAAAAACAAAGATCTGGTTACAATCACAGAGTCATTACTATATTATCATTAGAGAGTTAGCTAAGCAGAATATATATCAGAGTTCATAGGTCAACACATGGATTAGGGGGCAGGCACTTCAATCGTACTGTTTGACATTGTCTCCAAGGTTCTCATAGTAAATAACGAACAGAAAACAAGCTACCTTCTGGCATGTCCTCCAGGCTTGACCTTATCTTTCTTAAGTATACAAGAGAGTAGAATAGATATGAGGGAAAGAATTCTAACTTTCCTTCCACAGTGCCCAACACCTACCAGTATGTCCTTTTAGTATGTCACAAAGGTTCCCTAATTCGTTTTACAAATGTTCCCTGTATGTTATGAATGTTCCCTAAGCATGTGACGAATGTTCCCTAGTTTATGTTACAGATGTGCCCTAGCACTTCTCTCTCTCAATTCAGTGCATTTGTATTGGAGGGGAACGTGGATGAGTTTGTACCATTCTTGGGAGGCTCTGCCTTGTTGGGGCAGAACTGTGATCCAGGTGAACAGCAGATCGGGCAGAGCTGGGCATGTGGGCGGAGGAGGAGGAAGGCCGGTCAAACAAATAAGCTTGCTAAGGTACGCAGCAGCAGCAAACAGCCATCCCATCCAGCCAGCCAGGCAGTCTGGCTGGCAGTGACTGAGTGGTTGACAGACGGCAAGCAACGGAATGCACGAGCTCTGTGATGTCATAGCAGTCAGCTCAGAGAGAGGTTCGTGATGTCATCGCTGAGCTGGCTGGCTCTTTGTGTCTTGCTGGCTGTGTGTATGTGTGTGTGAGACAGAGAGAGATTTCTTGATTTTTAACACCTTTATTTTACTAAAAAAAAACAATTAAAACAAACTAGAAACACATAAAAGACAAGAAAAAAACTCCCGACATAAAAACACAGTCTATTCTAAAAACGCTCAATAAAAAACACTACACACGTGCTACCTATAAAATATTCAAGTGAATTAAACCAGTTGGTTTAAATGTCCAAAGTCAATGGCACAGAGGGCAGCCCCGACCCCCCACATCTGCAGAAAAGTGTCCAGGTCTCCCGTCAGGCTGTAGAAATTGTAATCCAGTCGCACTCTGGAGTTTACGAGAGACCTGAAGAGGGAGAGTGCACACTGTTGCTGCACCCGCTAAGTCTGACTTCTCCTACTGCTCAGGATAGCCAGCTTAGCCTGCCCCACTAGAAAGTTTGCTAACTGACAAACATGTCTGTGGCGCTGCTTGTACTGGACTCCCAAAATAAACACAGAGCGTGAGAAAAGGAGGCCCAGCTGCTTGAACAGTCTCTCCAGTGCAGTGAACAGCAGCTCTAATCTAGGGCAGTGGCAGAAACAGTGAAAAAGTGTCTCTCTCTCCCCGCAGTGGGGGCAGGTGTCGCTCACTCTGGGGTCTAGTGTATGTGCAAAAGAGTTTGTTGCGATGACGCCATACAGAAGCCATGCAGAAGCGGGGGCTTGTTCAGGCTCCTCCAGGCCGGGCAGGCATCTTCCCCCAGAGCCAGGTGCTCCCTCCAGGGGGTGTCAGGGAGGGGCTGCAGCTGCTGATGGTGCAGCTCCCTCACACTGAGCTGATAGAACTGCTGACGCTGAGCTGTGGAGACAGACACACTACAGAGACTGTGAGGCAACAGAAGGCGGCTTGATGACCTAGGGGGGACTGAGAAACACAGACAAACAAGGGGAAAGACGGTGTCAGGGTCCTTGGGCCAGCAGTGCTGCGTGAGAGCCTGGAAAAGCCGCTCCACAGCGCCTATGGGAAGGGCGTTCTGTACTGCCCAGAGAAATCTGGTTACGACTCTCAGTGACCTCATACCCAGCCTGGCAGCCAGGCTGTCGGCACCAACCCACTGTCCCCTGTTAAAATCCAACAAATCCCTCAGCCGGATCAAGTCGACCTTAAGCAGGACTGACCTGAGGCTGCTGGAGAGCAGGAGTGGACAGCTAAAACCGGGGTTCCACAGCAGTGGCTCCTCTAACAGCCAATACAGACTGCTGCCCCCCAGCTCCCTACCCAGGGAGAAGTGCTGCCACACCTCTAAAACAGAACTATAAAAAACAGGCAGGGATGGAAGTATATTGGGACGTGTCTTAAGTAAAAACATGTGTCTGTCATAACAAGTGTCCAGGGCGGGAGACACTGGGGATCTGGAGGGTACAGGAGCCTCTGAGCTGCCTGCAGCCGAAAGGCACTCAGCCTGCTTAACAGATCTACCAACCCCTGTCCCCCCTTCTGGAGCGGCAGGTACAGCACTGCTTTGCGCACCCAATGCAGCCCGTCCAGAAATCCAGGAGCAGGGTCTGTATCTGGGACACCAGGGCCGGTGGGGGGTCCAGACATGCATAAGTGTGCCAGAGCATGGAGGCCACCAAGATATTAAAAACAATTGCTCTCCCCCTAAAGGAGAGCTGGGGCAGCAGCCACTGCCATGCCCTCAACCGGCTCTGTACCCTCTCCAGCAGGCCAGCCCAGTTCTCCTGCGTCTCCCCCAAAGTCACACCCAGCACCCGAGGGCCTGAGAGAGACCACTGCAGCCCCGCAGGGAGGGCAGGGGGTGCAGAAACCTCCCACACCCCAACCAGATGAGCGCTGCTCTTGACCCAGTTGACCCTGGCTGAGGAGGCCCTGCTGAACTCCTCCAGACACTCCCACAATGACCTGGACGTCTCACTGGCCAGACTGTGTGTCTCAGCAGCATAGGCCGACACCCTTGGGTGACAAGGGATGGACAGCCCGGCTAGCAGCCTGTGCAGCAGGGGCTCGATAGAAAGGGAGTATAGCATCCCTGACAGACTGCAGCCCTGTCTGATGCCTCCATGGATGGGAATAGGCTCACTCAGGCCACCATTGATCTTCAGCACAATAAACACATGACAGTACAGCAGCTGAATAAATTCTACGAACCGCGGGCCGACACCAACTGCTCTCAGCACCTGAAACAGGCACTGCGGCCGGCATGATGTCTCTGAGCCGCTTAGCCAGAGCCTTAGACAGGATCTTATAGTCCTGACACAGCAGCGCCACTGGCCTCATGTTCACAATGGAGGACAGATTCCCCTTCTTGGGCAGCAGGGTCAGAATAGCTCTACGACAGCTAATGGGCAGCAGCCCAGCTCACAGTCCCTCCTGCAGCACTGAGAGCAGGTCCGGGCCCAGCTCAGTCCAAAACTCTGAGAAAAACTCCACAGTGAGCCCATCCAGCCCCGGTGCCCAGCCCTTATTGAGCTCTTGCATTGCGCAGGTCAGCTCTGCCAGAGTTAATAGGGCCTCCAGCCCCTTGACCCCATCCTGTGGGAACTTAGGCAGACCCTGTAGAAACTGCTGCTGCTGCTCCAGGCTGCCCGGCTCTGTGGAGTACAGCTCCCTATAGAACTGGGCGGCATGACTACACATCTCTTGCCCATCCTGCAGCACGCGGCCCTGAGCCGTCCTCAGGCAGAGCATCACCCTGCTCTGCTGCCGCCTGCATTCCAACCCAAAGAAGAACTTGATGGGCGCATCCATCTGTGTCAGGCTCTGGAACTGCGAGCGCACCATTGCTCCTCGAGCCCGCGTCCTTAGCAGCTCTGACAATGCCTGCTGCATAGCTTTGAGGTCCTCTAATGCCCCTGAATCTCCAGAGTCCAAGGCTCGGTGGAGCACCTGAATCTCTCCTTCTAACTCCTTCATAGATTCATTCAAGCTGTCAGTCCTATGCTCAGTGTACTTCTGGCAGAAGAGCCTGGTCTGAACCTTGCCAATGTCCCACCACTGTCTCAGGGAGGCAAACCTAGGGCGCTCTGATCTCTGCCAAAAGAAAAGAAAAGAATTACAAAAAATCCTGTCCTGCAGCAAGCTATTATTGAAAAGCCAGTAGGCACTGCACAGCCGGATAGGAGGCAGGGAGACACTCACAGTGATGAGACAGTGGTCAGTGGTCAGGTGGGGGTGATATGGCAGCCACCGATCAGATTGACATGATGTCTAAAAGTATAAAATCTATCCAGCCTGGCTAGCAACATAATGCTAGTACCCGGCCTCACCCAGGTGTACTGTTTCACCTTTGGGTTGGCATTCCTCCAGACATCGACCAGATTGTGCAACTGTGTATTACCTTCCAGCTGTTTTGCCGACTGTGGACTGGGCTCCAAATGATTCCTATCTAATCTATAGTCCACAGTACAGTTCCAATCACCCCCCCAAAACCAGGATGTCCTCAGCCCCACAGTCTGCTAGCGCTTTGCTGAGCACCGAAAACACTGACAGTCTGTCTCTCACAGCATTGGGGGCATAGATATTAATAAACACTAAGGTCCTTCCCCCGCTCTCAGCCTTTACCATCAACAATCTTCCACCAACAAACTCTGTTTTCTTAAAATAATCAATTTTAAAAGTGTGTGAAAATAAAATCCCAACTCCCCCACTCACACTAGACCCTTGGCTAAACACACTCTCTCCTTTCCACTCCCGCTGCCACTCACAATCATTCACACTGTCTGCGTGTCTCTTGTACAAATAAAAATTGAGACATAAGAAAACATACTATTAACCATTATCTTTAGATTGCAAAGCAGTCCTGACAACACTCTTTCCACTTCTTTAACCTGTAGCACTCCGGCTCACTAAACTCCGCGAGTGCCACATCCTGCAGGATCACTTGTGCAGATGCCAGGAACTGCTTTGCATAAGGGAAGAAGTTTTCTAAAACTATATTCCTCTTCCCCTTTGTCTCCCTTAAAAAATCCTTAATGCTTTTAGCACTGTATCCCACAGTGTCAGTGGAGGCGGGCTCGCCCTGGGAGTCAGCGATGTCCCCCTCAGCAGCGCTGTCCGAGTCTGCGCTCTCCACAGCCGCAGCACTGCACTCAGACTCCCGGCGCCGCAGCCGGTCGGCCACCTTGGGTTGAGATGGCAGGTTCCCCCAGACAGACTCCCCTGACTGCGAGTCCCGCCGCCACACAGCCCCAACACCGCCTCCGGGATCCTCCTCACCAGCCGTCCTCGCAATATTTGCCTTTTTAGACAACTGTATCAACGGCCTCAGAAGACGGGGCAGACTGCTTCTGCTGTCTTTTCCTGGGCACTTTAAACCCATCATCACTGGCTAAGTGTTCAGTCTTGGTGGCGGCCGCATCAGCAGCAACAGCAGCTCCCTCCTCGGCTAACTGAGCCCGTGCCTGCTCTGCATTCTCACTGCTAGCAGCTTCCCCACTAGGCTCCCCTACTCTGTCCGCACCGAGGCCAGTAGCGTTTGCCACCGCCTCCCCCTCACCGCTCCCCCGGCCGGCAGATACAATACAATTATAAATCACAATAAGATGTAATAAAGTACAGGAAAACAAAATGTAATGAAATGTGATCTTTAATACACACAAATATGTATATCTGGTCGGTAGCGTCTTGGACTCAGGTTCCTCTTCATGGAGGGGAATGTGGATGAGTTTGTACCATTCTTGGGAGGCTCTGCCTTGTTGGGGTTTTGCTGTGATCCAGGTGAACAGCAGATCGGGCATAGGTGGGCATGTGGGTAGAGGAGGAGGAAGGCCGGTCAAGCAAATAAGCTTGCTAAGGTACGCAGCAGCAGCAAACAGCCCCCCCATCCAGCCAGCCAGGCAGTCTGGCTGGCAGTGACTGAGAGGTTGACAGATGGCAAGCAACGGAATGCACGTGCTCTGTGATGTCATAGCAGTCAGCTCAGAGAGAGGTTCGTGATGTCATCGCTGAGCTGGCTGGCTCTGTGTGTCTTGCTGGCTGTGTGTGTGTGTGAGAGAGAGAGAGATAGAGTGTGTTTGTGTGTGTGTATGTGTGTGTGAGTGGGTGGCTGTGTTAGTCTCTGTCTCTCTCTCTGTCTCTCGCTCTGTAGATGCATCATAGGGAACATATGTAACAATCTCTCTTTTTGTTTACCAAAAATGTGAATGAACGTATTTCAAGTGGGTTTTGCCTTGGTTGGAAACGTTTTAAGATTATTTATGAAATGTAAATTGGATTTGTCTCAATTCTCTGTAGTTTTCAATATATGTGCCATTCAGTAGCGTTCATGTTACAGATGTGTCCTATGCAGTGGTAGGGTCAATAAAATGTCAGTAAAACTTTATTCTGATAGCTTTGATTATAATTTTTTTTCTCATGAACAACAAATGCTATTTGCTTGATTTTTACAGAGTATGTCATAAATTCCATTTTTATGAAGCCTGACAAATTGTATGCTGTACTATTGATTATTTTGAAAGTTACATAATTTGTTTGTTTTCCCTATCATGTTACAAATGTTCCCTATGTGAAAGATGCATTATATCTTAATAATGTCAAAACAATTAAAGATATACAGATTATGAATTTCGGTAAAGTTATAACACATTGCTATTAACTATGTGTGTCAGTAAAAGTTAAAGAAATCCTGACAGTTTTTTTATTGATCCTGCAAAATAAGTGTTTAGGGAACATTTTTAACTTAACGTTAGGGTTTGGGTTATGAATATAATTGATATATAGAATTGTTAAGAAGTGTAAATGTTTATATTCCACTTTTCATGGATTGTCTGAAAGTTTCAGTTCTATATTCGGTTTGGAAACCGTTTTTTCTATTTGTGTATATGAAAGATATACATCTATACAATATCTTCACTATTAAAGATAAACACATTATTATTTTCGGCATTGTTGAAGCTCATTGGTATTACTGTGACATTAGTTTATTTTTGAAAAATATAAATATATATGAAAAGGTATCGTGAAAGAAATTAGAAACACCGTATACATTATTTTACTTTATAGCAGGGAGGAATCGCTATGTGTTATGTTGTTCCCCCAAGAACATATTATTTGAGTTGCATGTTGTAAAGCCGGACAGGTTAGAGTGACGCACGTCTTTGTGTTCTGGATAGAGAGGAGTAGTGGCGCTGCACTGCTGTGCTCGGCATTGTATTTGTACCTGCAACTCGGTTCATAAGAGACATAAACAAAAGTGCCAGGAACAATAAATTGTGTCAAGCAGTCCTGATGTAAACTGAACCCCAAACAACATGTCTACCTCCGAAGAGACTCGTTTCACGGTTTACAGACTGGCGGCAGCGAGGGATATTGTTTGCTTTTGTTTTTTCTCTACCGAGGCCGGATGCAGTGAGCTGTGCTTGCGGGTGACTGAGACAAAACCATGTCGGTGGTGAGTGAACTGTACTGTTAAAATCGGAAAATAATAATAAAAAAAAACGTACGAAAGTAATAAACCGCTATGTCAAGTCATTTAACCGCAAATAGCTAAGTTAAACAAGTATATAAAAAAAACATGGAAAATCCGATAGACAGATTGATTAATGTTGACGCAGCAAATGGAAATGAAGCGATTAATGCAGAAAGACGCACGAATACGACAGAGTAACACATGATCGTGTTGAGCTGCCTCCTTGCTTTCACGGAGATGGGAAGGATAAAGAAAGTTTCTCTCTGTGGAACACGCGTCTGGAATTGGCTGTAAAAGCTGCACAAACAGCACCAGGATCTTGCAACAATTGTACCAACACGTTTAAGTGCTGATGCACTGTCATACTGGGTTTCTTTACCCTCTGAAATGCAAAAAGACTATGCTAAAACAGTAGAGACATTAAAATAAGTCTTTGGAAGAAAAGAAAACCTACTGCATTTTCAAACTTTTGTTAATGCAAGACCCCGTCAGCCTAAAGAAGCATTAGAAGTTTATGCAGCCGAAGTAAGCAGACTTGTGCAAGAGGCGTTTCCCAATTACGGACAGCCAGCTATTGAAATGGAGCGTTTTAGACGTTTTGTTGCTGGTTTAGACCCAGTGCTGCAGGCAAAGTGTTATGAGCATGGTGCAAGTAGATTGGAGGAAGCCCTAAAAATGGCTTGCAAGTGGGAGCGGGTCAGGAAGCATTAAGAACTGCCTCTTCACATTTCTAAAGCACAATAAATGAGAAGGTTCTGGAACAACCATCTATATGTAAATCTGGAAATATCCTAACAGCTATGGTGTCAAGCAAGTCCATTTCATCTACGTCAGAGGAATCCCCCAAATTACTACAAGCTATTGCAGATTTAACTGCAGATGTTAAAGCATTCAGAGTAGAGGTGAGCCAGTTGAAGCAACAGCAAGAAAATCTCAAACATGTGCACAGCCAGTACAAAGAGGGGAAAAAGAACCGTCAGCCCTCTCCAGAATGGATGAAACAAGAGAAATATCGTGCATCACCTGATGGGTATAATTCTTCCTCTAGATCACAAAGAGATGTTTCTTCGCCTTTATAGAAACATGTGTCCTGGACCAAGACCCGGACATCATTCCCTACATAGGCAAAAATATGAAAGGTGGCCTCCATCACCAAGCAACCATTACTATTCAAGAACTAACAGTCCTAGCAATCGCTATCACTCATCTCACCCTGATCAGCACTGCAGTTCAAGATATTCTCGTAGTCCATCTGCATCCTACTCACACTCAAGGGACAGGTACACCAGGAGAACACCCAGTCCACATCACCATGAGAGAAGGCCTGATTGCAGATACAGCAAACGTCATCTTTGCTTTGATTCTGAGGATCCCACCTATCAGGGAAACGAGTGGTAGCAGGTGCTGCGGGCCAAGTAGCTGCTACATTGAATTACAGGGACCCAGAGTCTGAAGCTTCAGCTTTAAAAGACTCTCCAACCTCATATTGTTTTGCTGTTATTGAAGACACTGCTGTTCAAGCCTTCATTGATACTGGTTCACAAATTTCTTTGATCAGTGAAAATTTAAGAGTGTCAATTCCAGCACTGAAGACAAAGTCCATCAGAAAGACATACGTGTTGGAAAGGTCAGTGACTGGTGAGTGCCTTGATACTCTTGGAACAGTAACCATTAGTATTAGACTTGGAGAGGAGGTTTTTCATCATGATGTTCAAGTGATAAGAAATTCCAATCAAGCTGTCATACTCGGAAGGGATTTTCTGCAGAAACACCATGCAGTGATTGATGTACAAGGACAATTACAGTTGTGGAACTGGAAAGTCCCACTGTTGTTCTCTAAGCAAATCACACCTCTTTGTTGCAATGCTGTGACATTTGTGCCAATCAACATTCCTGCAATGACTGAGATGAATATCATGGCAAAGTTGCAGCCATTTACAGAAAATCAAATCTCAACTCCAAATTACTTAGGAATGCAACTACCCAGGTCTGTTTGTTGCCAGAACAATGTCTCCAGCGACGAAAGGATTAACAACCGTTGGTGTCATGAATCCTACCAATGACGACTGCCATGTCCCAAGTAACACACCACTGGGAAATTTTTACTCTCTGATAAATCAGGGAGGTGAAGAGTTCCAGGTTATTGAGGCTACTGTGCAGAATATCAGGCAGACAGAAGGCACAAAGTTACCCACAGTGGACTTCAGTCAGTCTAAATTGAGTGATCCACAAATGGACCAGCTGGAGAACTTACTTTTGAAGTATTGTGATGTGTTTAGTTCACATGAACATGACTATGGCTGCACAGATGCTGTAAAGCACCACATTGGAACTGGAGATGCCCTACCGATCCGCCAACATGCTTACAGGACTTCTCCAGCTTTGAAGCCTGAAATAGAAAAACAAGTTCAGCAGTTGCTGGCCCATGACCTCATTGAGGAGAGCTGCAGCCCTTGGGCTTCACCTGTTGTTTTAGTCAAGAAAAAGGACGGCAGCTACAGATTTTGCATTGACTTCAAGAAATTAAACCCTGTCACCATACGGGACTCGCATCCCTTACCACGGATTTCTGAAGCTTTGGACAGCCTGGCAGGGGCATGCTGGTTTACTACCATGGACCTGTCAAGTGGTTATTGGCAGGTTCAGCTGGCATCAGAATACCAGGAGAAGACCGCATTTACCACCGGCAGCGGCTTATACCATTTTAAGGACATGCCAATGGGACTGACCAATGCACCACCTACCTTCCAACGTTTAATGGAGCTTTTGCTTCGTGGTCTACACTGGAAGATCTGCCTCATCTGTTTGGATGATGTTTTGATTTTTAGCAAAACCTTTCCTGAACATCTGCAGAGTTTGGAAGATGTCTTTCTTCGCTTTTGATAGGCAGGACTAAAGCTGAAGGCCAGTAAATGTCAGCTTGCATGGGATGAAGTCTCTTTCCTGGGACATGTAATCACCAAGGGTGGTCTCAGACCAGATTCCAGGAAGCTGGACAAAGTGAAAGATTGGCCAACACCAAGAACACCTACTGAGGTGAGAGCTTTTGTGGGTCTCTGTTCCTATTACAGACGATTCGTTAAAAACTTTGCACAAAAAGATGCAAAACAGGTATGTTCTTGTTGTAATGGATTATTTTACATGCTATGTGAATCTCTTTCCTTTAAAAGATCAGTGTGCAACAAGTGTAGCTCAATGCTTGTTTGAAGACTTCATCCGTCAACATGGTATACCTGAGTCCATCCACACTGACCAGGGCAGACAGTTTGAGTCTGATCTGGTGAAGCAGCTATGTAGCAAGTTGGGAATTGAGAAGACACGAACATCTCCGTATCATGCCCAATCAGAGGCATGGTGGAAAGACTGAAACGGACATTAAAAGACCAATTAGCTATATCTACCAAATACAGTACATCTACCAAAATGGAGGAGAATGGGACAAATACCTCTCACAGGTGGAAGTTGCGTACAATTCAAGTGTACATTCCAGTACTGGATATACTCAATTTTTCCTTGCTCATGATCGGGAACCTTGTCTGCCAGTGGACGTTTTGTTGAACTGCAGTTCATTTACTACTCAAGCAACTCTGGGCACACCAGCTGCTTATGCCCAGGATGTCTTTAACCGCCTGTCACATGCTTTTGACATGGCCGCTCAGTAGTCGAAAGAATCTAAACTACTGCAAAAGACTCACTATGATCAAAAGCTTGCTTTTAACCCCTATGCTGAAGGTGATCTTGTTTTCCTTGATGATCCTGCCAATCAAAGGAATAAACTTGGTCCTAGATGGAAAGGGCCATATAGAGTTCTGAAGAGGTTGGATAAAGACGGTTGTCCTGGCGTGACCTATGAAATCAATGACCCAAAAGATCCACGATCCAAATCATGGATTGTACATTACAATCGGGTGAAGGCATACAAAGGTCCTTGGTCTGACTTACCTGCTCATCCAGAAGCACCTCCACAGCTGTTTAGAGATCCTGATGATGCACCTATCAGTCCGCCATCAACACTGACGGCTTTGTCTGGAGACGTCCCTTACCCACTTCCAGTTCCAGCGAGCTCCAGTCATCACTCGATGCCGTCTCTCTCTCTTCTTTCTTCTACAGCTCCTGTCCAGAGGGATATGCTACCTGTTCCAGGTGTTGTTCCACAGCCTGCTCTAGCACTTGAGCCATGCCCAGGTGTCACCCATTCTTCCAGCCTTCGGGATGCCTAAGTCAGAGTGCACCCAGAGACTGTGTCTTTTCTCTTACCTCAGCGACCGCAGACTCCTGTGGCATTACCTGCTGGATGTACCTAGTGGTCGTAAAGTTATGAAACCTGACAAGTTTAAAGATTTAGTTATTTCGTAGTACATACCTGTTTTCATGTTACGTTACAGTTCAATTCAGTAATGGCTTCTAATTTGTCATTCTTAAAAAAAAAAAAAAAAAAGTTCCTATTGTACTGATATACATCTATTGTGATTTAATTACTGCAACATCAGTTTATTATTTGGAAAATCTAAGTATATATATATATATATATATATATGTAAATGTATAAAAATGTAACATTAGAAATACTGTATGATTTATTTAATTAAGAAACGAGGACGATTTAAATAAAGTGGGGGAAGACTGAGACATTAGTCTATTTTTGAAAAATATAAATATCTATGAAAAGGTATCGTAAAAGAAATTAGAAACACTTTATGCATTATTTTACTTTATAACCGGGAGAAATCGCTATGTGTTATGTTGTTCCCCTAAGAACATATTTCAGTTGCATGTTGTAAAGCCGGACAGGTTAGAGTCACGCACGTCTTTGTGTTCTGGATAGAGAGGAGGTGGCGCTGCACTGCTGTGCTCGGCATTGTATTTGTAACTGCAACTCGGGCTCCAGCACCGGCACCATGTCGGTGGAAAAGCGCTAAGTGAGCTCACACTGAGCTCAGTGTAATGTCTGCTCTGGAGAGCTCACAGTGTGACCTAGTCGTGAGTTCACGTCTTTACTGGGTAGTCCTTGACAACTTAATTGACTCAATTCTTGGGCTTAATTGGTCAAAATGACCATTGGTTGAAGGTACTCAGGGACTGATGTGTAGAGAGACTTATTAAACCTGCAGGATTGTGGTTTTCCCAGATCAGAATTAACCAGCTCACCACAAAGGAATTTAGGATTTACACTTCTTAACAATTCTATATATCAATTATATTCATACCCCTAACCCTAACACTAAGCCTAACTTTAAGTTAAAAATGTTCCCTAAACACTTATTTTGCAGGATCAATAAAAAACTTTCAGGATTTTTTAAACTTTTACTGACACACATAGTGAAAAGCGATGTGTTATAACTTTACCGTAAATCTGAATATCTTTAGTTGTTTTGACATTATTAAGATATAATGCATCTTACACATAGGGAATATTTGTAACATGTTAGGAAAAACAAACAAATGATGTACAAATATACAAATTGTCAGGCTTCATTAAAATTTAATTTATGACATACTCTGTAAAAATCAAGCCAACAGCATTTGTTGTTCACAAGAGAAAAAATATGAGCTGGTGTATAAACACACATACGATTATACAGCATTTTTTGCAGCTTCGCCAGACCTAATTTCAAATGTTGTTGGTAAATTATATAATTAGTGAGGACCCTCTATTTGCATTTGTTCCCCTCCATAATTGCTAAAATAAAGTTTTACTGACATTTTATTGACCCTACCACTGCATAGGACACATCTGTAACATGAACGCTACTGAATGGCACATACATTGAAAACTACGGAGAACTGAGACAAATCCACTTTACACTTCATAAATAATCTTAAAACGTTTCCAACCAAGGCAAAACCCACTTGAAATACGTTCATTCACATTTTTGGTAACAAAAAGAGAGATTGTTACATATGTTCCCTATGATGCATCTACAGAGCGAGAGACAGAGAGAGAGAGAGGGAGACAGGGAGAGACAGACAGACACTAACACAGCCACCCACCCACCCACTCACACACACTCTATCTCTCTCTCTCACACACACACACATACACACAGCCAGCAAGACACACAGAGCCAGCCAGCTCAGCGATGACATCACGAACCTCTCTCTGAGCTGACTGCTATGACATCACAGAGCACGTGCATTCCGTTGCTTGCCGTCTGTCAACCACTCAGTCACTGCCAGCCAGACTGCCTGGCTGGCTGGATGGGGGGGCTGTTTGCTGCTGCTGCATACCTTAGCAAGCTTATTTGCTTGACCGGCCTTCCTCCTCCTTCGGCAACATGCCCAGCTCTGCCCGATCTGCTGTTCACCTGGATCACAGCTCCGCCCCAACAAGGCAGAGCCTCCCAAGAATGGTACAAACTCATCCACTTTCCCCTCCAATACAAATGCACTGAATTGAGAGAGAGAAGTGCTAGGGCACATCTGTAACATAAACTGGAACATTCGTCATATGCTTAGGGAACATTCATAACATACAGGGAACATTTGTAAAACGAATTAGGGAACCTTTGTGACATACTAAAAGGACATAATGGTAGGTGTTGGGCACTGTGGATGGAAAGTTAGAATTCTTTCCCTCATATCAATTCTACTCTCTTGTATACTTAAGAAAGATAAGGTCAAGCCAGGAGGACAGGCCAGAAGGTAGCTTGTTTTCTGTTCGTTATTTACTATGAGAACCTTGGAGATATTGTCAAACAGTATGATTGAAGTGCCTGCCCCCTAATCCATGTGTTGACCTATGAACTCTGATATATATATATATTCTGCTTAGCTAACTCTCTAATGATAATATAGTAATGACTCTGTGATTGTAACCAGATCTTTGTTTTTTGTGTATAAAAGCCTCTGACTTTTAAATGAAGGCAGAGCGACTTTGGGATCTTCTTGATTCACTGTTCCTCTCCACGCTGCGTGTATTAAAGGCATTGCAGCGAACGTTCCAACCTGATTGAAGATGGTTTTTCTTCCACATTACATGGCGACGAGGATGGGATTGCTAACCCTGACACAGAGGACTGGAATGGCCAGACCAGTGACCAGCAAAACCGCGCCAGCAAAATAGAAAAAGGTAAAGGAACCTTTTTGAAAAATTCCCTACTGCGGTGCTTTGCTTTCACTTGTCTGCTCGCCTGGCCCTCTGACGATCAGGTAACGCAATCTATATTTTATTAAACGTTGTTGCTTGCCTTATATCAATTACTTGAGGCAGGAAATGTTTTCTTGCTTGTTAAGAAACAAAGTTTCTTAGTGTTACCATAGACTTGACTGTGTCTTCTTGTTTATGAAGTAATAGGACTGTGTCTTCCTATTTAACCTGGGTTGCCATGAACTTGACTGTGTCTTCTTGTTTATGAAGAAACAGGACTGTGTCTTCCTGTTTGGGTTCCCGTAGACAAAAGTGTGTCTGTAAAACTGCAGGGTAGGTTTGACCTACAATTAGAAAAAAAAAAATTGTTCAATATCTGATATGTCGGTGATAATATAAATGCACGTGTTTTGTAGAAACATAAATGGTAAATGAAGAAACGTCATGAAGTTATATACAAGTTATATAAATGCAAACATATTGAAAAACATGTTTGTTATTATTCGTATATAGGATTTATTTTAATTTGTGTTTTGTTTTGTTATATTTTTATTTCTTTTTACTTTTTTTCTTTTTTCCCCTGTCATTTTGTTATTATTTTGTGTGCTTGTATGTCTTGGTAGTTGTGTACAAAACGTTACATAGACAATGCGTGGTAACGGCTCCAGTAAAATGGGTGACCCGCCACCCAAAGGTACACATGTCAGATATTTGTATGATAACTATGGAGTGAAGATGTGCGCGATGTGCACAAGTGGTTTGACTGGAAAATAGGTGACAGAAAGTTAAGGTTTCCAGAAGATGGGACTTTTGATTCAGATAGAATTGAGCACCTAGAAACGGTTTTGCAAAATAGGAATACAAAACCGGGAGAAGTAAATAGTTATATTTCCCAAAAGTTAGAACCAAATTGGCACTGCTCTAAAGCCAATTCTATCGCCCAATAGACTTATTATGCAATAAAACCTTTTTTTTTTAACTAGAGCAAATATGTATTATTCGTTCATTACAAAGCATTGGCTTTGTTATCACATACATTTTTTTAGAACTAGTTTTTCACTCAATTCCAATATACAATAATACAATACACCATAGTAGCATTATTCAGTGTGTATCCACTTACATCACATTGAAACATCACATATCATTTCACACTTCAGTCACACATCCAAACAGCACAATTCTTTCAATCCAGTAGTCACTCTAATAAACTATGGAAAGGATAGTTCATGAAATGCCCATAGTCCCACCAGACTCTGTATCCTTGTGCTTAGATTTAAAAGAGGTTGGAGTTGTATGACTATTCATGTTTCTTCCCAATCTATTTCCATATTGTTTCTTCAGGCCTTTTCCTGAAAGATTAAATTGTTATTTTTCAGCACCTGAAATCAATCAGAAATGCATTGTTAATAATCTGTCCGTCTATTCCTGGACATCGCCACCCTCCTGTTGTCAATTGGAATCAGCAGAGTTAGTTGGTTTATTACTTTTACCAGAGTATGGTAAGCATCGTATGTTTCCACCATCCCCCTCCCTCCTGTCCGTCCACACACGCTGGCATCAGTGGCCATGAGGACGGATTATGGGCTGCAGCACTTAGAGCGGAGGCCAATGTGAGAGGGGAGACTATGCACTGATGTGTCATGGCATATGAGTAGGGAACCTGTGGACTAAATGTGAGTGAAATTCATTGTTGTTGGTTCCTGTGAAGACAGATAATAGTAGTTATTTTTCTATTCATCTGTATCAACATCAGTATTATTAGCATTAGTAATGTTACTATTCTCGATTTCCCAAAACATTACTGTCGGTTGACAATGTTGCTTGGTTTGTAGTAGTACATCTGTATTTAGTTACAAGGCAGCTCTCTTATCTCTCTCAGTGGGGAGCTGACCTCACAGACACTTTCACTGCCCCAACGCCCCCTCTGAAAACATCACTCTGTATCCTAACAGCTGTTCTTTCTCCTTTCCTAATTTCTTACTAGACAATTCAATTTATATTTATTGACATGTATTATTAGTATTTATACACATATTTCGCTCCATTATTTGAGTTAACAGATTAAGATATTTTCCTAATAAAATATACCACATACCTCAGGAACACAAATTTTCAAAAAAATGTGTTCAGTCAATGATTTCCCCAATGAAGAGCCTGCGTGGGCACTAAGACTGTCCGCCTGCACGGCTCATATATGTCTTTATTGTGTCACTTCCTCCTATTGAAGTCCAATCTACACCGGTACATGTTCAGAAGAACTGATCCCAAAGCCAGATTGAACTGATCAATAGTTCATTTCTTACCTACACCTTGTATTTAGGGATCTTATATCTGGGGATTTCAAAAACTGTTCATTGTGGAACTCATAACTACCAAATGACCACACCTTTAATTTCCTGGAGTATCTGGTTATCTATGTATTTATATCTTCACCAAATTTCACTGTATCCTCAGATTTCCATTTCAAAAATTAGCTCTAATTCAATTTTCAACATTTATTTTTTTAATTCTGGTTGGTAAAACTCATTGTAATAGTATTTTTATGTTTTATTTTCTCCTTCAAAATTATGCAATACTAATTTTAGCTCACTTATTCAATGCTCATAATTTATATTTCTATAGTATCCTTAAAGTTCTTACCTTTTGACTAATTCACTCATCTTAAATCCAAAGTCTAATTTTAACTTTTACTTCAGGTATTTTATGCTATGCACCAATAACCAAATATTTTCTAAAATAAGACTATAATATGTCACTATACTGTTTACATTCTCCTGCTATGGGTTTTACATCAGGCTGTCACTCAGGGCTGCACCAGAGTGCTGCTCCTGTGGATTCCAGCCTTTAGTTTTCCTTTAATTTGACTTTACAGAATTTGTCCATAATATGATTTTTACAAACAAATTATTGTTCTTCTGAGGCTTAGAGGACACCATTACTATTTATTTACTTTATTAGTATTATTAATCTATGTATTTAGTGTATGTTTTGTATTACTTTAACATTATTCTTATAATTGATGTATTATTCATTTCTAATTTCTGATGCTTTATGCACTCTGTAATGTCTAAAGTTAAATGTCTAAATCCTCATTAATCTGTTGTTAAAACATCAATGACTGCGTAATTGTACATTTAATTCTGAAATTATTGGTTATTTCCCTTCTCAGTCTTATTCTGTACTATGTACAATATTAAAAATACAAAGCATACAAAACAGACATTTACCTTACATAACCTTCAGACTATATATATACATAAACACACAAAGCACATACAGATTGACATCCAAAGATAATTCAGATATTAGATTAGTGGCGTGTTTTGTTGACCCTGCAGTGTCTCAAACAGCCCTTAGCATTTATTAATTTATTATATTGTTATTATTAAAAATCAGATGTAAAATAATCTTTGAAATACACTACATTGGTGTTTTCTTGATCTATTATGATGAATTTCTTCTCTAAATTCTTATAATTCAGACAAAGAATTATGAAAACTTTGTAGTTTTTTTATCTTGCCTTTACCATTTTAAGTTTAACAATTAAAACTTGTAGGAATTCACATACAGACACTTATTTAATGCTATTATGCCAACCCTATCTTTGCCAACGATGGGGCTATAACGTTGGACTTTATGTACCTCTGGTTCCATCTGGTTATTGACTACCACTAACTCTGGCCCTGGCATACAAGGATTTCCTTGCTTAACCTGGGGCTCAGCAGGCCTCGTCGTACCTTTCGGTTCCCTTGGCATCTCTCCCCACAGATCTGTCTTACCTGGAGATCACCCTACTGTGATCCTCCGCTGTACAGTCAACCTTTCTGTTTGTTTTACCTCTACCTCTCCACAGGTTCTCTTTAAATTACAATCTGAGAGCCTCACACAATCCCGAGATCAAATCTAAATATACAGGGTGGTCATTTTAAAGGTACTCACCCATGCTTTGGTCCCGGGAGTGGAGGCAAGTTTAGATCCTCGTTCGTGACGCCAAGTTGTAGAACCGTGTCAGAAATAAGTGGAGAAGTCGCGGAGATAAAGCAAACAGAACTTTAATCGAGCCATTCGGAAGCCCCACGTCAGGAATAATTCCTTCAGTGAGACTTAATGTTTACAGACATGAGTACAACTTTATTGGAAAAATGACGTAACATCTTATGGCCGTTCATCCAATCAGAAGATACAGGTCCGGGTCCGTTTTACGATCTGTCCTCCCGTGAAGAGGTGATGGATCCTAAGCAGATGTCTGTCTTTGATGTGCACTAGGAAGATGCGATCCCACGGTCTTCATTTACCTAGTGTCGATCGCTCTTTAACAAAAACAATTCCTCCCTGTCTGGAGAAACAATTCAGTCATAAACAAATTCTCAGCAGACAGCTGTAGGCTATTTCGGCACTGTGTAATCTTTCATTACTGACAGGAGTTTCTAACAAACCGACCTTGTTGACCCTTTACTTGTCCTGCTAAATCTAATCTGCTCAGCCTGTATACAAAACTACTTCTAATGCTAGTATTAATATAAAACATTATATAATTCTCACAAAACACTTTCTTCAACTTCCTATACAGTCTTCAAAAGCTATCCGACTATAGCAGCTGGTGTTTGAAGACACATACAATTATACAGCATTTTCTGCAGCTTCGCAAGACCTAATTTTAAACGTTGTTGGTAAATTAGATAATTAGTGAGGACCCTCTATTTCCATTTCTTCCTCCATAATTGCTAAAATAAAATTTTACTGACATTTTATTGACCCTACCACTGCATAGGACACATCTGTAACATGGACGCTACTGAATGGCACATACATTGAAAACTACGGAGAATTGAGACAAATCCAATTTACACTTCATAAATAATCTTAAAATGTTTCCAACCAATGCAAAACCCACGTGAAATACGTTCATTCACATTTTTGGATAACAAAAAGAGAGATTATTACATATGTTCCCTATGATGCATCTACAGAGCGAGAGACAGAGAGAGACAGAAAGACAGACAGACACTAACACAGCCACCCACCCACCCACCCACTCACACACACACACACACTCTATCTCTCTCTCTCTCTCACACACACACAGCCAGCAAGACACAGAGCCAGCCAGCTCAGCGATGACATCACGAACCTCACTCTGAGCTGACTGTTATGACATCACAGAGCACGTGCATTCCGTTGCTTGCCATCTGTCAACCACTCAGTCACTGCCAGCCAGACTGCCTGGCTGGCTGGATGGGGGTGCTGTTTGCTGCTGCTGCGTACCTTAGCAAGCTTATTTGCTTGACCGGCCTTCCTCCTCCTCTACCCACATGCCCACCTATGCCCGATCTGCTGTTCACCTGGATCACAGCTCCGCCCCAACAAGGCAGAGCCTCCCAAGAATGGTACAAACTCATCCACGTTCCCCTCCATGGAAAGCTTAAACAAAAGGCAATAGCGTTATAAGTAATGAAGAGGAACCCGAGTCCAAGACGCTTCCGACCAGCCATACATATTTGTGTGTATTAAAGATCACATTTTATTACATTTTGTTTTTCTGTACTTCATTACATCTTATTGTGATTGATAATTTTATTCATTATATTCCATATGTATGTATGTAAGTTTGCATGTCCAATTGCTTTGACAGTACAACTGCACTAATTTGAGAGAGAGAGAGAGAGAGAAGTGCTAGGGCACATCTGTAACATAAACTAGGGAACATTCGTCACATGCTTAGGGAACATTCATAACTTTACAGGGAACATTTGTAAAATGAATTAGGGAACCTTTGTGACATACTAAAAGGACATACTGGTAAGATGTTGGACACATTTGAAACAACAAAAATGGCATTTGGTTATTTATTAGGGACATTTATACCAGTCTGTGCAAATATCTATGCATATTCCAATGTTTGCTGCAGGACTTACAGATTGAGTGAGGGGGTCAATATGTTTGATTCAGAACTAACCACTGCTTCCTCAATTTTGTTTTAAACATAATTTAAAAGAAAAGTGGGCTATACATTGGTCTGGAAAAAAGGAGCAGTGGTCCCTAAGACAATTCATTTAGTTTTTGGAAACAATTCCTAAAACCCATTTTCTGTAAAATATGTTATCAACTTGCATTAATAGATCATCCAAAGTACAATCATACTAATCATGAAAATGTTCATATTATTACATTCTAAGGGTTCTAGTCTATTGTGTATTGTAATTATTATCAGGCCCTTCTCTTATGTTTTACAGTTGTTATTATTATTCCGTACAATACAGGGATTAAATAAAGCATTTTAACCACAAAGTATTGGCTACAGTTATGATGCCTACTTCAGTGTTCATATGCATACAGTTTCTGAGGTCTGGACCACTGCACAGTAGTCCCTGGAGTTGTAGTCCAGACCACTGCAAAATTCGTGCTGAAGTGATCTGGATCACCACCCAATGGCCCAAGGACCACTGCAAACTTGGATTTCAATGTTTTTGTGTAATCCATGTTGCAATAGCAACTACCATGTTCCTTTGTGGTGAGCTGGTTAATTCTGATCTGGGAAAACCACAATCCTGCAGGTTTAATATGTCTCTCTACACATCAGTCCCTGAGTACCTTCAACCAATGGTCATTTTGACCAATTAAGCCCAAGAATTGAGTCAATTAAGTTGTCAAGGACTACCCAGTAAAGACGTGAACTCACGACTAGGTCACACTGTGAGCTCTCCAGAGCAGAAATTACACTGAGCTCAGTGTGAGCTCACTTAGCGCTTTTCCACCGACATGGTGCCGGTGCTGGAGCCCAAGTTGCAGTTACAAATACAATGCCGAGCACAACAGTGCAGCGCCACCTCCTCTCTATCCAGAACACAAAGACGTGCGTGACTCTAACCTGTCCGGCTTTACTACATGCAACTGAAATATGTTCTTAAGGGAACAACATAACACATAGTGATTTCTCCCTGATATAAAGTAAAATAATGTATAAAGTGTTTTTAATTTCATTTACGATACCTTTTCATAGATATTTATTTTTTTCAATAATAGACTAATGTCTCAGTCTTCCCCCACATTATTTAAAACGTCCTCGTTTCTTAATTAAATAAATCATACAGTATTTCTAATGTTACATTTTTATATATATATATATATGTATATATATATACTTAGATTTCCCAAATGATAAACTGATGTTGCAGTAATTTAATCACAATAGATGTATATTAGTACAATAGGAACTTTTTTTTTTTTTTTTAAGAATGACAAATTAGAAGCCATTACTGAATTGAACTGTAATGTAACATGAAAACAGGTATGTACTACGAAATAACTAAATCTTTAAACTTGTCAGGTTTCATAACTTTACGACCACTAGGTACATCCAGCAGGTAATGACACAGGAGTCTGCGGTCGCTGAGGTAAGACACAGTCTCTGGGTGCACTGTGACTTGGGCATCCCGAAGGCTGGAAGAATGGGTGACACCTGGGCATGGCTCAAGTGCTAGAGCAGGCTGTGGAACAACACCTGGAACAGGTAGCATATCCCTCTGGACAGGAGCTGTAGAAGAAAGAAGAGAGAGAGACGGCATCGAGTGATGACTGGAGCTCGCTGGAACTGGAAGTGGGTAAGGGACGTCTCCAGACAAAGCCGTCAGTGTTGATGGCGGACTGACAGGTGCATCATCAGGATCTCTAAACAGCTGTGGAGGCGCTTCTGGATGAGCAGGTAAGTCAGACCAAGGACCTTTGTATGCCTTCAGCCGATGATTGTAATGTACAATCCATGATTTGGATCGTGGATCTTTTGGGTCAGTGATTTCATAGGTCACGCCAGGACAACCGTCTTTATCCAACCTCTTCAGAACTCTATATGGCCCTTTCCATCTAGGAGCAAGTGTATTCCTTTGATTGGCAGGATCATCAAGGAAAACAAGATCACCTTCAGCATAGGGGTTAAAAGCAAGATTTTGATCATAGTGAGTCTTTAGCAGTAGTTTAGATTCTTTCGACTACTCAGCGGCCATGTCAAAAGCATGTGACAGGCGGTTAAAGACATCCTGGGCATAAGCAGCTGGTGTGCCCGGAGTTGCTTGAGTAGTGAATGAACTGCAGTTCAACAAAACGTCCATAGGCAGACAAGGTTCCCGATCATGAGCAAGGAAAAATGGAGTATATCCAGTACTGGAATGTACACTTGAATTGTACGCAAGTTCCACCTGTGAGAGGTATTTGTCCCATTCTCCTCCATTTTGGTAGATGTATTTAGCGAATTGGTCTTTTAATGTCCGGTTCAGTCTTTCCACCATGCCATCTGATTGGGCATGGTACGGAGATGTTCGTGTCTTCTCAATTCCCAACTTGCTACACAGCTGCTTCACCAGATCAGACTCAAACTGTCTGCCCTGGTCAGTGTGGATGGACTCAGGTATACCATGTTGACGGATGAAGTCTTCAAACAAGCATTGAGCTACACTTGTTGCACGCTGATCTTTTAAAGGAAAGAGATTCACATAGCATGTACAATAATCCATTATAACAAGAACATACCTGTTGCCTTGAGAAGTGACTGGTAGCTCGGTGAGGTCAGCAGCAATTTTCTGGAATGGACGATCCACCACAATAGGTTGTAAAGGAGCTCTAGCTTTTGGTGTTGGAGCACTGCGAGTCTGACATGTTAAACACTCTGTACAGAACTTGTAAATGTCACGTGACATGTAAGGCCAATAGCAGATTTTTCTGGCTCTCTGCAATGTTCGTTCAGTCCCTAAATGTCCACTGAAGACATTTCCATACAGGTAAGTGAGGTCTGTCTGAATGAGGGATTCAGGAAGAACCAATTGGTAAGTATAGGCTTTCTGCAGAAAGGTTTAAATTTTTTGACAGAGGATCCCATTTTCCAAAGTCAGGCGAGGAAACTCATACCAGAGCTTTTTCAGAGCTGACGGGGAGTTTTTGATTCGTCGTGCAGTAGGTCTTCGGTTATCCATTTCTTTTCATTTCATCTCAGAATGACATCCGCTTGTTGTTTCTGCTTCAGTTCATCAATGTCTATTGCTAAATCTTCACAGGTTTGTCTTACAGGAACAGCTTGTTCAGGCTGTAGTTCAGAAGACCAACTGTTTGGCATCTTTTTGGGCAAAGTTTTTAAAGAATCGTTTGTAATAGGGACAGAGACCCACAAAACATACGGTGTTTCTAATTTCTTTCACGATACCTTTTCATATATATTTATATTTTTCAATAATAAAGTAATGTCACAGTCATACCATTGAGCTTTAACAATGCCGAAAATAATAATGCGTTTATCTTTAATAGTGAAGATATTGTATAGATGTATATCTTTCATATACACAAATAGAAGTGAAACTTTCAGACAATCCATGAAAATGTAATGTAAACATTTACACTTCTTAAAAATTCTATATATCAATTATATTCATAACCCTAACCCTATCACTAACCCTAGGAAAAACAAACAAATGATGTAACTTTGAAAATATTCAATATTACAGCATACAGTATAATCAACACAGAACTGTGTCTATACTGAAAAGCTGTTGACATTTGAAAAGTGACAGAGGTTTGAATTTGAAAGTATCAATTCATAAAAGATACAATGAGCAGGAGCAGGAGCTGTGCGATCCATTACCCAGAGCACCTGAAGAACGCTCAGGCCAGGAAGAGTCTCAGACAACACATACTGAAGGACAACCCAGAGACTCTCAGAGCCGACTTCTCTCAGACTGGAGACCAGCAAGTCACCAGCAACCTGGTCTTCTACACCGAGCACACCGACGCCTGGCACGCTGCCATCTGTCAACTGTACAGGCACATTAAAAAGAGAGGCATCAGTAAAGGAAGGCAGGTGTCAATCAGTGAGGAGGACGACCCAGACACCTCCATGCTGACAATCAATCTGTACCACACTGGAACAGTCTTAATACAGGGCAGCGAGGGCAACCTGGGCACCTTTGAAAATCAGTTCCACTCACTGAAAACGCTGGCTGACAGAGAGAAAAAGGAGAGACGTGTCCAAAAGAGCACAGACGCAGCCACACAGGAGCAGAGTCCAGCCCCACACTGCCCTGAGAACGGAGGGGAGAGCGCCGCGCCAGAGAACAGCGAGGAATCCACACGCAGCCCAGCGCAGGACACCCCTCAGACACCCGACACAGTGTCCCAGCTGAGGGAGAACATGTCCCTGCTGGAGGTGGAGCTGATGGAGCTAAAAGAGCTGGTGCTGGCCATGCTCACAACCTCCAACACCACAGAGCAGCTAACAGACCAGCTCAACAGAGTCCAACACGAGCACAAGGTCACAGTGAGGGAGCTGAGGGAAGAGGTGAGGGAGCTGCAGCAGGACAGGGAGGCCATGAGGAGGGAGCTGACGGCCCTGAGAGAGGAAATGCAACGCAAAGACAAGACAGTGCAGAGCCTGAAGGAGAAGCTATACAAATTCACTGCCCACAACAACTAGCCCTCAAGAAACCCAGCAGTGCACAATGTGCAGAGCCCTCCCACCCCAATGACATCCAGACATACTGACTCTCACACAACACACCACTCACACACTGCATCCAACACACACACACAACCCGACCCGAACACACAGAGTGCACCCAGCACACACACACACCCTGAGCACGACACACACAGTGCACCCAACACACACACACACACTGCACCCAGCACTCACACACACCCTGAGCCCGAAACCACTCACAAAACCTGCGCACCACACACACAGGCTGAACCAGACACAGATGAGACCCCCTCACGCAGAAAGACTACCATGAAGAAGAACACTGAAGTAGCCCTGCTGATAGACTCAAATGGCAAACTCATAAATGAGAGGCGGCTCTTCCCTGATGGCAAGATCTCCAAGGTCTGGTGTCCGACCACAGAGAGGGCCATTCAGCAGCTGTCCGAGAAGAGCCTCGGCTCCCCCAGCCATATTATTATACACACAGGCACAAACGACCTGAGGACCCAGGAGGACAAGGTGGCCAGCTCCATCAGAAGAGTGCCGGAGAGGGCCACCCAGACCTTCCCCCACGCCAAAATCATCATCTCCACCCTGCTGCACAGGAAGGCCTTCCACCCAACACCATCCACATGATCAACACTGAGATCTCTCGGGGATGTGCTCTGATGCCAAATGTGCACCTGGCACACCACCCCACTCTTGGGGCCCACAGCTTGTTTGACAACGTCAATCTCCACAAACAAGCAGTGAGCGTCTTCGCAAAGACACTCAAAGACATTGCCCTGGGCCGAAACCCAGCCAGCCCCCCACATGGCCACAGAAGGTTCTCCAGCACCCACACCACCCAGAACAACCCCGAGCCAATCAGTAGAGCGGCCCCTGGGAGCCCCCGCCCTCCACCTGCACACCACCTTCCCCAGCCCGGACACCGCAGACCCCAGCCTGGATACGCCCGACCACAGAACAGCAGACCCAGAGTGGAGCCCATCCAGAACATGCACAGAGCAGCCCAGCAGCACAGCCAGCGCTACTACGCAGCAGCGGTCAGCAGAGTGGCCGACACCGACACCGGGGAGCTGCAGGAGATCCGACACCTGCTCAACCTCATCTGCACCCGACTGATAAGATAAGTAACTGTGCATAACAAAGAAACCACTGCAGGAGGTGACTAGCTATTACCACATCCGAAAATCACCGCTGTATAAATGTAGTTATATATTGATATATATGGACATATTTTCAAAAAATGATGTAGATATATGGATGCTTACATATATGTAGATATATGTGTTTATGCGTATGTATATAGGAGTGTAAGTCAGGAGTTTTTTATTTTTTTTTTTTTAATTTATTCGTTTCCTATTTTTACATATCACCAGTATTACTATTTATTTATATGTTTACTTTCCACCTCACACATTTCCAGATATATCTCATTCCAAAGGAGTATATAAATTGCTTAATTAGAGTAGAAAGAAATGCGATCCCTATCTATCACCATGTGGAACATCCAGGGCCTGGGCTCCTCAGTGTTCGGGCTGAAGAGCACAGACCCGGAGTTCAGAGAGAGAGTGAGAGACAAGGATGTCATCATCCTGCAAGAGACATGGTGTCGGGCAGACGTGTCCAGTCACTGTCCCTCAGGCTACAGAGAGGTCATAGTGCCCTCCCTGAAGAAGCCCTCCGTCAGACACGGCAGGGACTCCGGGGGCATAATAATCTGGTACAAAGCAGAGCTCAGTGACTCCATACAGCCCATCAAAACAGCAGAGTCACACATATGGCTTAAAATAAGCAAAGAAATAATTTCTACACAAACCGATGTGTTCCTGTGTGCCGTGTATGTTCCCCCCTCAGAATCCCCATATCACAATGAGGAGATCTTCCCCAACCTCCAGACTGAGGTCTGCCACTTCCAGGTCCAGAGAAGTGTGCTGATCTGTGGGGACCTGAACGCCCGGACAGGCAGCCTGCCTGACTTCACCAGCACACAGGGAGACAGCCACATATTCGGCCACACCCCCTTAAACACCCCCATCAGCTCCCTCAGACACAGCCACGACAGGGGAGTGAATAAAAACGGGCAAAAATTACTGCAGCTCTGTCAGGGACTGGGCCTGTATATCGTGAATGGCAGGATCCGGGGAGATTCTCTGGGAAGATACACCTACAGCTCAGCTCTTGGCAGCAGCACGGTAGACTATGCCATCACAGACCTAGACCCCTTCTCTCTCAGTGCATTCACCTCTATCAGACCACAGCCAAATCACTGTGTTCCTGAAGAGGACAGAGCACAGCAGCAGCGCTCACACACAGCCCAGCAAGCTGTACAGCCTCGGACACTCCTACAGATGGGCTCCAGACAGCACACAAGAGAACCAGAAAGCAATTGTAAATCAAGACATCCAATCACTAATACACACCTTTCTGATCACCCCAAATCAACATAGTAAAGAAGGAATACATCTGGCTATAAAATACTTAAATCATATATTTGAAAAAGCAGCTTTACAGTCAAAATTGAAAATTAAAAAGAACATCCCAACAAAATACAAAGAGGAGAATTGGTTTGATAAGGAGTGCAATAGAATAAGGAAGGAACTGAAGAACGAAGGAACACTTAGATCATAAAGTACAACACACCCGAAAGCAACTGACAATAATCGAAGAGTCCATTAACACAAATAGATTCTGGGAAAACTGGAAAAAATGTAATAAATTAAAACCTGAAGAATTGGCCATTCAAAATTGAGATTTTTGGAAAAAACACTTTGAAAAACTTTATGAAAACATTCACCACACTGAGAAATCAGCTCAGCATGACATCAGTGTGAAACTAAAAAGAATGGAATTGGCATTTAAAGACACCCAGAATCCCCTGGACTCAACTATTACTGAGTAGGAGTTGCAGGAGAAGCTGCGCGCCCTGCTGCCCAGGAAAGCATGCGGGCCTGATGGCATCTCCAACGAGATGCTGAAACACAGCAGCCCTGAGCTACAGCAGGCCCTGCTACGGCTGTTCAACCTGGTGCTCAGTGTGGGCCACTTCCCTGACAGCTGGCATAAAGGACTGATCACCGCGATTCATTAGAGTGGAGACAAATTGGACCCTAATAACTACCGGGGCATCTGTGTGAGCAGCAACCTGGGGAGGGTGTTCTGCAGTATCATTAACGCCCGGATACTGGCCTTCCTTACCGAGTACAGTGTCCTGAGTAAGAGTCAGATTGGCTTCCTCCCAAAACACCGCACAACCGATTATATTTACACCCTACACACCCTCATTGACAAACACGTCAACCAAAATAAAAATAAAATATTTGCTTGTTTCATAGATTTAAAAAAAACATTTGATTCATTCTGGCATGAAGGTTTATTTTACAAACTTCTCCAAAGTGGTGTAGGGGGTGAAACATATGACATCATCAAATCAATGTATACAGGAAACGAGTGCGGAGTTAAAATTGGCAATAAAAGAACAGAGTTCTTCACTCAGAGGCGTGGGGTGAGGCAGGGCTGCAGTCTGTGCCCAACGCTATTCAATATTTACATCAATGAATTGGCCACAATGCTGGAGCAATCTGCAGCCCCCGGCCTCACTCTACATGACACAGAAGTCAAGTTCCTGCTCAACGCAGATGACCTGGTGCTGCTGTGGCCCACAGAGCAGGGGCTGCAGCAGAACCTGGCACTGCTGGAGCAGTACTGTCAGACCTGGGCCCTGGCAGTAAACATGAAAAAGACAAATACCATGATATTCCAGAAAAAGGCCAGGCCTCAGGGAACTAGGTACCACGTCACTTTAGCAAACAGCACCATCGAACACTGCACCCACTACACATACCTAGGCCTCACACTCAGCTCAACAGGAAGCTTCAACACGGCGGTGAAGACACTGAGAGAGAAAGCACGCAGGGCCTTCTATGCCATAAAGAGACACATTTGCATAAAAATACCTGTACAAATCTGGCTAAAAATATTTGAATCCATAATCCAGCCCATTGCTCTCTATGGCAGTGAGGTGTGGGGTCCCCTCACAGGGCAGGAGTTTGCTCAATGGGACACACACCCAATAGAAACCTTGCCTAAAAATATCCTACAGGTGCAAAGGAAAACACCGAACAACGCATGCAGGGCAGAATTAGGCCAATACCCATTATTAA
The DNA here is from genome assembly GCF_036373705.1 of Amia ocellicauda. Classification (NCBI taxonomy): domain Eukaryota; kingdom Metazoa; phylum Chordata; class Actinopteri; order Amiiformes; family Amiidae; genus Amia; species Amia ocellicauda. The sequence goes on along the minus strand of NC_089855.1, from coordinate 43,203,378 downwards.
TCAACATACACAAAAGGGCAATTAAATTCTGGCTCCATCTAATAAACAGCGACACACACTCCTACCACCACAAGGCCCTGCAATGCCAAGAGCTGAACCCAGAGAGGAGCCCCCTCAGCCAGCTGGTCCGCAGGCTCACTGCGCAGACACACACCGACACCGGCCAGCCTCAGGACAGCAACACACACATGCACACAATCAGAGTCAACCAAATTATCACACAGCACAAAGAAAACTACATCACCCATTGGTAAACACACACACAAGCACAAAGTAAACTGCAGTGCTATCGGGCCCTAAAAAGACACTACACATTGTCAGAAAACCTTAAATGAATAACGAACGAAAAACACAAAAGGATCCTGACCAAATACAGGCTCAGTGAGCACAGCCTGGCCATCGAGACGGGCCGACACAGGCAGACCTGGCTGCCCAGAGAGGACAGGCTGTGTCCCCACTGCCAATGCTGAGAGGTCGAGACAGAGCTGCACTTTATTCTAAAATGTGAAAAATATAAACATTTATGAGAAAAAGTGCCAGTCGGAGAAAGTGCCAGTCCTTCTGGGAAAGGAGACCAGCTGCATATTACTGGCAGCCCAGTATACAGCTGCCTGCCACAGCCTGAGGGACACAGTGGACACTCAGTCCACTCACACAGGGGACACCCCTGGACACAGGCAATGACACCTATGCTACACCCAATTATTACTATCAATATCAGTTTTATGTCTCTCTGAACTATGATTGAATTTTATTAATTGAAATTAATCAGTTACCTGTTTTTAACATACATATTGTGTATTTATGTATGCAAATGTACATATATATGTTAAAAACTGTTGTTTGTCACCATTGCTTTGGCAATACTTCTTTTTGGTCATGCCACTAAAGCACGTTGAATTTGAATTTGAATTTTGAGAGAGAGAGAGATACTGTGTGTGTGTGTGTGTGTGTGTGTGTGTGTGGGAGAGTGAGTGGCTGTGTTAGTGTCTGTCTGCCTGTCTGTCTGTCTCTCTCTCTCTCTCTCTCTCTCTCTCTGTCTCTGTAGATGCATCATAGGGAACATATGTAATAATCTCTCTTTTTGTTTACCAAAAATGTGAATGAACGTATTTCAAGTGGGGTTTGCCTTGGTTGGAGACATTTTAAGATGATTTATGAAGTGTAAATTGGATAAGTCTCAATTCTCCATAGTTTTCAATGTATGTGCCATTCAGTAGCGTTCATGTTACAGATGTGTCCTATGCAGTGGTAGTGTCAGTAAAATGTCAGTAAAACTTTATTTTAGCAATAATACAGGGGAACGAATGCAAATAGAGGGTCCTCACTTTGTATCTAATTTTCCAACAACGTTTAAAATTAGGTATTGCGAAGCTGCAACAAATGCTGTATAATCGTATGTGTGTTCATTCACCACGTGCTAAAGTCTGATAGCTTTGATTATATATATTTTTTCTCATGAACAACAAATGATATTTGCTTCATTTTTACAGAGTATGTCATAAATTCCATTATTATGAAGCCTGACAAATTGTATGCTGTAATATTAAATATATTCAAAATTACATAATTTGTATGTTTTTCCTATCATGTTACAAATGTTCCCTATGTGATAGATGCATTATATCTTAATAATGTCAAAACAATTAAAGATATACGGATTATTATTTTTGGAAAAGTTATAACACATTGCTATTAACTATGTGTGTCAGTAAAAGTTTAAAAAATCCTGACAGTTTTTTATTGATCATGCAAAATACGTGTTTAGGGATCATTTGTAACTTAAAGTTAGGGTTAGTGTTAGGGTTAGGGTTATGAATATAATTGATATATAGAATTGTTAAGAAGTGTAAATGTTTACATTCCATTTTTCATGGACTGTCTGAAAGTTTCAGTTCTATATTCGGTTTGGAAACCGTTTTTTTTCTATTTGTGTATATGATAGATATACATCTATACAATATCTTCGCTATTATAGATAAACAAATTATTATTTTTGGCATTGTGAAAGCACATTGGTATTACCTATGTGTATCTTTAAAAGTTTAAAATTCCTAAAGGTTCTTTACTGATCTTGCAAAATAAGCTTTTAGGGAACATTTGTAACATAGAGTTAGGGTTAGCCACTGGGTAAGGGTTACATCTTACACAAGGGTTACACAAGTGCCGGAATGAGGTCAAGGACTCTGCTGTTTTGACTTCGGTGGTGGAATGACCTGCCCACCAAAGTCAAAACAGCAGAGTCCTTGACCTCATTCCGGCGCTTACTCAAGACGCATCTCTTCCGACCGCACTTGTAATATTAGTCCTCTATCTCTGCTAGATAGCACTTCAGCTTATTATGCTCCTCTCGTTCTTGAATGTTTTCCTCCTTGCTCCCTTTCCCGTAGCCCTAGTCTGTAACCCTACATCTTGACAGCACTTAGCTTTCACCGTCCAGGATGTAGGAAGTCTTTTACTGTACTTGTGTAAATTGTAATTAGAATTTTTAAAATGTATTTTGAATTGCGATATTTTTTAACTAAGTTGAATTTGTAATGATTGATGCCTTGTACTTCTCTGTATTTTTGCACTTATGTTGTAAGTCGCCCTGGATAAGGGCGTCTGCCAAGAAATAAAAATAATAAAATAATAATCTTCAACAGTAAGTTTATTCATGTTAATTTTTCTCTTCAATGTTAAAGAACAGAATTAACCAGCTCACCACAAAGGAACATGGTAGGTGCTATTGCAACATGGATTACACAAAAACATTGAAATCCAAGTTTGCAGTGGTCCTTGGGCCATTGCGTGGTGATCCAGATCACTTCAGCACGAATTTTGCAGTGGTCTGGACTACAACTCCAGGGACTACTGTGCAGTGGTCCAGACCTCAGAAACTGTATGCATATGAACACTGAAGTAGGCATCATAACTGTAGCCAATGCTAAAATGCTTAATTTAATCCCTGTATTGTACGGAATAATAATAACAACTTTAAAACATAAGAGAAGGGCCTGATAATAAATACAATACACAATAGACTAGAACCCTTAGAATGTAATAATATGAGCATTTTCATTATTAGAATGATTGTAGTTTGGATGATATATTAATGCAAGTTGATAACATATTTTACAGAAAATGGGTTTAAGGAATTGTGTCCAAAAACTAAAAGAATTGCTTTAGGGACCATTGCTGCATTTTTCCAGACCAATGTATAGCCCACTTTTCTTTTAAATTATGTTTAAAACAAAATTGAGGAAGCAGTGGTTAGTTCTGAATCAAACATATTGACCCCCTCACTCAATCTGTAAGTCCTGCAGCAAACATTGGAATATGCATAGATATTTGCACAGACTGGTATTAATGTCCCTAATAAATAACTAAATGCTATTTTTGTTGTTTCAAATGTTCCCAGCATCTTACCAGTATATGTCCTTTTAGTATGTCACAAAGGTTCCCTAATTCGTTTTACAAATGTTCCCTGTATGTTATGAATGTTCCCTAAGCATGTGACAAATGTTCCCTAGTTTATGTTAAAGATGTGCCCTAGCACTCTCTCTCTCTCTCTCTCTCTCTCTCTCTCTCTCTCTCTCTCAATTCAGTGCATTTGTATTTACAAAGAAATTGGACATGCAAACATACATACATGCATACATACATGCATACATACATATGTATGGAAAATAAACAATATAATCATAAATCACAGTAAGATGTTATAAAGTACAGAAAAACAAAATGTAATAAAATGTGATCTTTAGTACATACAAATATGTATGTATTTGCCTGCCTTGTTGGGGCAGAGCTGTGATCCAGGTGAACAGCAGATCGGGCAGAGCTGGGCATGTGGGCGGAGGAGGAGGAAGGCCGGTCAAGCAAATAAGCTTGCTAAGGTACGCAGCAGCAGCAAACAGCCCCCCCATCCAGCCAGCCAGGCAGTCTGGCTGGCAGTGACTGAGTGGTTGACAGACGGTAAGCAACGGAATGCACGTGCTCTGTGATGTCATAGCAGTCAGCTCAGAGAGAGGTTTGTGATGTCATCGCTGAGCTGGCTGGCTCTGTGTCTTGCTGGCTGTGTGTGTGTGAGAGAGAGAGAGATAGAGTGTGTGTGTGTGTGTGTGAGTGGGTGGGTGGGTGGCTGTGTTAGTGTCTGTCTGTCTGTCTGTCTTTCTGTCTCTCTCTGTAGTTTTCAATGTATGTGCCATTCAGTAGCGTTCATGTAACAGATGTGTCCTATGCAGTGGTAGGGTCAATAAAATGTCAGTAAAACTTTATTTTAGCAATTGAAATGGAAATAGAGGGTCCTCACTAAATATCTAATTGACCAACAATGTTTAAAATTAGGTCTTGCGAAGCTGCAGAAAATCCTGTATAATTGTATGTGTGTTCATACACCAGCTGCTAAAGTCTGATAGCTTTTGAAGACTCTGTATAGGCTTTGGGATCAGTTCTTCTGAACATGTACCGGTGTAGATTGGACTTCAATAGGAGGAAGTGACACAATAAAGACATATATGAGCCGTGCAGGCGGACAGTCTTAGTGCCCACGCAGGCTCTTCATTGGGGAAATCATTGACTGAACACATTTTTTTTTTAAATTTGTTTTCCTGAGGTATCTGGGAATCATTATTGAAATCAATTAAAATGCTTATTTTCTAAAAATATATTTTATTAGGAAAATATCTTAACTTATTAACTCAAACAATAGAGCGAAATATGTGTATAAATAGTAATAATACATGTCAATAAATATAACTTGAATTGTCTAGTAAAAAATTAGGAAAAGGAGAAAGAACAGCTGTTAGGATACAGAGTGATGTTTTCAGAGGGTCTGAGCGATGTTGATGAAGGTTTGAGGATGTTGACAAGGGGTTTAAGAGTCGATGAGGCTTGGGAAGCTGTAAAAAGGGAGTTTGGTATGTGTGAAAGAAATGTGCTGCCACTTTCAGCACAAGAGTTTTGATGGCGATTGAATGGAATATGAGGGAAAATAAGGAAGTTACTTAAGGTATAACTTAACTTTAAATAAATAAATAATTGAATGAGATATAGTTTAAAATCTAAAGTCATGAAAGTGTATGGAAATAGTGCTTTCCCAAACAGAAATACCCTATTAATCAGGAAGGGATTCACCCCCCAAACAAAACAAAAAAAACAAAAAAAAGGGCGGTAGGGTTGGGGCAGTGAAAGTGTCTGTGAGGTCAACTATGATCATTTACCTAACAACTATTAACTTTGTTGTTGAAAGAGCTGCTGTAATAATTATTAAAATAGTCTTAGATATATAAGTCAGATAAAAGCAAAGAGATAAGCGCATTGTTTTGAAAGTTTGACAGCTCCACACAAGAAAGAGTATTTACACTAGGTAGTAAAGTTGATTCAGTAACACAGGAGATATGATGCTGCTGACGACACCTGAGTGCTGTACTGAAATAATCTGTGAAAATTTGGGATCAAGATTATTATTATGAATTGTCCCTTTACTGGAAACCTCATAGATTGTGTGAATGTCAACTACTGTCCATGTGATAGAGATGCCTTTTATAAGGAGGATCTCTGATGTTGTGCGAACCACACATTGTGTCTTCAGATGACCGATCTATTCCACATGGCAGATATGCACATTATGAATCGTGTCCTGAAGGAATCGATGTCTGACCCGTGGTGGCAGAGGTGCATATGGAGAAGACGCTGGTGTTCTCATTGAGACACAGTAGGCCGAGGGCGCGGCTTTAAAGACAGCCTCACGGCATCTTGAACAGACCAATGTTGAGGTCCACAACGCTGAAGTGATGCTTGACTTAATGGAGAAATAAGTTAAAATACTGAAATTAAAGGTTGTCCAGATTATAGGAATCTGCAATACATTGTGAAAACAGCACAGATGACATCTGCAGTAGCATATATTCTTGTATTGGTAGTTTATAATGTACTTTTGGTGGAGATGTCAAATTACTCAAATGAATAGAATAAGAGTCATGAAGTAAGAATAAGTCCATTGCCCTTCTCTTGAGAGGTATGGAATGTACAATGTTTATCAATTAAAATGCATCAGAAATATATGTGAATAACTGAATTTGTAAAAATAACATGTTTGCTGACTTTTGTATTCCTTTAGAAGCAAAACAATGTATGTATTATGTAACTGGGGATTGACCTTTATGACCTGGGGCAGGATGAAATATAATTTGAGATACACAGTAAAGCTCCAGGAAATTGTAGGTGGCCACTGCAATTTCCATAAAAGAGCTCAATATTCAATAAGGTGTAGTTATGACATAATTGTTTGCCCGACCAGGCAAATAAAAATACATTCCTATCCCCTGATTATTTGAATACCTCGCTGTACATACATACACACCTCGTAGGTGGCAGGTTGGGATAAATGGGAGCTGAACACGCAGCACTATACCACCTGCCCCTCCGGAGGAAGAAGTTATTGTAACTGACAAACACGATTATTTTGGCTTCATTTCGCTTCATTTCTATTGCCAAAAAGGAGGGAATGAAGACTCTGTAAAGGAAGTTGAAGAAAGTGTTTTGTGATAATTATATAATGTTTTATATTAATACTAGCATTAGAAATAGTTTTGTATATAGACTGAGCAGATTAGATTTAGCAGGACAAGTAAAGGGTCAACAAGGTCGATTTGTTAGAAACTCCTGTCAGTAATGAAAGATTACACAGTGCCGAAATAGCCTACAGCTGTCTGCTGAGAATTTGTTTATGACTTAATCATTTCTCCAGATAGGGAGGAATTGTTTTTGTTAAAGAGCGATTGACACTAGGTAAATGACAACCGTGGGATCGCATCTTCCTAGTGCACATCAAAGACGGACATCTGCTTTGGATCCATCACCTCTTCACGGGAGGACAGATCGTAAAACGGACCCGGACCTGTATCTTCTGATTGGATGAACGGCCATAAGATGTTACGTCATTTTTCCTATAAAGTTGTACTCATGTCTGTAAACATTAAGCCTCACTGAAGGAATTATTTCTGACAGTGGAGCTTCCGAGCGGCTCGATTAAAGTTCTGTTTGCTTTGTCTCCACGACTCTCCACTTATTTCAGACACGGTTCTACAGGGTGAATGTGCAGTCCATTGTTTCGGATTTAAAACAGTTTGTTAACTCTGCACAAGCTCTGTTGCGGGGCTCTGCGGAGCTTGAGAATCCGGAAAGGTTTAGATTGAGAAAACTAGAAAAAAAACTAGAAAACAGTGTTGCCCTGCAGGGCCTGAACAACGGAAAGGCTCCAGGACTGGACGGGCTGCTGGTGCAGTTCTTATAAGACTCTGTGGCCAGTACTGGGGATGGACTTACTCAGTGTGTGTGAAGAGGGTGTGCTGGACGGTGAGCTGCCATTGAGCTGCAGGAGGGCAGTACTTACACTGCTCCCTAAAAAGGGTGATTTATGTTAAATCTCCAACTGGAGACCTGTGTCATTGTTGTGCTGTGACTTTAAGATCTTGTCAAAGGCCCTTGCCAACCGTCTCAATCCAGTTATGGGATCCCTAGTGCACCCAGATCAGACTTATTGTGTCCCACAGCGCTCTATATTTGATCTTTTTTTTTTGGCGAGGTACCTGATGTCGGCATCCAGGTTGTTTGGCTTTCAAGCAGGTTTGATCTCCTTGGATCAAGAAAAAGCATTTGATCGTGTGGATCATAAGTATTTTTTCCATAACTTGGAAGCTTTTGGTTTGGGCCCTAATTTCTTGGCACTTATTAAATGTTTGTATAATAATGTTTTTAGTGTGTTAAAAATCAATGGCGGGTTGAGTACCCCATTTCCAGTGCAGAGAGGGATTAGACAAGGCTGCTTGCTATCGGGAATGCTGTATTCCGTGTCCATAGAGCCTCTCTTGCACACGCTGAGGACTGTGTTGACTGGTCTGAGCATCCCGTCCTGCAGTGTGGTGTGTGTTCGGTTGTGTGCATATGCAGACGATGTGTGTGTGTGTAGTGGGGGACTTGGACGTTGTGCTATTGGAAGAGAGCCTAGAGAGATATGGGCAGGTGTCATCAGCAAGAGTTAATTGGATGAAGAGCAGTGCGGTGCTGCTCTGGGAGTTGGGGGGCGGAAGCCCCTGGGTTTGCAAGCTGGGCTGCAGTGGAGTTGTGGGGAGTTAAAGTGTCTGGGGGTGTTCCTGGGGGGAGAGAAAGCAAAGCAGAGGAACTGGCAGAGGATAGAGGAGCAAGTACAGGAGAGGTTGGGGCGCTGGCGATGGCTGCTCCCCCAGCTCTCATACAGAGGGAGGGTGCTGGTCATTAATAATCTGGTGGCTTCAATGCTGTGGCACAGGCTAGTGTGTGGAGCCGCCAGCAGGTGTGCTCACCAGACTCCAGAGGATCCTGCTCCATTTCTTTTGGGACGGGCTGCACTGGATCAGGCAGAGTGTGGTTTTTCTGTCAGTAGCAGAAGGTGGGCAGGGACTTTTAGACCTGACCAGCAGGGTGGCAGTGTTCAGGTTACAGACAGTTCAGAAGCTGCTGTTCTCAGAGGCTGTAGCTGGACAGGCAGTTGTTTGTGACAGACATGTCTCAGTTGGATCTCAGAGGGGTTCCACTTTTTTACCATAGTGTTTTGAAAGCGTGGTGGCTAGTGCGGGTGCGAAGAGACATGGAGAGGTTGGGGGCTTATTGGCTTTTGAGAGAGCCGTTGCTGTGTAACCCTGCACTGCGGCTCCCTGTGTTGGAGTCTCAGGGCTTGCACAGCAGGCTGGTTAAGGCAGGTGTGACCAGGCTGGGGCAGGTTGTGATGGGGAGGGGGGGTGGCTGGATGAGTGTGGAGGCCTTGGCAGGAAGGCTGCAGGTGCACTCAGTGCGAGTGGTAGGGGTGTTGCTGTCTCAGTAGAGTGTGGCCCTGCAGGAGTAGGGGCTGGGTGTACAGGGGGAGGTTTGGATGGGCAGCAATGAATCCGATAGACAGAGGCTTTTCATTGAGCTGAAGCTTTCCCCTTCCATGTGGCTCAGGCAGGATAGGCCAGATCTGATTTTACAGATGAAGGAAGTCTCCGATGTTGTTTTCTCTAGTGCCAATAATAAGACGCTGTATCAATTTGTATTGAAAACGACTCATTTTGCACAGTTAAAAGATGTCCCTGATTCACCCTGGAGAGGGAAGCTGCTATTTGAGAGTGCAGTTTGCCCAGCTTGGGGAACCCTGTATACAGCCCCCCTGAATAAGAGAGCTGGGGATTTACACTGGCACTTAGCAGTGAATTCCTTTCTGTCCATTATTGATCATGATGTGACTGATGCCTGTGTGTTTTGTGGTCAAACGAAAACTGTTGCTCACCGTTATTTAGACTGTAATAGATTACAACCTTAATTTCTATGGTTGAAAGTTATTTTTTCAACTCTCATTGTGTTTCTCTCCAAGGGTGTTTGTGTTCGGTATAAGTGCTATTGTTCAACTGAAAGTCAAGGTCAAGTTAACCAATTTTTTGATAGGGCAAAAAGAGTAGGAAACGGAAATTGAGTGGCCATGTGTTTTGTGAGGTTTTGACTGTTTTTAAAATTAGTGTAGCTGTACAAGTCACTGTCGATTATGAATACCACAAAACAATGTGTAGTGTGGATCAGTTTGAGAAGGTATGGTGCCTTGATAGGGTTCTCTGCCTGGTTGGGAATGAGGGTTTGTTTTTAAATATATAAAGAGTGATGTCTGTTCTGTTTTTATGGTAATTGGATAGTTGTTTAACAACTGCATTTTTTCGAGGCTGCATTGTTTTTATTATTTAATGCTTTTTGTAGATTTTGTGTGTTGAATGATGCACTTTTGTAATAAAGTACATTTTAAAGTTAAAAAAAGTATCTCTCTCTCTCTCTGTCTCTGTCTCTGTCTCTCGCTCTGTAGATGCATCATAGGGAACATATGTAACAATCTCTCTTTTTGTTTACCAAAAATGTGAATGAACGTATTTCAAGTGGGTTTTGCCTTGGTTGGAAACGTTTTAAGATGATTTATGAAGTGTTAAATGGATAAGTCTCAATTCTCCGTAGTTTTCAATGTATGTGCCATTCAGTAGCGTTCATGTTACAGATGTGTCCTATGCAGTGGTAGGGTCAATAAAATGTCAGTAAAACTTTATTTTAGCAATAATACAGGGGATCAAATGCAAATAGAGGGTAGTCACTAATTATCTAATTCACCAACAACATTTAAAATTAGGTGTTGCGAAGCTGCAACAAATGCTGTATAATCGTATGTGTGTTAATTCACCACGTGCTAAAGTCTGATAGCTTTGATTATATATATTTTTTCTCATGAACAACAAATGATATTTGCTTGATTTTTACAGAGTATGTCATAAATTCCATTATTATGAAGCCTGACAAATTGTATGCTGTAATATTAAATATATTCAAAATTACATAATTTGTATGTTTTTCCTATCATGTTACAAATGTTCCCTATGTGATAGATGCATTATATCTTAATAATGTCAAAACAATTAAAGATATACGGATTATTATTTTTGGAAAAGTTATAACACATTGCTATTAACTATGTGTGTCAGTAAAAGTTTAAAAAATCCTGACAGTTTTTTATTGATCCTGCAAAATAAGTGTTTAGGGAACATTTGTAACTTAAAGTTAGGGTTAGTGATAGGGTTAGGGTTATGAATATAATTGATATATAGAATTGTTAAGAAGTGTAAATGTTTACATTCCATTTTTCATGGACTGTCTGAAAGTTTCAGTTCTATATTCGGTTTGGAAACCGTTTTTTTTCTATTTGTGTATATGAAAGATATACATCTATACAATATCTTCACTATTAAAAATAAACGCATTATTATTTTCGGCATTGTTAAAGCACATTGGTATTACCTATGTGTACCTTTAAAAGTTTAAAATTCCTTAAGGGTTCTTTATTGATCTTGCAAAACAAGCTTTTAGGGAACATTTGTAACATAGAGTTAGGGTTAACCACTGGGTAAGGGTTACATCTGACACAAGGGTTACACAAGTGCCGGAATGAGGTCAAGGACTCTGCTGTTTTGACTTCGGTGGTGGAATGACCTGCCCACCAAAGTCAAAACAGCAGAGTCCTTGACCTCATTCCGGCGCTTACTCAAGACGCATCTCTTCCGACCGCACTTGTAATATTAGTCCTCTATCTCTGCTAGATAGCACTTCAGCTTATTATGCTCCTCTCGTTCTTGAATGTTTTCCTCCTTGCTCCCTTTCCTGTAGCCCTAGTCTGTAACCCTACATATTGACAGCACTTAGCTTTCACCGTCCAGGATGTAGGAAGTCTTTTACTGTACTTGTGTAAATTGTAATTGGAATTTTTAAAATGTATTTTGAATTGCGATATTTTTTAACTAAGTTGAATTTGTAATGATTGATGCCTTGTACTTCTCTGTATTTTTGCACTTATGTTGTAAGTCGCCCTGGATAAGGGCGTCTGCCAAGAAATAAAAATAATAAAATAATAATCTTCAACAGTAAGTTTATTCATGTTAATTTTTCTCTTTAATGTTAAAGAACAGAATTAACCAGCTCAACCACAAAGGAACATGGTAGGTGCTATTGCAACATGGATTACACAAAAACATTGAAATCCATGTTTGCAGTGGTCCTTGGGCCATTGCGTGGTGATCCAGATCACTTCAGCACGAATTTTGCAGTGGTCTGGACTACAACTCCAGGGACTACTGTGCAGTGGTCCAGACCTCAGAAACTGTGTGCATATGAACACTGAAGAAGGCATCATAACTGTAGCCAATACTTTGTGGTTAAAATACTTAATTTAATCCCTGTACTGTACGGAATAATAATAATAACTCTAAAACATAAGAGAAGGGCCTGATAATAAATACAATACACAATAGACTAGAACCCTTAGAATATAATAATATGAACATTTTCATTATTAGTATGATTGTAGTTTGGATGATATATTAATGCAAGTTGATAACATATTTTACAGAAAATGGGTTTAAGGAATTGTGTCAAAGAACTGAAAGAATTGTCTTAGGGACCACTGCTCCATTTTTCCAGACCAATGTAGAGCCCACATTTCTTATTAATTATGTTTAATACAAAATTGAGGAAGCAGTGGTTAGTTCTGAACATATTGACCCCTTCACTCAATCTGTAAGTCCTGCAGCAAACATTGGAATATGCATAGATATTTGCTCAGACTAGCATAAATGTCCCTAATAAATAACCAAATGCCATTTTTGTTGTTTCAAATGTGCCCAACATCTTACCAGTATATGTCCTTTTAGTATGTCACCAACGTTCCTTAATTCGTTTTACAAATGTTCCTTGTATGTTATGAATGTTCCCTAAGCATGTGACGAATGTTCCCTAGTTTATATTACAGATGTGCCCTAGCACTTCTCTCTCTCTCTCTCTCTCTCTCTCTCTCTCCCTCTCTATCATTCTCTCTCTCTCTCTCTCTCTCTCTCTCTCTCTCTCTCTCCCTCTCTATCATTCTCTCTCTCTCTCTCTCTCTCTCTCTCTCTCTCTCTCTCTCTGTCTCTCTCTCTCTCTCAATTCAGTGCATTTGTATTGTCAAAGCAATTGGACATGCAAACATACATACATACATACATGCATACATACAAACATACATACATACATATGGAAAATACACAATTTTATTATAAATCACAATAAGATGTAATAAAGTACAGAAAAACAAAATGTAATAAAATGTGATCTTAAATACACACAAATATGTATGGCTGGTCGGAAGCGTCTTGGACTCGGGTTCCTCTTCATTACTTATAACTCTTTTGCCTCTTGCTAAAGCTTTCCATGGAGGAGAACGTGGATGAGTTTGTACCATTCTTGGGAGGCTCTGCCTTGTTGGGGCGGAGCTGTGGTCCAGGTGAACAGCAGATCTGGCATAGGTGGGCATGTGGGTAGAGGAGGAGGAAGACCGGTCAAGCAAATAAGCTTGCTAAGGTACGCAGCAGCAGCAAACAGCACCCCCATCCAGCCAGCCAGGCAGTCTGGCTGGCAGTGACTGAGTGGTTGACAGATGGCAAGCAACGGAATGCACGTGCTCTGTGATGTCATAACAGTCAGCTCAGAGTGAGGTTCGTGATGTCATGGCAGAGCTGGCTGGCTTGGTGAGTCTTGCTGGCTGTGTATGTGTGTGTGTGTGTGTGTGAGAGAGAGAGAGATAGAGAGTGTGTGTGTGTGTGTGTGTTTGTGTGTGTGTGTGAGAGAGAGAGACAGAGAGAGAGAGAGAGATATTTTTTGAATATTAACACCTTTATTTTACTAAAGAAATACTAACAAAACATTTAAAACAAACTAGAAAAACCTAAAAAACATGAAAAAAACACAGCCTATTCTAAAAACGCTCAATAAAAACCACTACACACGTGCTACCTATAAAATATTCAAGTGAATTAAACCAGTTGGTTTAAATGTCCAAAGTCAATGGCACAGAGGGCAGCCCCTGTCCCCCCTCCTGGAGCGGCAGGTACAGCACTGCTTTGCGCACCCAGTGCAGCCCATCCCAGAAGAATTTCAGGAGCAGGTTCTGTATCTGGGACACCAGGGCCGGTGGGGGGTCCAGACATGCATAAGTGTGCCAGAGCATGGAGGCCACCAAGATATTAATAACAATTGCTCTCCCCCTAAAGGAGAGCTGGGGCAGCAGCCAGCGCCATGCTCTCAACCGGCTCTGTACCCTCTCCAGCAGGCCAGCCCAGTTCTCCTGCGTCTCCCCCAAAGTCACACCCAGCACCCGATGGCCTGAGCGAGACCACTGCAGCCCGCAGGGAGGGCAGGGGGGACAGAAACCTCCCACACCCCAACCAGATGAGCGCTGCTCTTGCCCCAGTTGACCCTGGCTGAGGAGGCCCTGCTGAACTCCTCCAGACACTCCCACAATGACCTGGACGTCTCGCTGGCCAGACTGTGTGTCTCAGCAGCATAGGCCGACACCCTGACCGCCTGCTCTGGGTGACAAGGGATGGACAGCCCGGCTAGCAACTGCCTCAGCCTGTGCAGCAGGGGCTCGATAGATAGGGAGTATAGCATCCCTGACAGACTGCAGCCCTGTCTGATGTCTCAATGGATGGGGATAGTCTCACTCAGGCCACCATTGATCTTCAGCACACTAAACACACGACAGTACAGCAGCTGAATAAATTCTACGAACCGCGGGCCGACACCAACTGCTCTCAGCACCTGAAACAGGCACTGCGGCCGGCATGATGTCTCTGAGCCGCTTAGCCAGAGCCTTATACAGGATCTTATAGTGCTGACACAGCAGCGCCACTGGCCTCATGTTCACAATGGAGGACAGATTCCCCTTCTTGGGCAGCAGGGTCAGAATAGCTCTACGACAGCTAATGGGCAGCAGCCCAGCTCACAGGCCCTCCTGCAGCACTGAGAGCAGGTCCGGGCCCAGCTCAGTCCAAAACTCTGAGAAAAACTCCACAGTGAGCCCATCCAGCCCCGGTGCCCAGCCCTTATTGAGCTCTTGCATTGCGCAGGTCAGCTCTGCCAGAGTTAGTAGGGCCTCCAGCCCCTTGACCCCATCCTGTGGGAACTTAGGCAGACCCTGCAGAAACTGCTGCTGCTGCTCCAGGCTACCCGGCTCTGCGGAGTACAGCTCCCTATAGAACTGGGCGGCATGACTACACATCTCTTGCCCATCCTGCAGCACGCAGCCCTCAGCCGTCCTCAGGCAGAGCATCACCCTGCTCTGCTGCCGCCTGCATTCCAACACAAAGAAGAACTTGATGGGCGCATCCATCTGTGTCAGGCTCTGGAACTGCGAGCGCACCATTGCTCCTCGAGCCCGCGTCCTTAGCAGCTCTGACAATGCCTGCTGCATAGCTTTGAGGTCCTCTAATGCCCCTGAATCTCCAGAGTCCAAGGCTCGGTGGAGCACCTGAATCTCTCCTTCAAACTCCTTCATAGATTCATTCAAGCTGTCAGTCCTATGCTCAGTTTACTTCTGGCAGTAGAGCCTGGTCTGAACCTTGCCAATGTCCCACCACTGTCTCAGGGAGGCAAACCTAGGGCGCTCTGATCTCTGCCAAAAGAAAAGAAAAGAATTACAAAAAATCCAGTCCTGCAGCAAGATATTATTGAAAAGCCAGTAGGCACTGCGCAGCCAGACAGGAGGCAGGGTGGCACTCACAGTGATGAGACAGTGGTCAGTGGTCAGGTGGGGGTGATATGGAAGCCACCGATCAGATTGACATGATGTCTAAAGGTATAAAATCTATCCAGCCTCGCTAGCGACATAATGTTAGAACCCGGCCTCACCCAGGTGTACTGTTTCACCTTTGGGTTGGCATTCCTCCAGACATCGACCAGATTGTGCAACTGTGTATTACCTTCCAGCTGTTTTGCCGACTGTGGACTGGGCTCCAAATGATTCCTATCTAATCTATAGCCCACAGTACAGTTCCAATCACCCCCCCAAAACCAGGATCTCCTTAGCCCCACAGTCTGCTAGCGCTTTACTGAGCACCGAAAATACTGACAGTCTGTCTCTCACAGCATTGGGGGCATAGAATTTAATAAACACTGTAGCATTATGTTGGGTGTATTTTGATTAGAGCATTTTAGCTCTGAGCTGATGCACTGATCTAAAGAAGACCTCTCCCCCCAAAGTTATCAGATTTTCTTAACTCATCAGCTTGGAACTGGTTTACATCAAAGTGACAATTTTGGGGAGGATGGCACCACAAATAGGCCAAATAGTTTGGAATCCTGCTATGAGATGTCTGGAGAAAGGGGCCTGTAGGTAATAAAAACTCTTTGAACTGGACGAGAGCCGAAATCCTGACATAGAGCTACGAACCCGGGCCAACCGGCATTTCCAAAAGATGGCAAGGATTGACATCATTCATAAATCAAGCCCCCCTCCAATAGAACACTGGGGGCTGAAACCGAAATCCAATCTCAAGAACTCAGGAACCAATCACCTATTGATCTGACAGGCGTATACAGAACTGCACACGGTCTCTCTCTCTCTCTCTCTCTCTCTCTCTCTCTCACCTGAACCAGAAACTCGCTGCCACAGCTCAACCTGTAGCTCTGTTGCCAGAACCAGAACCAGAAACCAACCATTTCTTTGCCGGCAACAGAAGAGTTAAACTGGGAGAAAAAGATTGAGCTGTACTAAGAATTATTTTAAAGGACTTTATTAAATAAAGTACTTTACAGACTGTGCATGCCCGCCTGTGCCCACCTGATCAGTGGAGTTTTACAGCTGGACAATTGACTAAGTTGACTGTATACGGTGGAAACCCTGCTTACAAAGAAGATTTTGTGCACAACCTTGGAGCCTTCAAACCAGTGGAAAATCTGTTTGGAAAAGACTCTACATTCGAGAAACCCCAACTTCCAGGTGCATCGATTGAGTGGAAGTTCTTGGACAAAGCCGAACTGGACTGCCTTTGTTCCAAACCACACGGACCTCGTGCCGTGTGCTGTTATCTGAGCCCGAAGCCAGAGAGGCCTCTCTGCGACGAAGTTCAGATAAGTTTAACAGTTTGTGATTCATGACATTTGAGAAATCAATTAGAAATGTTAATCTGTGATTCATAACTCTAGAATGTGTAATATCATTTAGTTTTCTTCAATATAAATCTGTGTTGCATTAAACTGTTTTGTTGATAATTTTAGAAATAAAATCTGTCAACACCGAGAAATATCTTCTCATTCCTGTTTAACTTTGTAGTCTGAAATTGACAAAAGTTAATAGACACCAGATTATAGGTGGCCCTGCCTATCTTTAATCATTGAATAATAATCAGTTAAGGGAAATTGTGGTAACAAGTAATGATAGGATCTTTCTCGGCACCTACGTAAATGAGACTGATATATATATAACGAGGAGTTACCTGACATAAATACTATCCTGCGTAGATATTTAATGTCTGACTAACAATACTAATGAGAGACTCACCTTCGTCTTACTAACCGGTATTGTAGTCAATGTGTTTATAACCTTTTTTGTTTAACCATTTGTGTGATATCATATGCGATCACATGGTCTTTGATTTGGTTACGGAAGTGATTTGTCTTTGAGTTGTTGATCTAGAGATGAATGTTAATTAGTTTTGCCCTTTTGTATAATTGGTGTAGTGCTACATTTAGTCTTTGTTTTTGAATAAATTTGACAATTTATATCTTTGGAATTGGAGTCTGCGTCCAATTACTACGGAAATTGAGTTCTACAAGATTACAGGATTCGTGATAAGGTGATACTATAAATTCACTTCTTGAATTGAAATTTATAAGTGTACCTTACGCTAGAATAAACAGAACTATTATTTTGAAAGTGTGCAATTTGTAGCCGAAACTGAAGCACACCGGAGCCCCAGAGCGCGGACGGAACAGAGTCGGATTAGCTATCAAAGATAATAACTAATAACACAAATAGACACAGACAATAATAACAACGGTGGTGACAGCACAGCCGTGAAGCCAAATAACCGAGCAATAATAATTTTTAATAAACAATAAGCAATGCTCATTTTTTTCAGTCAATCTAAATAAATAGTTGAACTGAAAACTCATAGGTCAATTGGTTTCTCTTTTAAGATTCTTTTTAAAGGGAAGATGTGGTCAAGTCACAGATGTGCAATAATCATTTATTTTGACAAAAATAGGAAACTAATATCATTCAATTATAGTACTGAAAATAAGTAATATTAAGCTTCTGCTGGATTACAGTAAGAAACAGATAATACCCATTTTCTTCTTTCTCCTCACAGTACAGCTTATCTGGTCAGTCTGGTCAGGCAGGAAGCAGTGTGTCTCTCTCTCTGTCTCTCCTCTCCAGCTCTGTCTTGTGTCTCGTTGCAGGATGATGAAGTTAAGAGAACTCAAATTCTCTTTGTTTTCCCTTATATAAGGATTCCTTCCAACCAATAGCATTTTGCCACCACCATGACTTGGGTGCTTTATTATAATGTAATTATGAAGTGGGGGTCCCTTCGAATTTGGCTAGGAACCGATAAGAGGACAGGTCCCTTTTGGTCTTCTGGACATAAAGACAAGGTTACCAGGGGCTACCAGAGGCTACCAGTGGCTACAAAGGAACTGTCCATTGCTTATATTTAAATAAATTCTGTTATCCAATCAAAAAACATAACAGCCATTACTGTTATCCGTCAGTCTGGTGTACTGTACGCTCCTATATTGTACTATCAAGAGTATGCGCTGCACACATTCATATCGGTTTCCTCTTTAAGTAAAGAGGACATTTAAAAACCTTTACTTTAAATCTTCTATTTAACATTTACCAAATTTTATAATTGATAATTATATATATACAGTATGTTATTACATAATTATTTAAAAAGCTATAATTCTTCTAAATAGTTATTTCTGTTCTAATTATTGTAAATAAGCAATTATTTTTAAAAGAGAAGAGTCTGGAATAAGAAATTATGCAGGTTTTCCATTATGTAGAGAGGGAAAAAAAAACACAGAAACTGCATTCAACTTCCATAATGCACCATTTTGGGCAACACAAATGTTCCCATGTGAATTAGACTGAGTTGACTATCTAATTTACATAGAGGACATTTAGCACCCCCTGGATGTGCCCTGGATGTGCATCCCACAAATCTCCATCAACTGCAAGATGCTATCCTATCAATATGGGCCAACATTTCTAAAGAATGCTTTCAGCACCTTGTTGAATCAATGCCACGTAGAATTAAGGCAGTTCTGAAGGCGAAAGGGGGTCAAACACAGTATTAGTATGGTGTTCCTAATAATCCTTTAGGTGAGTGTAGATTGGACAGATATGTTGTTTGTTAATGAAATGCTCATTATCTGGTCCGGTGTCACGCTGAATCCAGTGCCCCTACGAGTCATGTGTCCCGGGTTGGTTTGCGCATGAATAAATTCATTTTCTTAGCACAGGGCGAGTCACACAAAACATACATATTCTACAGTAAGAGAAGATCAAATACAAAGTAAGATCTGTTACACTGATGTGCTTTGAGAGCGATCACACGCCAGCAGTTCCGACAATGTATTATTATTATTATTATTATTATTATTATTATTATTATTATTATTATTATTATTATTATTATTATTATGTATTTGTTAGCAGACGCTCTTATCCAGGGTGACTTTCAAAACATAGGAGCATTGCTGTGTGTCTGGCAACAGGGACAATGCAACAGTGATTTTAGACCTTCATCACAGACTTCATCAATAAGCACAATATCCCATCAAAGCATTAACATCACCTGAGATGGTCCAACAGTTTATTGATCTGCCCACAATTGTGCCGCAAAAACCAACAAAACAGTCGCATCCATAATCAATAGGCTAGCCAAATGTTTTTTAAATAAGAATAAAAGTAAAGATACGCCACAAAATGAGTGAAAATGTGAACTGTGTGCATGGTGACGAATGCATGTGAACTAATCCTGTATTTTAGTCAATACAGTGAAAGTGTCTGAAATAGCAAATCGGTGTAAATCCCTTAATGCATCAATACAAATAAATACAAATAAATGGCTGATCTTAGCATATTCGTATACTTGTATGTTCGTTTCTGGTTTTCTACATGTGATTTCGTTTTTTTTGTTTGGTTTTTACAATGTATCTGTGCTGTGTGTAGACGCAGAATGAGTTTGATTATGATGTTAAATAGGGTTTAGAAACGTAGTCGCCTCGGGGCTGATTATTATTGCTGTGTTTCTTCACTTCTACTCAAATACAAAATTGAGGAAGCAGTGGTTAGTTCTGAATCAAACATATTGACCCCCTCACTCAATCTGTAAGTCCTGCAGCAAACATTGGAATATGCATAGATATTTGCACACAATTCTCTCTATCTCTCTCAATTTCAGTGCATTTGTATTGTGAAAGCAATTGGACATGCAAACATACATACATACATACATACATATGGAAAATTAACAATACAATTATAAATCACAATAAGATGTAATAAAGTACAGAAAAACAAAATGTAATAAAATGTGATCTTTAATACACACAAATATGTATGGCTGGTCGGAAGCGTCTTGGACTCGGGTTACTCTTATAACGCTTTTGCCTTTTGTTAAAGCTTTCCATGGAGGGGAACGTGGATGAGTTTGTACCATTCTTGGGAGGCTCTGCCTTGTTGGGGTGGAGCTGTGATCCAGGTGAACAGCATATCGGGCATAGGTGGGCATGTGGGCAGAGGAGGAGGATGGCCGGTCAAGCAAATAAGCTTGCTAAGGTACGCAGCAGCAGCAAACAGCCCCCCCATCCAGCCAGCCTGGCAGTCTGGCTGGCAGTGACTGAGAGGTTGACAGACGGCAAGCAATGGAATGCACGTGCTCTGTGATGTCATAGCAGTCAGCTCAGAGAGAGGTTCGTGATGTCATCGCTGAGATGGCTGGCTCTGTGTGTCTTGCTGGCTGTGTGTGTTGAACCGTCTTAGAAATAAGTGGAGAGTCGTGGAGACAAAGCAAACAGTACTTTAATCAAGCCGCTCGGAAGCTCCACTGTCAGAAATAATTCCTTCAGTGAGGCTTAATGTTTACAGACATGAGTACAACTTTATAGGAAAAATGACGTAACATCTTATGGCCGTTAATCCAATCAGAAGATACAGGTCTGGCTCCGTTTACGATCTGTCCTCCCGTGAAGAGGTTATGGATCAAAAGCAGATGTCCGTCTTTGATGTGCACTAGGAAGATGCGATCCCACGGTCATCATTTACCTATTGTCAATCGCTCTATAACAAAAACAATTCCTCCCTATCTGGAGAAATGATTAAGTCATAAACAAATTCACAGCAGACATCTGTAGGCTATTTCGGCACTGTGTAATCTTTCATTACTGACAGGAGTTTCTAACAAACCAACCTTCTTCTCCCTTTACTTGTCCTGCTGAATCTAATCTGCTCAGTCTGTAAACAAAACTACTTTTAATGCTAGTATTAATATAAAACATTATATAATTATCACAAAACACTTTCTTCAATGTCCTATACAGAGTCTTCAAAAGCTATCAGACTTTAGCAGCTGGTGTTTGAACACACATACGAGTATACAGCATTTTCTGCAGCTTCGCAAGACCTAATTTTAAACGTTGTTGATAAATTAGATAATTAGTGAGGACCCTCTATTTGCATTTCTTCCTCCATAAATGCTAAAATAAAGTTTTACTGACATTTAATTGACCCTACCACTGCATATGACACATCTGTAACATGAACGCTACTGAATAGCACATACATTGAAAACTACAGAGAATTGAGACAAATCCAATTTACACTTCATAAATAATCTTAAAACGTTTCCAAACAAGGCAAAACCCACTTGAAATACGTTCATTCACATTTTTGGTAAACAAAAAGAGAGATTGTTACATATGTTCCCTATGATACATCTACAGAGCGAGAGACAGAGACAGAGAGAGAGACAGAGACTAACACAGCCACCCACTCACACACACATACACACACACACACACACACTCTATCTCTCTCTCTCTCTCTCTCTCTCACACACACATACATACACACAGCCAGCAAGACACACAGAGCCATCCAGCTCAGCGTTGACATCACATGACAATCCTCTCTCTTAAGCTGACTGCTATGACATCACAGAGCACGTGCATTCCGTTGCTTGCCGTCTGTCAACCACTCAGTCACTGCCAGCCAGACTGCCTGGCTGGCTGGAAGGGGGGGCTGTTTGCTGCTGCTGCGTACCTTAGCAAGCTTATTTGCTTGACCGGCCTTCCTCCTCCTCTGCCCACATGCCCACCTATGCCCGATCTGCTGTTCACCTGGATCACAGCAAAACCCCAACAAGGCAGAGCCTCCCAAGAATGGTACAAACTCATCCACGTTCCCCTCCATGAAGAGGAACCCGAGTTCAAGACGCTTCCGACCAACTATACATATTTATGTGTATTAAAGATCACATTTTATTACATTTTGTTTTCCTGTACTTTATTACATCTTATTGTGATTTATAATTGTATTGTTTCTTTTCCATATATATGTTTGTATGTATGTATGTATAAATGTATGTTTGAATGTCCAATTGCTTTGACAATACAAATGCACTGAATTGAGAGAGAGAGAGACAGAGAGAGAGACAGAGACAGAGACAGACAGACACAGAAGACAGACAAACAGGCACTAACACAGCCACCCACCCACCCACTCTCACACATACACACACACTCTCTCTCTCTCTCTCTCTCTCTCTCTCTCTCTCTCTCTGCATGCTGGGAGTTCATAGGGGAAGTCAGTGGTGGTGGGAGGTTTGTTTGGAGAGAGTGTGTGTGTGTGTGTTTTTACTACTCTTTTTCTTTCCTTTTCTTGTTTTTTTATAGATACTTTTAATCGTTTGTTGGTTTTAAACGATTCGGGTTTAGGGGGTTGTTTTTCGATTTAGATCAGCATGGCGTTGCGGGCGGGGAGACCCCCCCTTCATTTAATTACGAAACGCTGACCCGAAAGCATGGGCTTATACTCGTGTCCCAGGAGTAGGTGTCGGTAGAGGACTGTGCGATGGAGATCGGAAGGAAGGTCGGCTTCCAGAACATCGTCTCTGCGGCTCGAAT
The DNA here is from genome assembly GCF_036373705.1 of Amia ocellicauda. Lineage (NCBI taxonomy): Eukaryota > Metazoa > Chordata > Actinopteri > Amiiformes > Amiidae > Amia > Amia ocellicauda. The sequence goes on along the minus strand of NC_089855.1, from coordinate 43,180,845 downwards.
GAATAAGGGCATTGTGGTTTTCCTGAATTCTGAGGCGCTGGTGAAGGATGTGATGGAGGAGGGGGTCACAGTGAAGGGGACCTTCCTGCCCACGCTCCCTCTGGCCACCCCGGCTGTAAAGGTGGTTACTTCCAATGTGCCCCCCTTCCTGAGCAACGATCTGCTGGCGGGGGATCTGAGTCGCTATGGCCGGCTCACCTGCGCCATTAGGAGGGTGCTGCTGGGCTGCAGCGCCCCGGAGCTGAAACACGTCCTCTCTTACCGCAGACAGGGTTTCATGGTGCTGGCGGACGGCGCCGATGAGTTAAGCCTGTCTCTGAAGTTTAAGATCGAGGGGTTAGTGTACGTGGTGTTCGTGTCAACTGATACCATGAGGTGTTTCAGGTGTAGGGCGCAGGGGCACATCAGTCGCTCTTGCCCTCAGGGAGAGGCTCCGGCCGGGCGAGAGGAAGGTGAGGAGCAGGCAGGGCCGTCTGGTGTCGGCTCTGCCGGCCGGGGGAGCAATGAGGGGGAGGCGGTGGCAAACGCTACTGGCCTCGGTGGGGACAGAGTAGGGGAGCCTAGTGGGGATGCTGCTAGCAGTGAGAATGCAGAGCAGCCACGGGCTCAGTTAGCCGAGGAGGGAGCTGCTGTTGCTGCTGATGCGGCCGCCACCAAGACTGAACACTTAGCCAGTGATGATGTGTTTAAAGTGCCCAGGAAAAGACAGCAGAAGCAGTCTGCCCCGTCTTCTGAGGCCGTTGATACAGTTGTCTAAAAAGGCGAATATTGCGAGGACGGCTGGTGAGGAGGATCTCGGAGACGGTGTGGGGGCTGTGGTGCGGCGGGACTCCCAGTCAGGGGAGTCTGTCTGGGGGAACCTGCCGTCTCAACCCAAGGTGGCCGACCGGCTGCGGCGCCGGGAGTCTGAGTGCAGTGCTGCGGCTGTGGAGAGCGCAGACTCGGACAGCGCTGCTCAGGGGGACATCGCTGACTCCCAGGGCGAGCCCGCCTCCACTGACACTGCGGGATACAGTGCTAAAAGCATTAAGGATTTTTGAAGAGAGACCAAGGAAAAGAGGAATATAGTTTTAGAAAACTTCTTCCCTTATGCAAAGCAGTTCCTGGCATCTGCACAAGTGATCCTGCAGGATGTGGCACTCGCGGAGTTTAGTGAGCCGGAGTGCTACTGGTTAAAGAAGTGGAAAGAGTGTTGTCAGGACTGCTTTGCAATCTAAAGATGATGGTTAATAGTATGTTTTTTTATTTCTCAATTTTTATTTGTACAAGAGACGCACGCAGACAGTGTGAATGAGTGTGAGTGGCAGCGGGAGTGGAAAGGAGAGAGTGTGTTTAGCCAAGGGTCTAGTGTGAGTGGGGGAGTGGGGATTTTATTTTCACACACTTTTAAAATGGATTATTTTAAGAAAACAGAGTTTGTTGGTGGAAGATTGTTGATGGTAAAGGCATCAATGCCCACCTATGCCCGATCTGCTGTTCACCTGGATCACAGCTCCGCCCCAACAAGGCAGAGCCTCCCAAGAATGGTACAAACTCATCCACATTCCTCTCCATGGAAAGCTTTAACAAAAGGCAAAAGCGTTATAAGTAATGTAGAGGAACCCGAGTCCAAGACGCTTCCGACCAGCCATACATATTTGTGTGTATTAAAGATCACATTTTATTACATTTTGTTTTTCTGTACTATATTACATCTTATTGTGATTTATAATGATATTGTTTATTGCTTTGACAATACAAATGCACTGAATTGAGAGAGAGAGATAGAGAGAGAGAGAGAGAGAGAGAGAGAGAGATAGAGTGAGAGAGAGAGAGAGAGAAGTGCTAGGGCACATCTGTAACATAAACTAGGGAACATTCGTCACATGCTTAGGGAACATTCATATCATGCAGGGAACATTTGTAAAACGAATTAGGGAACCTTTGTGACATACTAAAAGGACATACTGGTAAGATGTTGGGCACATTTGAAACAACAAAAATGGCATTTGGTTATTTATTAGGGACATTTATACCAGTCTGTGCAAATATCTATGCATATTCCAATGTTTGCTGCAGGACTTACAGATTGAGTGAGGGGGTCAATATGTTTGATTCAGAACTAACCACTGATTCCTCAATTTTGTTTTAAACATAATTTAAAAGAAAAGTGGGCTATACATTGGTCTGTAAAAATGCAGCAATGGTCCCTAAAGCAATTTTTTTCGTTTTTTGACACAATTCCTTAAACCCATTTTCTGTAAAATATGTTATCAACTTGCATTAATATATCATCCAAACTACAATCATACTAATAATGAAAATGTTGATATTATTATATTCTAAGGGTACTAGTCTATTGTGTATTGTATTTATTATCAGGCCCTTCTCTTATGTTTTAGAGTTATTATTATTATTCCGTAAAATACACGGATTAAATTAAGTATTTTAACCACAAAGTATTGGCTTCAGTTATGATGCCCACTTCACTGTTCATATGCACACAGTTTCTGAGGTCTGGACCACTGCACAGTAGTCCCTGGAGTTGTAGTCCAGACCACTGCAAAATTCGTGCTGAAGTGATCTGGATCACCACGCAATGGCCCAAGGACCACTGCAAACTTGGATTTCAATGTTTTTGTGTAATCCATGTTGCAATAGCACCTACCATGTTCCTTTGTGGTGAGCTGGTTAATTCTGTTCTTTAACATTAAAGAGAAAAATTAACATGAATAAACTTACTGTTGAAGATTATTATTTTATTATTTTTATTTTTTGGCAGACGCCCTTATCCAGGGCGACTTACAACATAAGAGCAAAAATACAGAGAAGTACAAGGCATCAATCATTACAAATTCAACTTAGTTAAAAAATATCGCAATTCAAAATACATTTTAAAAATTCCAATTACAATTTACACAAGTACAGTAAAAGACTTCCTACATCCTGGACGGTGAAAGCTAAGTGCTGTCAAGATGTAGGGTTACAGACTAGGGCTACAGGAAAGGGAGCAAGGAGGAAAACATTCAAGAACGAGAGGAGCATAATAAGCTGAAGTGCTATCTAGCAGCGATAGAGGACTAATATTACAAGTGCGGTCGGAAGAGATGCGTCTTGAGTAAGCGCCGGAATGAGGTCAAGGACTCTGCTGTTTTGACTTTGGTGGGCAGGTCATTCCACCACCGATGTCAAAACAGCAGAGTCATTGACCTCATTCCGGCACTTGTGTAACCCTTGTGTCAGATGTAACACTTACCCAGTGGCTAACCCTAACTCTATGTTACAAATGTTCCCTAAACACTTATTTTGCAAGATCAATAAAAAACCTTTAGGAATTTTAAACTTTTAAAGATACACAAAGGTAATACCAATGAGCTTTAACAATGCCGAAAATAATAATGCGTTTATCTTTAATAGTGAAGATATTGTATAGATCTATATCTTTCATATACACAAATAGAAAAAAAACGGTTTCCAAACCGAATATAGAACTGAAACTTTCAGACAGTCCATGAAAAATGGAATGTAAACATTTACACTTCTTAACAATTCTATATATCAATTATATTCATAACCCTAACCCTAACACTAACCCTAACTTTAAGTTACAAATGTTCCCTAAACACTTATTTTGCAGGATCAATAAAAAACTGTCAGGATTTTTTAAACTTTTACTGACACACATAGTTAATAGCAATGTGTTATAACTTTTCCAAAAATAATAATCCTTTTATCTTTAATTTTTTTGACATTATTAAGATATAATGCATCTATCACATAGGGAACATTTGTTACATGATAGGAAAAACATACAAATGATGTAACTTTGAAAATATTCAATATTACAGCATACAGTATAATCAACACAGAACTGTGTCTATACTGAAAAGCTGTTGACATTTGAAAAGTGACAGAGGTTTGAATTTGAAAGTATCAATTCATAAAAGATACAATGAGCAGGAGCAGGAGCTGTGCGATCCATTACCCAGAGCACCTGAAGAACGCTCAGGCCAGGAAGAGTCTCAAACAACACATACTGAAGGACAACCCAGAGATTCTCAGAGCCGACTTGTCTCAGACTGGAGACCAGCAAGTCACCAGCAATCTGGTCTTCTACACCGAGCACACCGACGCCTGGCACGCTGCCATCTGTCAACTGTACAGGCACATTAGAGGCATCAGTAAAGGAAGGCAGGTGTCAATCAGTGAGGAGGATGACCCAGACACCTCCATGCTGACAATCAATCTGTACCACACTGGAACAGTCTTAATACAGGGTAGCGAGGGCAGCCTGGGCACCTTTGAAAATCAGTTCCACTCACTGAAAACGCTGGCTGACAGATAGAAAAAGGAGAGACGTGTCCAAAAGAGCACAGACGCAGCCACACAGGAGGAGAGTCCAGCCCCACACTGCCCTGCCAACGGAGGGGAGAGCGCCGCGCCAGAGAACAGCGAGGAATCCACACGCATCCCAGCACAGGACACCCCTCAGACACCCGACACAGTGTCCCAGCTGAGGGAGAACATGTCCCTGCTGGAGGTGGAGCTGATGGAGCTAAAAGAGCTGGTGCTGGCCATGCTCACTACCTCTAACACCACAGAGCAGCTAACAGACCAGCTCAACAGAGTCCAACACGAGCACAAGGTCACAGTGAGGGAGCTGAGGGAAGAGGTGAGGGAGCTGCAGCAGGACAGGGGGGCCATGAGGAGGAAGCTGACGGCCCTGAGAGAGGAACTGCAACGCAGAGACAAGACAGTGCAGAGCCTGAAGGAGCAGCTATACAAATTCACTGCCCACAACAACTAGCCCTCAAGAAACCCAGCAGTGCACAATGTGCAGAGCCCTCCCACCCCAATGACATCCAGACATACTGACTCTCACACAACACACCACTCACACACTGCAACCAACACACACACACAACCCAACCCGAACACACAGAGTGCACCCAGCACACACACACACCCTGAGCAAGACACACACAGTGCACCCAACACACACACACACCCTGACTCAGACACACACACTGCACCCAGCACACACACACACCCTGAGCCCGAAACCACTCACAAAACCTGCGCACCACACACACAGGCCGAACCAAACACAGATGAGACCCCCTCACGCAGAAAGACTACCAGGAAGAAGAACACTGAAGTAGCCCTGCTGATAGACTCAAATGGCAAACTCATAAATGAGAGGCGGCTCTTCCCTGATGGCAAGATCTCCAAGGTCTGGTCTCCGACCACAGAGAGGGCCATTCAGCAGCTGTCCGAGGAGAGCCTCGGCTCCCACAGCCATATTATTATACACACAGGCACAAACGACCTGAGGACCCAGCAGGACAAGGTGGCCAGCTCCATCAGAAGAGTGGCGGAGATGGCCACCCAGACCTTCCCCCACGCCAAAATCATCATGTCCACCCTGCTGCCCAGGAAGGACTTCCACCCCAACACCATCCACATGATCAACGCTGAGATCTCTCGGGGATGTGCTCTGATTCCAAATGTGCACCTGGCACACCACCCCACTCTTGGGGCCCACAGCTTGTTTGACCACGTCCATCTCCACTAACAAGCAGTGAGCGTCTTCGCAAAGACACTCAAAGACATCGCTCTGGGCCGAAACCCAGCCAGCCCCCCACATGGCCACAGAAGGTTCTCCAGCACCCACACCACCCAGAACAACCCCGAGCCAATCAGGAGAGTGGCCCCTGGGAGCCCCCGCCCTCCACCTGCACACCACCTTCCCCAGCCCGAACACCGCAGACCCCAGCCTGGATACGCCCGACCACAGGACAGCAGACCCAGAGTGGAGCTCATCCAGAACATGGACAGAACAGCCCAGCAGCACAGCCAGCGCAACTACGCAGCAGCGGTCAGCAGAGTGGCCGACACCGGGGAGCTGCAGGAGATCCGACACCTGCTCAACCTCATCTGCACTGATAAGATAAGTAACTGTGCATAACAAAGAAACCACTGCAGAAGGTGACTAGCTATTACCACATCTGAAAATCACCCCTGTATAAATGTAGTTATATACTGATATATATGGACATATTTTCTTAAAATTATGTAGATATATGGATGCTTACATATATGTGTATATATGTAGATATATGTGTGTATGCGTATGTATATAGTAGTGTAAGTCAGGAGTTTTTTATTTTTTTATTATTTTATTTATTCGTTTCCTATTTTTACATATCACCAGTATTACTATTTATTTATTTGTTTACTTTCCACCTCACACATTTCCAGATATATCTCATTCCAAAGGAGTATATAAATTGCTTAATTAGAGTAGAAAGAAATGCGATCCCTGTCTATCACCATGTGGAACATCCAGGGCCTGGGCTCCTCAGTGTTCGGGCTGAAGAGCACAGACCTGGAGTTCAGAGAGAGAGTGAGAGACAAGGATGTCATCATCCTGCAAGAGACATGGTGTCGGGCAGACGTGTCCAGTCACTGTCCCTCAGGCTACAGAGAGGTCATAGTGCCCTCCCTGAAGAAGCCCTCCATCAGACACGGCAGGGACTCCGGGGGCATAATAATCTGGTACAAAGCAGAGCTCAGTGACTCCATACAGCCCATCATAACAGCAGAGTCACACATATGGCTTAAAATAAGCAAAGAAATAATTTCTACACAAACCGATGTGTTCCTGTGTGCCGTGTATGTTCCCCCCTCAGAATCCCCATATCTCAATGAGGAGATCTTCCCCAACTTCCAGACTGAGGTCTGCCACTTCCAGGTCCAGGGAAGTGTGCTGATCTGTGGGGACCTGACCGCCCGAACAGGCAGCCTGCCTGACTTCACCAGCACACAGGGAGACAGCCACATATTCGGCCACACCCCCTTAAACACCCCCATCAGCTCCCTCAGACACAGCCACGACAGGGGAGTGAATAAAAACGGGCAAAAATTACGATATACATATGTATACATATGTATATCGTGAATGGCAGGATCTGGGGAGACTCTCTGGGAAGATACACCTACAGCTCAACTCTTGGCAGCAGCACGGTAGACTATGCCATCACAAACCTAGACCCCTTCTCTCTCAGTGCATTCACCTCTATTTGACCACAGCCAAATCACTGTGTTCCTGAAGAGGACAGAGCACAGCAGCAGCGCTCACACACAGCCCAGCAAGCTGTACAGCCTCGGACACTCCTACAGATGGGCTCCAGACAGCACACAAGAGTTCCAGAGAGCAATTGGCAATCAAGACATCCAATCACTAATACACACCTTTCTGATCACCCCAAATCAACAAAGTAAAGAAGGAATACATCTGGCTATAAAATACTTAAAACATATATTTGAAAAAGCAGCTTTACAGTCAAAATTGAAAATTAAAAAGAACATCCCAACAAAATACAAAGAGGAGAATTGGTTTGACAAGGAGTGCAATACAATAAGGAAGGAACTGAGGAACGAAGGAACACTTAGATCAAAAAGAACAACACACCCGAAAGCAACTGACAATAATCGAAGAGTCCATTAACACAAATAGATTCTGGGAAAACTGGAAAAAATGTAATAAATTAAAACCTGAAGAATTGGCCATTCAAAATTGAGATATTTGGAAAAACCATTTTGAAAAACTTTATGAAAACATTCACCACACTGAGAAATCAGCTCAGCATGACATCAGTGTGAAACTAAAAAGAATGGAATTGGCATTTAAAGACACCCAGAATCCCCTGGACTCAACTATTACTGAGCAGGAGTTGCAGGAGAAGCTGCGCGCCCTGCTGCCCAGGAAAGTCTGCGGGCCTGATGGCATCTCCAACGAGATGCTGAAACACAGCAGCCCTGAGCTACAGCAGGCCCTGCTACGGCTGTTCAACCTGGTGCTCAGTGTGGGCCACTTCCCTGACAGCTGGCATAAAGGACTGATCACCGCGATTCATAAGAGTGGAGACAAATTGGACCCTAATAACTACCGGGGCATCTGTGTGAGCAGCAACCTGGGGAAGGTGTTCTGCAGTATCATTAACGCCCGGATACTGGCCTTCCTTAGCGAGCACAGTGTCCTGAGTAAGAGTCAGATTGGCTTCCTCCCAAAACACCGCACAACCGATCATATTTACACCCTACACACCCTCATCGACAAACACGTCAACCAAAATAAAAATAAAATAGTTGCTTGTTTCATAGATTTAAAAAAAGCATTTGATTCATTCTGGCACGAAGGTTTATTTTACAAACTTCTCCAAAGTGGTGTAGGGGGTGAAACATATGACATCATCAAATCAATGTATACAGGAAATGAGTGCGGAGTTAAAATTGGCAATAAAAGAACAGAGTTCTTCACTCAGAGGTGTGGGGTGAGGCAGGGCCGCAGTCTGAGCCCAACGCTATTCAATATTTACATCAATGAATTAGCCACAATGCTGGAGCAATCTGCAGCCCCCGGCCTCTCCCTACATGACACAGAAGTCATGTTCCTGCTCAACGCAGATGACCTGGTGCTGCTGTGGCCCACAGAGCAGGGGCAGTACTGTCAGACCTGGGCCCTGGCAGTAAACATGAAAAAGACAAATACCATGATATTCCAGAAAAAGGCCAGGCCTCAGGGAACTAGGTACCACGTCACTTTAGCAAACAGCACCATCGAACACTGCACCTACTACACATACCTAGGCCTCACACTCAGCTCAACAGGAAGCTTTAACACAGCGGTGAAGACACTGAGAGAGAAAGCACGCAGGGCCTTCTATGCCATAAAGAGACACATTTGCATAAAAATACCTGTACAAATCTGGCTAAAAATATTTGAATCCATTATCCAGCCCATTGCTCTCTATGGCAGTGAGGTGTGGGGTCCCCTCACAGTGCAGGAGTTTGCTCAATGGGACACACACCCAATAGAAACCCTGCATGCAGAGTTCTGCAAAAAAATCCTACAGGTGCAAAGGAAAACACCGAACAACGCATGCAGGGCAGAATTAGGCCAATACACATTATTAATCAACATACACAAAAGAGCAATTAAATTCTGGCTCCATCTAATAAACAGTGACACACACTCCTACCACCACAAGGCCCTGCAATGCCAAGAGCTGAACCCAGAGAGGAGCCCCCTCAGCCAGCTGGTCCGCAGGCTCACTGCGCAGACACACACCGACACCGGCCAGCCTCAGGACAGCAACACACACATGCACACAATCAGAGTCAACCAAATTATCACACAGCACAAAGAAAACTACATCACCCATTGGGAAACACACACACAAGCACAAAGTAAACTGCAGTGCTATTGGGCCCTAAAAAGACACTACACATTGTCAGAAAACCTTAAATTAATAACGAACGAAAAACACAAAAGGATCCTGACCAAATACAGGCTCAGTGAGCACAGCCTGGCCATCGAGACGGGCCGACACAGGCAGACCTGGCTGCCCAGAGAGGACAGGCTGTGTCAGTAGATAGTAGGGTTTTTTGGGCGCGGCCTATTTTGTTATGACGTATGCCCTAAGCTTATTAATATTCCTACGTCTTAATTGGGGGGCGTGATTTTAGAGTTATTTCCTTAATTATTCCTACGTCATATCCGTCAGAAAGTGTACACCCCTAAAACCCTGAACAACAAGGCCACCCATAAAGACCCCCACCCCTCTGAAGGCAACGCCCCGAAACTCTCCTCTCTATTTAAGACCCCGCGCTGCTTTTAGGCAATACCTCTTTAATTCTCAGCATCTGAAACATCCCGCTTCTTCAACATGTCCAGCGACATCAACATGAAACCCCGCAAGAAACAATCCCGGGCAAGGGTTCCTGTACTCACCAATTTGAAGATTGAACGCTCCTGGGTGTTGTTCTGGGGGGGTCGACGGGGTTACCGCTTTAAAAGGGATCCCAGCTATGTTGGAGTGGAGCTTTTTGCTTTGGGAGAGAAGGAGGGTACGTTGGAACCTTTTGAGACGGTGATTGAATACTCTTATGAGGACTGGTTGAAGGTGATGGCATGGAGAGACCTGGGGCTTGTGGATAAGACTCTAGAAGGCTTGCAAGAGGGTCCAAGAGAAGGCGAAACGGAGTCTCCGACTCAGAGTTTTGAAAGGTGTGAATGGGAAAGCTTGCAGAACTACGGTACAGTGGTGAAGAGTCTATCTCTAACTACTGATCGTAAGGTTTTGTTTAGCAGTACCCTGATTACAAACCCTATTGAAGGGGTTGTGGAGGATCCAGAAAAACAGGTTACTGAAATTATGTTTGACGCCGTGGACTGGCCGTTCTTGAAAGAGGTCATAAACTGTATAAATGATGGTTTTGACATCTTGACCAAATGTTCACAACTGGATTCTGTTAGAAGGAGAATATGCTGGATTATGGATTATATATCCCCCTTGAATGACGACGACGATGATAAAACAGACGACCTGTGGGGGGTTGGAGGGGGGTCTGACGGCTCAGGGTCTACTCTCTTCTAAGAGGGCGGTGTGTCGTGACGTAGTGAAGAGATAGGCTAAAAGGCGCAACAATTCATTCATGGTTTAAAATTAAAGAGAATGTCTTACCCGAAAGCTGCGGACGTCGACAGGCTCTACAGGCCTCTTCAAACCCGGGATCACCCCTGGTTCTATTCCCCAGATTTTGTATACACTCCGGAACCCTCTGACTGCGGTTACCCTCCAAGACCTCAGACCCCAGTCCCTCAGGACGAAACAACATGCGGGGCGATGGATGTCCAAATGAGTCTCGGGGATCCCCAGCCTCTGGAGCTCATGGAGGGCCTCGATTTTGCCGAACTGTCTACCGTCTGTGCGTCTCAGGAGAGGGTCAGTCCAATGGATGTAGAAACACCCCACAAACCACCAGGCGACCCAATGAGCATCGGACTGTCTCGGGGGCGTGATGAAGACGCAGGATTTATGCCCGGGGTATGTGGCCAAGTAAGCAGAGTGGTTAAAAGCACCCTGGTGTATATTCTGAGTGCTCTCATCGACCGAGCTCTGAAAGAAGTCTGTCGGGGGTGTGAAGTGAATCACCCCAGTCAGTTGAGACACAGTTGTTTGTTTGAACCAGACCGTTACTATTTCCTGTTCTATTTCAATGTGTTTTACAGAAGACTGAACAAACCGTGGCTGAAACCGGCACTAATCAAGGCTCTGTCTTACTCCCACATACATGTCACTGCTGGACAAGTCCAGAAAATCATAGATGAGATTTTGCTGGAGCTGAAAAAGGAGCCGTTTATAATAGAGAAACTTGGGCAGCTGCTCAATAACCTGGATGAGCCAAGTAGAAAAACCGCTGGCAAGCTAAAAGCTTATTTCTTCCGTAAAGAAGTTAAAGCTGGGGGCAGCGACGAAGAATTCGACATCTACGCCACTGATTCAGACTCTGACCTGAACTAAGGGACTTTGAACATGGGGAATGTTCTGGACTGCTGCTGCAACTGGTTCTGTCATCAACACTCTGCAGCTAACCTGAGAGCGCTATTACACCATGTGCTTGACAGAAAAGTAGCCAACGCGAGCCTTTTCTCTACAGATTTAACCATCGATGAGGATCAACTTTCAAACCTGGAAAAGTTAATGGTTGCTGTAACAAAGACCGGGGGGTACGAACACTGGGATGAAGCGCTCAAGGGGGCCAAGAATGATATTAGGCCATTTCATCAACATCTAAATTATCTCCACTCAGCATTACAGATAGGTTGCTAAACAAATCATCCCCTCTGAGTTCTAACTGTACAACATCTCGAGGTCTGACCCTTTCAGCAACCTGTTCAAGCATGTTTTGCAAGGCCTCGTGTATGTTGACAAATATTTCTGCATAATTGTCACAATTTAAAAGTTCTGCAAAATTAAAACGCTGAATCATTTCAAAATTGTTATAGGCCTGTCTATCTATAATCACGGGATCACTGGTACTCTTGGCCACATCATCATTTTGAACAAAGCCTTCAACCCCTACATTCTCACAGAGCATGTCCTCCACAGCCTTATCAGTCTCAGAACCCTCCACATTCCGAACACCCCCACTGCTGACATCTACAAAACCCCCTTTTTGAGGAGGCTCATTTAAAGCCTGTAAAAGTCCTTCAAAGATATCCACCCGGTTAATGTCAAGACCCTCCTCTATAGTGACGGCTGCTTCTGCCGCCGTACTGTGTTCTAATTGTCTCAAATCATTTATAATAGGGGCAGAATTTGGTCGGGGTAGCGTCTCCAAAGCCTCCACCATTTCAAACAAATCGGGGTGAACTAGGGGTTGAACCTCTATAAGCGCTACCGTTGGGAGGTGGTTATTTAGATCATTGACCATCTGTAACAGGTCGGGGTTCACCGGTAAGTCTGTTAATTTACATTCTATCGGTGGTGATTGGGGGTTATTTAAATCATTTATCATTTGTAATAGTTCCTGGTTCATTGGGACATCAGAGGAGTTCACAACAGGGCCGGGGATGTTCTCTCGGGAAGGTCTTTTTGGGGCCCTAACTTGTTCATAATCCTTTAGTTTGTGAGTTCTTTTACCAAGTCCGGACATTTTTTTATTTATTTTTTATTTTTCCAACAACCCACAATAGTAAGGCGTTTTGTATCTATTAAAACATTAAATACGGTACAATTCGTTAGTAAGGGTATTAATAAGGGTGTTTTGGCTCTCTATCACAAGGTTTTGCTCCACTAACACAAGTCTTTGATTTAGTAACAAAGTATGTAGCAACTCATGCCGACCTTCAGGAAGTAGCTCCGGGGGATGGTGGCCTGGCTCAGCTGCAAAGGATGGTCGCTCCGGTAAATCTCGGTCGAAGGAGGCAGGGAGCGAGCGTATACTCACGGATGGAGACCAAGAAGGCCTTTGCGGTGACACCCTGGCCAATCGCGGTGTACTGTTCAGCGTTTCTGTAGCCAAGAAACGGGGCTGGGGGGACGATGTTGAAACCAGTCCGTCGTTGGGTGGTGTGTCAACCCTGACTGACGGCGACCCCTGAGGTTGTTGGTAGCCTGTATTTGTTCCGCCCGACAATGCGGCGGGCTGAATCTGGATTGTTGAATTACCCCCAGAAGGCTGTGGCCTGAGTAGATGTTGGGGGGTCTCCAAGACCACCGTGGGGGATCCTCTCGGTGATCTCTCCGGGGAAGATGTTTGATCCCACTTAGACGGGGTAATTGTCCTCAATAGCTCATCCACAGAATGACTATCCCAAGAGTCTTGGGAAGAATAAAAATATACATTACATTTACATCTTTAAACGGCGACAGAAATCAAACTTAAAACAACATGTCCAGGACCTTCAAAACCTTTAGCTTTTTTAGACAATAGGCTTAGACATTCACTACAACGCCTTATTATTTACAGACAATATATTTATTAGGACTTGATAATAAATGTAAAACAGAGAAGCCTCTGTAAATAAACTGTTTCTTAAATGTTTCTTTAAAAACTGTAATATTGTTAATAAAACACTTTTTATACACACACACACCACATTTCATTTTTAAACGAACCTTCCAAGTGTAAACGCTTCCTGATCCCGGGACTTCCTGTTTCACAAACGTTTTCACGATCTGTTTAAATATTAAATACAATGAACACCTTCAAGCCTTTTCCTACAGCCACTTTAAAACAGATGTATAATTGCGGGAGATAAGCCAAACAACTTACTAAAACCTTTCGGACAGCTTTACTTCCTAACCAGACGGTCGGGCAATCGGTCATTTCTAAACACATGCCCCAGAAACAAGCCTAGACCTGTCCGGACTTCTAAAGATCTTTCCCAGAACCCCCACGCCCTACAGGAAATGGGCACCCCTCGCTTAAATATTAGCCCTCAACGGGCAAACAAAACCCTTTTAAAAACATTAAAGTTTGAAAGATCTTACTTACCTCCAAAGAATAATCGTTTCTTATGTTTTTCAGCTGGTTTAGCTTTTTGCACTTCTGTGAAGGTAAGAGACATGTTTAACCTTTAACCACCCCGCTTTATAAAAAGCTTTAACCTCTTACAAGCGGCAGATATATACTCACCGCTATCAGATACAGGGGCTGACGGCCTTTCAGATTCTTGAAAGGTTACGGTTCTCGAAGGTAAAACGAAACAAGCCCTCGATGTGGAAGGCCTTTCGTTGTCTCGAACCACGTTTCTTAATACTGTTAGAAAGGATAATTTTTTAAAATTAACAAAACGGGCCTCAAACATCTTACAGAAACGTTATACAAACAAACAGGGGTTTAGTTCTTACCCGGTCGGCAGACAGCCTGTCTAGGGACAACCACTTCTCTTGGTTGATCCTCGGAGACATTAATCACAGGCCTTTCGGTAGTTTCTGTGTAATTAAAGAGACCGGCTTTAATATATATTAAAACGTTTTCATAACTCTAATGAGCCGCTTCAAAACCACACACACACCCATACATAAGAACCCATGAGCGCAAACACAAAAATCTTACCGTCGTTGTTCCAGATGATCTCCTCAGCGTTGGGAATTAACTCCTGTTGACTGGCTGAAAAATAATTTTACAGAACTTAAAACAGATGTTATAAACTTATTTACAATACATGCCCACAACACGCTCTGAGTCAATGAAAATAATCTGAAGACTTACCTAAAAACTCGTTTAAATCGAAGTCGTTGATGTTGTTTCCGGACATTGTTGATCTTTAGGCTTAAATCGAAAGGTCAGTACGAGTCTGTCGAGCTGAAGACCAGACCTTCATACTTATACTGATGGCCAGATGCCGGATCTGCTTGTAAGGCATTGTTCTGGGCTGGCCTTTGTGCCGTCCTGTTACCAATTAACATATCAAAACCAACCAATAAAATGACCCTGCATCAAATTTCAAATAGAAACCAAGATGGCGACGATCTCTCTCCTCTCTACTCTAAACTTTTATTAGAACCTTTTGGTCTCTCAAAAAAACATTTTTAAGCATCAAGACCTATAGTCAATAAACACTAAGAATATTTCAGGCCTTTATACGCGCTAAAAAACAACCTGAGCCAAGAAAATAACTATAAAGATCTAAAATAAGTAGCGCTTTTACAGTGATTTTTATTTTTTTATTTTTATTTTTTATTTTTTTTATTAATAGCGATGTTTTGTTTGGTATTAAACAAGTCACAAACTACTCAGAACAGCGTTTATCCCCACAAAAGAGATATTTGGGTTTATTTTACAAAGCTTATAAATTGTATAGTTTAAAAGTATTCTGAATGTTTTGATACCACACGCCATACCTACGTTTGTCTGAGCCCACCCCCGTCCCCCATGGTGTGAGTGATTTAGCCTTGAGTGTTGTGATCTATTTAGCATTGAGTGATCAGTTGTTTTTATTTTTTAAATGATTCCTTATCATCAGGGATTGAGACTGCTAAAATACCTTAAAAACATATCCTTATCTTAAGTCTAACTCTTATGAGCTTTAAGACCCTATAATGTATTTAAGTAAAACGAATGAACACATTATGTGTGAGATCAAATATAACCACAGCTTTTTTTTTTTTTTTTTTTTTTTTACAAAAACAATTAACCTATACCCACAAACACCCACACACACACACACCCTCTTTTTTTAATTTAATTTTTAATTAAATTTGAGGGGAGAGACAGAGCCATATACATTGGGGTTAACATAAGTACCCTATGCAAAACAGGAATTGTTAGGACCTGTGACCATTACAGACAACAGAACTTGTTGATCTTATAAAATGATTGGGCAAGAGAGAGAGATATAGAGACAGACAGAGACAGAGACAGTGTGAATATGGTAAACGCACTATTCAAAATGGCATTGTTAAGACCTGGGACCATTACAGACAACAGAACTTGTTGATCTTATAAAATGATTGGGCGAGAGGGATATAGAGACAGACAGAGACAGAGACAGTGTGAATATGATAAACGCACTATTCAAAATGGCATTGTTAAGACCTGGGACCATTACAGACAACAGAACTTGTTGATCTTATAAAATGCTTGGGCGAGAGAGACAGAGAGAGAGAGACAGACAGAGACAGAGACAGAGACAGTGTGAATATGATAAACGCACTATTCAAAATGGCCTTGTTAAGACCTGGGACCATTACAGACAACAGAACTTGTTGATCTTATAAAATGCTTGGGCGAGAGAGACAGAGAGAGAGAGACAGACAGAGACAGAGACAGAGACAGTGTGAATATGATAAACGCACTATTCAAAATGGCATTGTTAAGACCTGGGACCATTACAGACAACAGAACTTGTTGATCTTATAAAATGCTTGGGCGAGAGAGAGAGAGAGAGACAGACAGAGACAGAGACAGTGTGAATATGATAAACACACTATTCAAAACAGGCATTGTTAAGACCTGGAACCATTACATGTATATTTAAAAAAGACCCCCAACCACTACAGGAAGAGCCGACCCATTCACACTCTACAGTTGACCAACAAGAACAACAAGAACAACCGGTTATGGGATGCCTTGTTGTTCAGGGTTTTAGGGGTGTACACTTTCTGACGGATATGACGTAGGAATAATTAAGGAAATAACTCTAAAATCACGCCCCCCAATTATGACGTAGGAATATTAATAAGCTTAGGGCATACGTCATAACAAAATAGGCCGCGCCCAAAAAACCCTACTATCTACTTGTGTCCCCACTGCCAACGCCGAGAGGTCGAGACAGAGCTGCACTTTATTCTAAAATGTGAAAAATATAAACATTTATGAGCAAAATTTTTCCCCAAAATAGCAGATCTCTATAAGAGATTTCCAGACCTGCCAGACTCGGAGAAAGTGCCAGTCATTCTGGGAAAGGAGACCAGCTGCATATTACTGGCAGCCCAGTATACAGCTGCCTGCCACAGCCTGAGGGACACAGTCGATACTCAGTACACTCACACAGGGGACACCCCTTGACATAGGCAATGACACCTATGCTACACCCAATTATTACTATCAATATCAGTTTTATGTCTCTCTGAACTATGATTGAATTTTATTAATTGAAATTAATCAGTTACCTGTTTTTAACATATATATTGTGTATTTATGTATGCAAATGTACATATAAATGTTCAAAACTGTTGTTTATCACCATTGCTTTGGCAATACTTCTTTTTGTTCATGCCAATAAAGCACGTTGAATTTGAATTTGAATTTTGAGAGAGAGAAAGAGAGAGAGAGAGAGAGAGATAGAGTGTGTGTGTGTGTGTGTGTGTGTGTGTGTGTGTGTGTGTGAGAGAGAGAGAGAGAGATACTGTGTGTGTGTGTGTGTGTGTGTGTGTGTGTGTGTGTGTGTGTGAGTGGGAGGGTGGGTGGCTGTGTTAGTGTCTGTCTGCCTGTCTGTCTGTCTGTCTGTCTGTCTGTCTCTCTCTCTCTCTCTCTCTCTCTCTCTCTGTCTCTCGCTCTGTAGATGCATCATAGGGAACATATGTAACAATCTCTCTTTTTGTTTACCAAAAATGTGAATGAACGTATTTCAAGTGGGTTTTGCCTTGTTTGGAAACGTTTTAAGATGATTTATGAAGTGTAAATTGGATAAGTCTCAATTCTCCGTAGTTTTCAATGTATGTGCCATTCAGTAGCGTTCATGTTACCGATGTGTCCTATGCAGTGGTAGGGTCAATAAAATGTCAGTAAAACTTTATTCTGATAGCTTTGATTTTTTTTTTCTCATGAACAACAAATGCTGTTTGCTTGATTTTTACAGAGTATGTCATAAATTCCATTTTTATGAAGCCTGACAAATTGTATGCTGTAATATTGAGTATTTTCAAAGTTACATCATTTGTTTGCTTTTCCTATCATGTTACAAATCTTCCCTATGTGAAAGATGCATTATATCTTAATCACGTCAAAACAATTAAAGATATACGGATTATAATTTTCCGTAAAGTTATAACACATTGCCATTAACTATGTGTGTCAGTAAAAGTTTAAAAAATCCTGACAGTTTTTTATTGATCCTGCAAAATAAGTGTTTAGGGAACATTTGTAACTTAAAGTTAGGGTTAGGGTAATTAATATAATTGATATACACTCACCTAAAGGATTATTAGGAACACCTATTCAATTTCTCATGAATGCAATTATCTAACCAACCAATCACATGGCAGTTGCTTCAATGCATTTAGGGGTGTGGTCCTGGTCAAGACAATCTCCTGAACTCCAAACTGAATGTCTGAATGGGAAAGAAATGTGATTTAAGCAATTTTGAGTGTGGCATGGTTGTTGGTGCCAGACGGGCCGGTCTGAGTATTTAACAATCTGCTCAGTTACTGGGATTTTCACGCACAACCATTTCTAGGGTTTACAAAGAATGGTGTGAAAAGGGAAAAACATCCAGTATGCGGCAGTCCTGTGGGAGAAAATGCCTTGTTGATGCTAGAGGTCAGAGGAGAATGGGCCGACTGATTCAAGCTGATAGAAGAGCAACTTTGACTGAAATAACCACTCGTTACAACCGAGGTATGCAGCAAAGCATTTGTGAAGCCACAACACGTACAACCTTGAGGCGGATGGGCTACTACAGCAGAAGACCCCACCGGGTACCACTCATCTCCACTACAAATAGGAAAAAGAGGCTACAATTTGCACAAGCTCACCAAAATTGGACAGTTGAAGACTGGAAAAATGTTGCCTGGTCTGATGAGTCTCGATTTCTGTTGAGACATTCAGATGAGTCAGAATTTGGCGTAAACAGAATGAGAACATGGATCCATCATGCCTTGTTACCACTGTGCAGGCTGGTGGTGGTGGTGTAATGGTGTGGGGGATGTTTTCTTGGCACACTTTAGGCCCCTTAGTGCCAATTGGGCATCGTTTAAATGCCACGGCCTACCTGAGCATTGTTTCTGACCATGTCCATCCCTTTATGACCACCATGTACCCATCCTCTGATGGCTACTTCCAGCAGGATAATGCACCATGTCACAAAGGTCAAATCATTTCAAATTGGTTTCTTGAACATGACAATGAGTTCACTGTACTAAACTGGCCCCCACAGTCACCAGATCTCAACCCAATAGAGCATCTTTGGGATGTGGTGGAACGGGAGCTTCGTGCCCTGGATGTGCATCCCACGAATCTCCATCAACTGCAAGATGCTATCCTATCAATATGGGCCATCATTTCTAAAGAATGCTTTCAGCACCTTGTTGAATCAATGCCACGTAGAATTAAGGCAGTTCTGAAGGCGAAAGGGGGTCAAACACAGTATTAGTATGGTGCTCCTAATAATCCTTTAGGTGAGTGTATAGAATTGTTTTAAAAAAATTTTAAAAGTTTAAAATTCCTAAAGATTTTTTATTGATCTTGTAAAATAAGTGTTTAGGGAAAATTTGTAACATAGAGTTAGAGTTAGCCACTGGGTAAGGGTTACATCTTCAACAGTAAGTTAATTCATGTAAATTATTCTCATCAATTTTATTCAATACAGTAAAAGTGTCTGAAATAGCAAATCGGTGTAAATCCCTTAATGCATCAATAAAAATGAAAACAAATAAAAGGCTGATCTTAGCATATTCGTATACTTGAATGTTCGTTTCTGGTTATCTACATGTGATTTCGAGTTTTTTGTTTGGTTTTTACAATGTATCTGTGCTGTGTGTAGACGCGGAATGAGTTTGATTGTGATGTTAAATAGGGTTTAGAAACGCAGTCGCCACATCCAGTGACGTCAGCGTTCGATTCCAAGACCGGTGGAAATGCAAGCCGGTTCACAAAAAGATCAGCTGGATCCCAGGCCGAGCAGCGGCTCTGGCTCCAGCACCGGCACCATGTCGGTGGAAAAGTGATAAGTGAGCTCACACTGAGCTCAGTGCAATGTCTGCTCTGGAGAGCTCACAGTGTGACCTAGTCGTGAGTTCACGTCTTTACTGGGTAGTCCATGACAACTTAATTGACTCAATTCTTGGGCTTAATTGGTCAAAATTAAAAAATTTTGAAGTTACTCAGGGACTGATGTGTAGAGAGACTTATTAAACCTGCAGGATTGTGGTTTTCCCAGAACAGAATTTACCAGCTCACCACAAAGGAACATGGTAGGTGCTATTGCAACATGGATTACACAAAAACATTGAAATCCAAGTTTGCAGTGGTCCTTGGGCCATTGCGTGGTGATCCAGATCAGTTCAGCACGAATTTTGCAGTGGTCTGGACTACAACTCCAGGGACTACTGTGCAGTGGTCCAGACCTCAGAAACTGTGTGCATATGAACACTGAAGTAGGCATCATAACTGTAGCCAATACTTTTTTCCAAACCAATGTATAGCCCACTTTTCTTTTAAATTATGTTTAAAACAAAATTGAGGAAGCAGTGGTTAGTTCTGAATCAAACATATTGACCCCCTCACTCAATCTGTAAGTCCTGCAGCAAACATTGGAATATGCATAGATATTTGCTCAGACTGGTATAAATGTCCCTAATAAATAACCAAATGCCATTTCTATTGTTTCAAATGTGCCCAACATCTTACCAGTATGTCCTTTTAGTATGTCACAAAGGTTCCCTAAGCATGATACGAATGTTCCCTAGTTTATGTTACAGATGTGCCCTAGTACTCTCTCTCTCTCTCTCTCTCTCTCTCTGTCTCTCAATTTAGTGCATTTGGATTGTCAAAGCAATTGGACATGCAATCATACATACATACATACATACATACATACATACATACATACATACATACATATGGAAAATAAACAATAAAATTATAAATCACAATAAGATGTAATAAAGTACAGAAAAACAAAATGTAATAAAAAGTGATCTTTAATACACACAAATATGTATGGCTGGTCAGAAGCGTCTTGGACTCGGGTTCTTCTTCTTTACTTATAACGCTGTTGCCTTTTGCTAAAGCTTTCCATGGAGGGGAGCGTGGATGAGTTTGTACCATTCTTGGGAGGCTCTGCCTTGTTGGGGCGGAGCTGTGATCTAGGTGAACAGCAGATCGGGCATAGGTGGGCATGTGAGCGGAGGAGGAGGAAGGCCGGTCAAGCAAACAAGCTTCCTAAGGTACATAGCAGCAGCAAACAGCCCCCCCATCCAGCCAGCCAGGCAGTCTGGCTGGCAGTGACTGAGTGGTTGATAGATGGCAAGCAACGGAATGCACGTGCTCTGTGATGTCATAGCAGTCAGCTCAGAGAGAGGTTCGTGATGTCATCGCTGAGCTGGCTGGCTCTGTGTGTCTTGCTGGCTTTGTCTATGTGTGTCTGTGTGTGTGAGAGAGAGAGAGAGATTTTTTTATTTTTAACACCTTTATTTTACAAAAGAAAAACTAACAAAACATTAAAAACAAACTAGAAACACATAAAAGACATGAAAAAAACTCCTGACATAAAGACACAACCTATTCCAAAAACCACTACACACGTGCTACCAATAAAAGATTCAAGTGAATTAAACCAGTTGGTTTAAACGTCCAAAGTGAATGGCACAGATGGCCGCCCCGATCGCCCACATCTGCAGAAAAGCGTCCAGGTCTCCCGTCAGACTGTAGAAATTGTAATCCAGTCGCACTCTGGAGCTTACGAGAGACCTGAAGAGGGAGAGTGCGCACTGTTGCTGCACGCGGTCAGTCTGACTTCTCCTACTGCTCAGGATTAGCCAGTTTAGCCTGCCCCACTAGAAAGTTTGCTAACTGACAAACATGTCTGTGGCGCTGCTTGTACTGGACTCCCAAAATAAACACAGTGCGTGAGAAAAGGAGGCCCAGCTGCTTGAACAGGCTCTCCAGTGCAGTGAACAGCAGCTCTAATCTAGGGCAGTGGCAGAAACAGTGAAAAAGTGTCTCTCTCTCCCCACAGTGGGGACAGGTGTCGCTCACTCGGGGGTCCAGTGTATGTGCAAAAGAGTTTGTTGCGATGACGCCATGCAGAAGCCATGCAGAAGCGGGGGCTTGTTCAGGCTCCTCCAGGCCGGGCAGACATCTTCCCCCAGAGCCAGGTGCTCCCTCCAGGGGGTGTCAGGGAAGGGCTGCAGCTGCTGATGGTGCAGCTCCCTCACACTGAGTTGATAGAGCTGCTGACGCTGACCTGTGGAGACAGACACACTACAGAGACTGTGATGCGACAGATGCGGCCTGATGAGCTAGGGGGGACTGAGAGACACAGACAAACAAGGGGAAAGACGGTGTCAGGGTCCTAGGGCCAGCAGTGATGCGTGAGAGCCTGGAAAAGCCGCTCCACAGCGCCTATGGGAAGGGCGATCTGTACTGCCCAGAGAAATCTGGTTACGACTCTCAATGACCGCATACCCAGCCTGGCAGCCAGACTGTCGGCACCAACCCACTGTCCCCTTTTAAAATCCAACAAATCCCTCAGCCGGATCACGTCGACCTTAAGCAGGACTGATCTGAGGCTGCTGGAGAGCAGGAGTGGACAGCTAAAACCGGGGTTCCACAGCAGTAGCTCCTCTAACAGCCAATACAGACTGCTGCCCCCCAGTTCCCTACCAAGGGAGAAGCGCTGCCATACCTCGAAAACTGTATGATAAAAAACAGGCAGTGAAGGGAGTATATGGGGAGGTGTCTTAAGTAAAAACATGTGTCTGTCATAACAAGTGAACAGGGCGGGAGACACTGGGGATCTTGAGGGTACAGGAGCCTCTAAGCTGCCTGCAGCCGAAAGGCAGGTACAGCACTGTTTTGCGCACCCAGTGCAGCCTGTCCCAGAAGAAATCCAGGAGCAGGGTCTGTATCTGGGACACCAGGGCCGCTGGGGGGTCCAGACAGGCATAAATGTGACAGAGCATGGGGGCCACCAAGATATTAATAACAATTGCTCTCCCCCTAAAGGAGAGCTGGGGCAGCAGCCAGTGCCATGCCCTCAACCTGCCCTGTACCCTCTCCAGCAGGCCAGCCCAGTTCTCCTGCGTCTCCCCCAAAGTCACACCCAGCACCCGAGGTCCTGAGTGAGACCAATGCAGCCCCGCAGAGAGGGCAGGGTGGGCAGAAACCTCCAACACCCCAACCAGATGAGCGCTGCTCTTGCCCCAGTTGACCCTGGCTGAGGTGGCCCTGCTGAACTAGTCCAGACACTCCCACAATGACCTGGAAGTCTCGCTGGCCAGACTGTGTGTCTCAGCAGCATAGGCCGACACCCTGACCGCCTGCTCTGGGTGACAAGAGATGGACAGGCCACCATTAATCTTCAGCACACTAAACACACGACAGTACAGCAGCTGAATAAATTCTACGAACCGCGGGCCGACACCAACTGCTCTCAGCTCTCGGCATGATGTCTCTGAGCCGCTTAGCCAGAGCCTTAGACAGGATCTTATAGACCTGACACAGCAGCGCCACTGCCCTCAAGTTCACAATGGAGGACAGATTCCCCTTCTTGGGCAGCAGGGTCAGAATAGCTCTACGGCAGCTAATGGGCAGCAGCCCAGCTCACAGGCCCTCCTGCAGCGCTGAGAGCAGGTCCGGGCCCAGCTCAGCCCAAAACTCGGAGAAAAACTCTGCAGTGAGCCCATCTAGTCCCGGTGCCCAGCCCTTATTGAGCTCTTGCATTGCGCAGGTCAGCTCTGCTAGGGTTAGTGGGGCCTCCAGCCCCTTGACCCCATCCTGTGGGACCTTAGTCAGACCCTGCTGAAACTGCTGCTGCTGCTCCAGGCAGCCCGGCTCTGCGGAGTACAGCTCCCTATAGAATTGGGCGGCATGAGTACACATCTCCTGCCCATCCTGCAGCACACGGCCCTCAGCCGTCCTCAGGCTGAGCATCACCCTGCTCTGCTGCTGCCTGCATTCCAGCCCAAAAAAGAACTTGATGGGCGCATCCATCTGTGTCAGGCTCTGGAACTGCGAGCGCACCATTGCCCCTCGAGCCCACGTCCCCAGCAGCTCTGTCAATGCCTGCTGCATAGCTTTAAGGTCCTCTAATGCCCCCGAATCTCCAGCGTCCAAGGCTCGGTGGAGCACCTGAATCTCTCCTTCTAACTCCTTCATACATTAATTCAAGCTGTCAGTCCTATGCTCAGTGTACTTCTAGCAGAAGAGCCTGGTCTGAACCTTGCCAATGTCCCACCACTGTCTCAGGAAAGCAAACCTAGGGCGCTCTGATCTCTGCCAAAAGAAAATAAAAGAATTACAAAAAATCCTGTCCTGCAGCAAACTATTGTTGAAAAGCCAGTAGGCACTGCGCAGCCGGACAGGAGGCAGGGTGACACTCACAGTGATGAGACAGTGATCAGTGGTCAGGTGGGGGTGATATGGCAGCCACCGATCAGATTGACATGATGTGTAAAGGTATAAAATCTATCCAGCCTGGCTAGCGACATAATGCTAGAACCCGGCCTCACCCAGGTGTACTGTTTCACCTTTGGGTTGGCATTCCTCCAGACATCGACCAGATTGTGCAACTGTGTAATACCTTCCAGCTGTTTTGTCGACTTTGGACTGGGCTCCAAATGATTCCTATCTAATCTATAGTCCACAGTACAGTTCCAATCACCCCCCCAAAACCAGGATCTCCTCAGCCCCACAGTCTGCCAGCGCTTTGCTGAGCACCGGAAACACTGACAGTCTGTCTCTCACAGCATTGGGGGCATAGATATTAATAAACACTGTAGCATTATGTTGGGTGTATTTTTATAAGAGCATTTTAGCTCTGAGCTGAAGCACTGACCTCTCCCCCCACAGTTATCAGATTTTCTTAACTCATCAACTTGGAACTGGTTTACATCAAAGTGATAGTTTTGGGGAGGATGGCACCACAAATAGGCCAAATAGTTTGGAATCCTGCTGCGGGATGTCTGGAGAAGTGGGCCTGTAGGTAATATAACTCTTTGAACTGGAAATCCAATCTCACAAACTCAAGAACCAATCACCTATTGATCTGACAGGCGTATACAGAACAGCACACGGTCTCTCTCTCTCTCTCTCTCTCTCTGTCTCTCTCTCACCTGAACCAGAAACTCGCTGCCACAGCTCAACCTGAACCTTTGCCGGCAACAGAAGAGTTAAACTGGGAGAAGGAGATTGAGCCGTACGAAGAATTCTATTAAAGGACTTTATCAAATAAAGAATTTTACAGACTGCGCTGCCCGCCTGTGCCCACCTGATCAGTGGAGTTTTTACAGCTGGACAATTGACTAAGTCGACTGTATACGAAAGTGTCAGTCATTTAAATAGCTACTGAGTCTTAAGAAACTCGATCCTTGGAACGAACAGGGCCCTGCTTTCCTCAAAGACTTTGTCTTCAAGTAACTATGATGGAAACCCTGCATACAAAGAAGATTTTGTGCACAACCTTGGAGCCTTCAAACCACTGGAAAATCGGTTTGGAAAAGACTCTACATTCGAGAAACCCCGACTTCCAGGTGCATCGACTGAGTGGAAGTTCTTGGACAAAGCCGAACCGGACTGCCTTTGTTCCAAACCACACGGACCTCGTGCCGTGTGCTGTTATCTGAGCCCGAAGCCAGAGAGGCCTCTCTGCGACGAAGTTCAGATAAGTTTAACAGTTTGGAGTTCATGATTCATGACATTTGAGAAATCAATTAGAAATGTTAATCTGTGATTCATAACTCTAGAATGTGTAATATCATTTAGTTTTCTTCAATATAAATGTGTGTTGCATTAAACTGTTTTGTTGATAATTTTAGAAATAAAATCTGTCAACGCCGAGAAATATCTTCTCATTCCTGTTTAACTGTTTAGTCTGAAATTGACACAAGTTAATAGACACCAGATTATAGGTGGCCCTGCCTATCCTTAATCATCGAATAATAATCAGTTAAGGGAAATTGTGGTAACAAGTAATGATAGGATCTTTCTCGGCACCTACGTAAATGAGACTGATATATACATAACGAGAAGTTACCTGACATAAATACTATCCTGCGTAGTTATTTAATGTCTGACTAACAATACTAATGAGAGACTCACCTTCGTCTTACTAACCGGTATTGTGGTCAATGTGTTTATAACCTTTTTTGTTTAACCATTTGTGTGATATCATATGCGATCACATGGTCTTTGATTTGGTCAAGGAAGTGATTTGTCTTTGAGTTGTTGATCTAGAGATAAATGTTAATTAGTTTTGCCCTTTTGTATAATTGGTGTAGTGCTACATTTAGTCTTTGTTTTTGAATAAATTTGACAATTTATATCTTTGGAATTGGAGTCTGCGTCCAATTATTACAGAAATTGAGTTCTACAAGATTCCAGGATTCGTGATAAGGTGATACTATAAATTCACTTCTTGAATTGAAATTTATAAGTGTACCTTACGCTACAATAAACAAAACTATTATTTTGAAAGTGTGCAATTTGTAGCCGAAACCGAAGCACACCGGAGCCCCGGAGCGCGGACGGAACAGAGTCGGATTAGCTATCAAAGATAATAACTAATAAGACAAATAGACACAGACAATAATAACAACGGTGGTGACAGCACAGCCGTGAAGCCAAATAACCGAGCAATTATAATTGTTAATAAACAATAAGCAATGCTCGTTATTTCAGTCAATCTAAATAAATAGTTGAACTGAAAACTCATAGGTCAATTGATTTCTCTTTTAAGATTCTTTTTAGAGGGAAGATGTGGTCAAGTCACAGATGTGCAATAATCATTTATTTTGACAAAAATAGGAAACTAATATCATTCAATTATATTACTGAAAATAAGTAATATTAAGCTTCTGCTGGATTACAGATAATACCCATTTTCTTCTTTTTCCTCAGAGTACAGCTTATAGGCCAGTCTGGTCAGGCAGGAAGCAATGTGTCTCTCTCTGTCTCCCTCCAGCTCTCTCTTGTGTCTCGTTGCAGGATGAAGAAGTTAAGAGAACTCAAATTATCTTTGTTTTCCCTTTTATAAGGTTTCCTTCCAACCAATAGCATTTTGCCACCACCATGACTTGGGTGCTTTATTATAATGTAATTATGAAGTGGGGGTCCCTTCGAATTTGGCTAGGAACCGATAAGAGGACAGGTCCCTTTTGGTCTTCTGGACATACAGACAAGGTTACCAGGGGCTACCAGAGGCTACCAGTGGCTACAAAGGAACTGTCCATTGCTTATATTTAAATAAATTATGTTATCCAATCAAAAAACATAACAGCCATTACTGTTATCCGTCAGTCTGGTGTACTGTAGGCTCCTTTACTGTACTATCAAGAGTATGCACTGCACACATTCATATCGGTTTCCTCTTTAAGTAAAGAGGACATTTAAAAACCTTTACATTAAATCTTCTATTTAACATTTACCAAATTTTATAATTGATAATTATATATATATACAGTATGTAATTACATAATTATTAAAAAAGCTATAATTCTTCTAAATAGTTATTTCTGTTCTAATTTTTGTAAATAAGCAATTATTTTTAAAAGAGAAGAGTCTGGAATAAGAAATTATGCAGGTTTTCCATTATGTAGAGAGGGAAAAAAAAACACAGAAACTGCATACAACTTCCATAACGCACCATTTTGGGCAACACAAATGTTCCCATGTAAATTAGACTGAGTTGACTATCTAATTTACATAGAGGACATTTAGCACCCCCTGGATGTGCCCTGGATGTGCATCCCACAAATCTCCATCAACTGCAAGATGCTATCCTATCAATATGGGCCAACATTTCTAAAGAATGCTTTCAGCACCTTGTTGAATCAATGCCATGTAGAATTAAGGCAGTTCTGAAGGCGAAAGGGGGTCAAACAAAGTATTAGTATGGTGTTCCTAATAATCCTTTGAGGGTGAGTGTATATTGAAAACTACAGAGAATTGAGACAAATCCAATTTACACTTCATAAATAATCTTAAAACGTTTCCAAACAAGGCAAAACCCACTTGAAATACGTTCATTCACATTATTGGTAAACAAAAAGAGAGATTGTTACATATGTTCCCTATGATGCATCTACAGAGCGAGAGACAGAGACAGAGAGAGAGACAGAGACTAACACAGCCACCCACTCACACACACATACACACACACACACACACACACTCTATCTCTCTCTCTCTGTCTCTCACACACACATACATACACACAGCCAGCAAGACACACAGAGCTAGCCAGCTCAGCGTTGACATCACATGACAATCCTCTCTCTTAAGCTGACTGCTATGACATCACAGAGCACGTGCATTCCGTTGCTTGCCGTCTGTCAACCACCCAGTCACTGCCAGCCAGACTGCCTGGCTGGCTGGAAGGGGGGGCTGTTTGCTGCTGCTGCGTACCTTAGCAAGCTTATTTGCTTGACCGGCCTTCCTCCTCCTCTACCCACATGCCCACCTATGCCAGATCTGCTGTTCACCTTAATCACAGCAAAACCCCAACAAGGCAGAGCCTCCCAAGAATGGTACAAACTCATCCACGTTCCCCTCCATGAAGAGGAACCCGATTCCAAGACGCTTCCGACCAACTATACATATTTGTGTGTATTAAAGATCACATTTTATTACATTTTGTTTTCCTGTACTTTATTACATCTTATTGTGATTTATAATTGTATTGTTTCTTTTCCATATATATGTTTCTATGTATGTATGTATAAATGTATGTTTGAATGTCCAATTGCTTTGACAATACAAATGCACTGAATTGAGAGAGAGAGAGACAGAGAGAGAGACAGAGACAGAGACAGACAGACACAGAAGACAGACAAACAGGCACTAACACAGCCACCCACCCACCCACTCTCACACATACACACACACACTCTCTCTCTCTCTCTCTCTCTCTGCATGCTGGGAGTTCATAGGGGAAGTCAGTGGTGGTGGGAGGTTTGTTTGGAGAGAGTGTGTGTGTGTGTGTTTTTACTACTCTTTTTCTTTCCTTTTCTTGTTTTTTTATAGATACTTTTAAACGTTTGTTGGTTTTAAACGATTCGGGTTTAGGGGGTTGTTTTTCGATTTAGATCAGCATGGCGTTGCGGGCGGGGAAACGCCCCCCTTCATTTAATTACGAAACGCTGACCCGAAAGCATGGGCTTATACTCGTGTCCCAGGAGTAGGTGTCGGTAGAGGACTGTGCGATGGAGATCGGAAGGAAGGTCGGCTTCCAGAACATCGTCTCTGCGGCTCGAATGAATAAGGGCATCGTGGTTTTCCTGAATTCTGAGGCGCTGGTGAAGGATGTGATGGAGGAGGGGGTCACAGTGAAGGGGACCTTCCTGCCCACGCTCCCTCTGGCCACCCCGGCTGTAAAGGTGGTTACTTCCAATGTGCCCCCCTTCCTGAGCAACGATCTGCTGGCGGGGGATCTGAGTCGCTATGGCCGGCTCACCTGCGCCATTAGGAGGGTGCTGCTGGGCTGCAGCGCCCCGGAGCTGAAACACGTCCTCTCTTACCGCAGACAGGGTTTCATGGTGCTGGCGGACGGCGCCGATGAGTTAAGCCTGTCTCTGAAGTTTAAGATCGAGGGGTTAGTGTACGTGGTGTTCGTGTCAACTGATACCATGAGGTGTTTCAGGTGCGGGGCGCAGGGGCACATCAGTCGCTCTTGCCCTCAGGGAGAGGCTCAGGCGGCCGGGCGAGAGGAAGGTGAGGAGCAGGCAGGGCCGTCTGGTGTCGGCTCTGCCGTCCGGGGGAGCGATGAGGGGGAGGCGGTGGCAAACGCTACTGGCCTCGGTGGGGACAGAGTAGGGGAGCCTAGTGGGGAAGCTGCTAGCAGTGAGAATGCAGAGCAGCCACGGGCTCAGTTAGCCGAGGAGGGAGCTGCTGTTGCTGCTGATGCGGCCGCCACCAAGACTGAACACTTAGCCAGTGATGATGGGTTTAAAGTGCCCAGGAAAAGACAGCAGAAGCAGTCTACCCCGTCTTCTGAGGCCGTTGAGACAGTTGTCTAAAAAGGCGAATATTGCGAGGACGGCTGGTGAGGAGGATCCCGGAGACGGTGTGGGGGCTGTGGTGCGGCGGGACTCACAGTCAGGGGAGTCTGTCTGGGGGAACCTGCCGTCTCAACCCAAGGTGGCCGACCGGCTGCGGCGCCGGGAGTCTGAGTGCAGTGCTGCGGCTGTGGAGAGCACAGACTCGGACAGCGCTGCTCAGGGGTACATCGCTGACTCCCAGGGCGAGCCCGTCTCCACTGACACTGCGGGATACAGTGCTAAAAGCAATAAGGATTTTTTAAGAGAGACCAAGGGGAAGAGGAACATAGTTTTAGAAAACTTCTTCCCTTATGCAAAGCAGTTCCTGGCATCTGCACAAGTGATCCTGCAGGATGTGGCACTCGCGGAGTTTAGTGAGCCGGAGTGCTACAAGTTAAAGAAGTGGAAAGAGTGTTGTCAGGACTGCTTTGCAATCTAAAGATGATGGTTAATAGTATGTTTTTTTATGTCTCAATTTTTATTTGTACAAGAGACGCACGCAGACAGTGTGAATGAGTGTGAGTGGCAGCGGGAGTGGAAAGGAGAGAGTGTGTTTAGCCAAGGGTCTAGTGTGAGTGGGGGAGTGGGGATTTTATTTTCACACACTTTTAAAATGGATTATTTTAAGAAAACAGAGTTTGTTGGTGGAAGATTGTTGATGGTAAAGGCATCAATGCCCACCTATGCCCGATCTGCTGTTCACCTGGATCACAGCTCCGCCCCAACAAGGCAGAGCCTCCCAAGAATGGTACAAACTCATCCACGTTCCCCTCCATGGAAAGCTTTAACAAAAGGCAAAAGCGTTATAAGTAATGAAGAGGAACCCGAGTCCAAGACGCTTCCGACCAGCCATACATATTTGTGTGTATTAAAGATCACATTTTATTACATTTTGTTTTTCTGTACTATATTACATCTTATTGTGATTTATAATGATATTGTTTATTGCTTTGACAATACAAATGCACTGAATTGAGAGAGAGAGATAGAGAGAGAGAGAGAGAGAGAGAGAGAGAGAGAGAGAGAGAAGTGCTAGGGCACATCTGTAACATAAACTAGGGAACATTCGTCACATGCTTAGGGAACATTCATATCATACAGGGAACATTTGTAAAACGAATTAGGGAACCTTTGTGACATACTAAAAGGACATATACTTGTATGATGTTGGGCACATTTGAAACAACAAAAATGGCATTTGGTTATTTATTAGGGACATTAATACCAGTCTGTGCAAATAACTATGCATATTCCAATGTTTGCTGCAGGACTTACAGATTGAGTGAGGGGGTCAATATGTTTGATTCAGAACTAACCACTGCTTCCTCAATTTTGTTTTAAACATAATTTAAAAGAAAAGTGGGCTATACATTGGTCTGTGAAAATGCTGCAATGGTCCCTAAAGCAATTATTTTAGTTTTTTGACACAATTCCTTAAACCCATTTTCTGTAAAATATGTTATCAACTTGCATTAATATATCATCCAAACTACAATGATACTAATAATGAAAATGTTCATATTATTATATTCTAAGGGTTCTAGTCTATTGTGTATTGTATTTATTATCAGGCCCTTCTCTTATGTTTTACAGTTCTTATTATTATTCCGTACAATACAGGGATTAAATTAAGCATTTTAACCACAAAGTATTGGCTACAGTTATCATGCCTACTTCACTGTCCATATGCATACAGTTTCTGAGGTCTGGACCACTGCACAGTAGTCCCTGGAGTTGTAGTCCAGACCACTGCAAAATTCGTGCTGAAGTGATCTGGATCACCACACAATGGCCCAAGGACCACTGCAAACTTGGATTTCAATGTTTTTGTGTAATCCATGTTGCAACAGCACCTACCATGTTCCTTTGTGGTGAGCTGGTTAATTCTGTTCTTTAACATTAAAGAGAAAAATTAACATGAATAAACTTACTGTTGAAGACTATTATTTAATTATTTTTATTTCTTGGCAGACGCCCTTATCCAGGGCGACTTACAACATAAGTGCAAAAATACAGAGAAGTACAAGGCATCAATCATTACAAATTCAACTTAGTTAAAAAATATCGCAATTCAAAATACATTTTAAAAATTCCAATTACAATTTACACAAGTACAGTAAAAGACTTCCTACATCCTGGACGGTGAAAGCTAAGTGCTCTCAAGATGTAGGGTTACAGACTAGGGCTACAGGAAAGGGAGCAAGGAGGAAAACATTCAAGAACGAGAGGAGCATAATAAGCTGAAGTGAAATCTTGCAGGGATAGAGGACTAATATTACAAGTGCGGTCGGAAGAGATGCGTCTTGAGTAAGCGCAGGAATGAGGTCAAGGACTCTGCTGTTTTGACTTTGGTGGGCAGGTCATTCCACCACCGAAGTCAAAACAGCAGAGTCCTTGACCTCATTCCGGCACTTTTGTAACCCTTGTTTAAGATGTAACCCTTACCCAGTGGCTAACCCTAACTCTATGTTACAAATGTTCCCTAAAAGCTTATTTTGCAAGATCAATAAAGAACCTTTAGGAATTTTAAGCTTTTAAAGATACACATAGGTAATACCAATGTGCTTTAACAATGCCAAAAATAATAATGCGTTTATCTTTAATAGTGAAGATATTGATGAAATATCAATCCATGAAAATGTAATGTAAACACTTACACTTCTTAACAATTCTATATATCAATTATATTCATAACCCTAACCCTAACACTAACCCTAACTTTAAGTTACAAATGTTTCCTAAACACTTATTTTGCAGGATCAATAAAAAAACTGTCAGGGTCCAGGGGATTCTGGGTTTCTTTAAATGCCAATTCCATTCTTTTTAGTTTCACACTGATGTCATGCTGAGCTGATTTCTCAGTGTGGTGAATGTTTTCATAAAGTTTTTCAAAGTGGTTTTTCCAAATATCTCAATTTTGAATGGCTTTAATTCATTACATTTTTTCCAGTTTTCCCAGAATCTATTTGTGTTAATGGACTCTTCGATTATTGTCAGTTGCATTCGGGTGTGTTGTTCTTCTTGATCTAAGTGTTCCTTCATTTCACAGTTCCTTCCTTATTGTATTGCACTCCTTATCAAACCAATTCTCCTATTTGTATTTTGTTGGGATGTTCCTTTTAATATCCAATTTTGACTGTAAAGCTGCTTTTTCAAATATATGATTTAAGTATTTGATAGCCAGATGTATTCCTTCTTTACTATGTTGATTTGGGGTGACCAGAAAGGTGTGTATTAGTGATTGGATGTCTTGATTGCCAATTGCTTTCTGGTACTCTTGTGTGCTGTCTGGAGCCCATCTGTAGGAGTGTCCGAGGCTGTACAGCTTGCTGGGCTGTGTGTGAGCGCTGCTGCTGTGCTCTGTCCTCTTCAGGAACACAGTGATTTGGCTGTGGTCTGATAGAGGTGTCAGTGGTTTGACGGTGAATGCACTGAGAGAGAAGGGGTCTAGGTCTGTGATGGCATAGTCTACCGTGCTGCTGCCAAGAGCTGAGCTGTAGGTGTATCTTCCCAGAGAGTCTCCCCGGATCCTGCCATTCACGATATACAGGCCCAGTCCCTGACAGAGCTGCAGTAATTTTTGCCCGTTTTTATTCACTCCCCTGTCGTGGCTGTGTCTGAGGGAGCTGATGGGGGTGTTTAAGGGGGTGTGGCCGAATATGTGGCTGTCTCCCTGTGTGCTGGTGAAGTCAGGCAGGCTGCCTGTCCGGGCGTTCAGGTCCCCACAGATCAGCACACTTCCCTGGACCTGGAAGTGGCAGACCTCAGTCTGGAGGATGGGGAAGATCTCCTTATTGTGATATGGGGATTCTGAGGGGGGAACATACACGGCACACAGGAACACATCGGTTTGTGTAGAAATGATTCTTTGCTTATTTTAAGCCATATGTGTGACTCTGCTGTTTTGATGGACTGTATGGAGTCACTGAGCTCTGCTTTGTACCAGATTATTATGCCCCCGGAGTCCCTGCCATGTCTGACGGAGGGCTTCTTCAGGGAGGGCACTATGACCTCTCTGTAGCCTGAGGGACAGTGACTGGACACGTCTGCCCGACACCATGTCTCTTGCAGGATGATGACATCCTTGTCTCTCACTCTATCTCTGAACTCCGGGTCTGTGCTCTTCAGCCCGAACACTGAGGAGCCCAGGCCCTGGATGTTCCACATGGTGATAGATAGAAATAGCATTTCTTTCTACTCTAATTAAGCAATTTAAATTGGAATGAGATGTATCTGGAAATGTGTGAGGTGGAAAGTAAACAAATAAATAAATATTAATACTGGTGATATGAAAAAATAGGAAACGAATAAATTAGAAAAAAAACAAAAAAAAAAACTCCTGACTTACACTCCTATATACATACGCATACACACATATATCTACATATATACACATATATGTAAGCATCCATATATCTACATAATTTTTAGAAAATATGTCCATATATATCAGTATATAACTACATTTATACAGGGGTGATTTTCGGATGTGGTAATAGCTAGTCACCTCCTGCAGTGGTTTCTTTGTTATGCACAGTTACTAATCTTATCAGTCGGGTGCAGATGAGGTTGAGCAGGTGTCGGATCTCCTGCAGCTCCCCGGTGTCGGTGTCAGCCACTCTGTTGACCTCTGCTGTGTAGTTGCGCTGGCTGTGCTGCTGGGCTGTTCTGTGCATGTTCTGGATGGGCTCCATTCTGGGTCTGCTGTCCTGTTGTCAGGCGTATCCAGGCTGGGGTCTGCGGTGTCCAGGCTGGGGAAGGTGGTGTGCAGGTGGAGGGCGGGGGCTCCCAGGGGCCGCTCTCCTGATTGGCTCGGGGTTGTTCTGGGTGGTGTGGGTGCTGAAGAACCTTCTGTGGCCATGTGGGGGGCTGGCTGGGTTTCGGCCCAGGGCGATGTCTTTGAGTGTCTTTGCGAAGATGCTCACTGCTTGTTAGTGGAGATGGACGTGGTCAAACAAGCTGTGGGCCCCAAGAGTGGGGTGGTGTGCCAGGTGCACATTTGGCATCAGAGCACATCCCCGAGAGATCTCAGCGTTGATCATGTGGATGGTGTTGGGGTGGAAGTCCTTCCTGGGCAGCAGGGTGGAGATGGAGCTGGCCACCTTGTCCTGCTGGGTCCTCAGGTCGTTTGTGCCTGTGTGTATAATAATATGGCTGGGGGAGCCGAGGCTCTCCTCGGACAGCTGCTGAATGGCCCTCTGTGTGGTCGGACACCAGACCTTGGAGATCTTGCCATCAGGGAAGAGCCGCCTCTCATTTATGAGTTTGCCATTTGAGTCTATCAGCAGGGCTACTTCAGTGTTCTTCATCATGGTAGTCTTTCTGCGTGAGTGGGGCTCATCTGAGTTTGGTTCGGCCTGTGTGTGGGGTGCGCAGGTTTTGTGAGTGGTTTCGGGCTCAGGGTGTGTGTGAGTGCTGGGTGCAGTGTGTGTGTCTGAGTCAGGGTGTGTGTGTGTGTTGGGTGCACTGTGTGTGTTGTGCTCAGGGTGTGTGTGTGTGCTGGGTGCATTCTGTGTGTTCGGGTCGGGTTGTGTGTGTGTGTTGGGTGCAGTGTGTGAGTGGTGTGTTGTGTGAGAGTCAGTATGTCTGGATGTCATTGGGGTGGGAGGGCTCTGCACATTGTGCACTGCTGGGTTTCTTGAGGGCTAGTTGTTCTGGGCAGTGAATTTGTATAGCTGCTCCTTCAGGCTCTGCACTGTCTTGTCTCTGCGTTGCAGTTCCTCTCTCAGGGCCGTCAGCTCCCTCCTCATGGCCTCCCTGACCTGCTGCAGCTCCCTCACCTCCTCCCTCAGCTCCCTCACTATGACCTTGTGCTCGTGTTGGACTCTGTTGAGCTGGTCTGTTAGCTGCTCTGTGGTGTTGGAGGTTGTGAGCATGGCCAGCACCAGCTCTTTTAGCTCCATCAGCTCCACCTCCAGCAGGGATATGTTCTCCCTCAGCTGGGACACTGTGTCGGTGTCTGAGGGGTGTCCTGTGCTGGGATGCGTGTGGATTCCTCGCTGTTCTCTGGCGCGGCGCTCTCCCCTCCGTTGGCAGGGCAGTGTGGGGCTGGACTGTCCTCCTGTGTGGCTGCGTCTGTGCTCTTTTGGACATGTCTCTCCTTTTTCTCTCTGTCAGCCAGCGTTTTCAGTGAGTGGAACTGATTTTCAAAGGTGCCCAGGCTGCTCTCGCTGCCCTGTATTAAGACTGTTCCAGTGTGGTACAGATTGATTGTCAGCATGGAGGTGTCTGGGTCGTCCTCCTCACTGATTGACACCTGCCTTCCTTTACTGATGCCTCTATTTTTAATGTGCCTGTACAGTTGACAGATGGCAGCGTGCCAGGCGTCGGTGTGCTCGGTGTAGAAGACCAGGTTGCTGGTGACTTGCTGGTCTCCAGTCTGAGAGAAGTCGGCTCTGAGAGTCTCTGGGTTGTCCTTCAGTATGTGTTGTCTGAGACTCTTCCTGGCCTGAGCATTCTTCAGGTGCTCTGGGTAATGGATCGCACAGCTCCTGCTCCTGCTCATTGTATCTTTTATGAATTGATACTTTCAAATTCAAACCTCTGTCACTTTTCAAATGTCAACAGCTTTTCAGTATAGACACAGTTCTGTGTTGATTATACTGTATGCTGTAATATTGAATATTTTCAAAGTTACATCATTTGTTTGTTTTTCCTATCATGTTACAAATGTTCCCTATGTGAAAGATGCATTATATCTTAACATTGTCAAATCAATTAAATATATACAGATTATTATTTTCCGTAAAGTTATATCACATTGCTATTAACTATGTGTGTCAGTAAAAGTTTAAAAAATCCTGACAGTTTTTTATTGATCCTGCAAAATAAGTGTTTAGGGAACAATTGTAACTTAAAGTTAGGGTTATTGATAGGGTTAGGGTTATGAATATAATTGATATATAGAATTTATAAGAAGTGTAAATGTTTACATTACATTTTCATGGATTGTCTGAAGGTTGCATTCCTATTTGTGTTTATGAAAGATATACATCTATACAATATCTTCACTATTAAAGATAAACGCATTATTATTTTCGGCATTGTTGAAGCTCATTGGTATTACTGTGACATTAGTTTATTATTGAAAAATATAAATATCTATGAAAAGGTATCGTAAAAGAAATTAGAAACTCTTCATACATTATTTTACTTTATAGCAGGGAGGAATCGCTATGTGTTATGTTGTTCCCCCAAGAACATATTATTTGAGTTGCATGTTGTAAAGCCGGACAGGTTAGAGTGACGCACGTCTTTGTGTTCTGGATAGAGAGGAGTAGTGGCGCTGCACTGCTGTGCTCGGCATTGTATTTGTACCTGCAACTCGGTTCATAAGAGACATAAACAAAAGTGCCAGGAACAATAAATTGTGTCAAGGAGTCCTGATGTAAACTGAACCCCAAACAACATGTCTACCTCCGAAGAGACTCGTTTCACGGTTTACAGACTGGCGGCAGCGAGGGATATTGTTTGCTTTTGTTTTTTCTCTACCGAGGCCGGATGCAGTGAGCTGTGCTTGCGGGTGACTGAGACAAAACCATGTCGGTGGTGAGTGAACTGTACTGTTAAAATCGGAAAATAATAATAAAAAAAAACTTACGAAAGTAATAAACCGCTATGTCAAGTCATTTAACCGCAAATAGCTAAGTTACACAAGTATAAAAAAAAATAATCCGATAGACAGATTGATTAATGTTGACGCAGCAAATGAAAATGAAGCGATTAATGCAGAAAGACGCACGAATACGACAGAGTAACACATGATCGTGTTGAGCTGCCTCCTTGCTTTCACGGAGATGGGAAGGATAAAGAAAGTTTCTCTCTGTGGAACACGCGTCTGGAATTGGCTGTAAAAGCTGCACAAACACAGCACCAGGATCTTGCAACAATTGTACCAACACGTTTATGCTAAAACAGTAGAGACATTAAAATAAGTCTTTGGAAGAAAAGAAAACCTACTGCATTTTCAAACTTTTGTTAATGCAAGACCCCGTCAGCCTAAAGAAGCATTAGAAGTTTATGCAGCCGAAGTAAGCAGACTTGTGCAAGAGGCGTTTCCCAATTACGGACAGCCAGCTGTTGAAATGGAGCGTTTTAGACGTTTTGTTGCTGGTTTAGACCCAGTGCTGCAGGCAAAGTGTTATGAGCATGGTGCAAGTAGATTGGAGGAAGCCCTAAAAATGGCTTGCAAGTGGGAGCGGGTCAGGAAGCATTAAGAACTGCCTCTTCACATTTCTAAAGCACAATAAATGAGAAGGTTCTGGAACAACCATCTATATGTAAATCTGGAAATATCCTAACAGCTATGGTGTCAAGCAAGTCTATTTCATCTACGTTGGAGGAATCCCCCAAATTACTACAAGCTATTGCAGATTTAACTGCAGATGTTAAAGCACTCAGAGTAGAGGTGAGCCAGTTGAAGCAACAGCAAGAAAATCTCAAACATGGGCACAGCCAGTACAAAGAGGGGAAAAAGGACCGTCAGCCCTCTCCAGAATGGATGAAACGAGAAATATCGTGCATCAAGAAAAGCATCCCGTGATGGGTATAATTCTTCCTCTAGATCACAAGGAGATGTTTCTTCGCCTTTATAGAAACATGTCTCCTGGACCAAGACCCGGACATCATTCCCTACATAGGCAAAAATATGAAAGGTGGCCTCCATCACCAAGCAACCGTTACTATTCAATAACTAACAGTCCTAGCAATCGCTATCACTCATCTCACCCTGATCAGCACTGCAGTTCAAGATATTCTCGTAGTCCATCTGCATCCTACTCACACTCAAGGGACAGGTACACCAGGAGAACACCCAGTCCACATCACCATGAGAGAAGGCCTGATTGCAGATACAGCAAACGTCATCTTTGCTTTGTTTCTGAGGATCCCACCTATCAGGGAAACGAGTGGTAGCAGGTGCTGCGGGCCAAGTAGCTACTACATTGAATAACAGGGACCCAGAGTCTGAAGCTTCAGCTTTAAAAGACTCTCCAACCTCTCCAATATTGTTTTGCTGTTATTGAAGACACTGCTGTTCAAGCCTTCATTGATACTGGTTCACAAATTTCTTTGATCAGTGAAAATTTAAGAGTGTCAATTCCAGCACTGAAGACAAAGTCCATCAGAAAGTCATACGTGTTGGCAAGGTCAGTGACTGGTGAGTGCCTTGATACTCTTGGAACACTAACCATTAGTACTAGACTTGGAGAGGAGGTTTGTCATCATGATGTTCAAGTGATAAGAAATTCCAATCAAGCTGTCATACTCGGATGGGATTTTCTGCAGAAACACCATGCAGTGATTGATGTACAAGGACAATTACAGTTGTGGAACTGGAAAGTCCCACTGTTGTTTTCTAAGCAAATCACACCTCTTTG
The DNA here is from genome assembly GCF_036373705.1 of Amia ocellicauda. Classification (NCBI taxonomy): domain Eukaryota; kingdom Metazoa; phylum Chordata; class Actinopteri; order Amiiformes; family Amiidae; genus Amia; species Amia ocellicauda. The sequence continues at coordinate 43,141,715 of NC_089855.1, read as the reverse complement.
TTGCAATGCTGTGACATTTGTGCCAATCTACATTCCTGCAATGACTGAGATAAATATCATGGCAAAGTTGCAGCCATTTACAGAAAATCAAATCTCAACTCCAAATTACTTAGGAATACTGGAACCTGAAGCATGCAACTACCTAGGTCTGTTTGTGGCCAGAACAATGTCTCCAGTGAAGATAGGATTAACAACCATTGGTGTCATGAATCCTACCAATGACGACTGCCATGTGCCAAGTAACACACCACTGGGAAATTTTTACTCTCTGATAAATCAGGGAGGTGAAGAGTTCCATGTTATTGAGGCTACTGTGCACAATATCAGGCAGACAGAAGGCACAAAGTTACCCACAGTGGACTTCAGTCAGTCTAAATTGAGTGATCCACAAATGGACCAGCTGGAGAACTTACTTTTGAAGTATTGTGAAGCGTTTAGTTCACATGAACATGACTATGGCTGCACAGATGCTGTAAGGCACCACATTCGAACTGGAGATGCCCTACCGATCCGCCAACATGCTTACAGGACTTCTCCAGCTTTGAAGCAGGAAATAGAAAAACAAGTTCAGCAGTTGCTGGCCCATGACCTCATTGAGGAGAGCTGCAGCCCTTGGGCTTCACCTGTTGTTTTAGTCAAGAAAAAGGACGGCAGCTACAGATTTTGCATTGCATCAAGAAATTAATCCCTGTCACCATACGGGACTCGCATCCCTTACCACGGATTTCTGAAGCTTTGGACAGCCTGGCAGGGGCATGCTGGTTTAGTACCATGGACCTGCCAAGTGGTTATTGGCAATTTCAGCTGGCATCAGAAGACCGGGAGAAGACCGCATTTACCACCGGCAGCGGCTTATACCATTTTAAGGTCATGCCAATGGGACTGACCAATGCACCACCTACCTTCCAACGTTTAATGGAGCTTGTGCTTCGTGGTCTACACTGGAAGATCTGCCTCATCTGTTTGGATGATGTTTTGGTTTTTAGCAAAACCTTTCCTGAACATCTGCAGAGTTTGGAAGATGTCTTTCTTCGCTTTTGAAAGGCAGGACTAAAGCTGAAGGCCAGTAAATGTCAGCTTGCACGGGATGAAGTCTCTTTCCTGGGACATGTAATCACCAAGGGTGGTCTCAGACCAGATTCCAGGAAGCTTGACAAATTGAAAGATTGGCCAACACCAAGAACACCTACTGAGGTGAGAGCTTTTGTGGGTCTCTGTTGCTATTACAGACGATTCGTTAAAAACTTTGCCCAAAAAGAAGCAAAACAGTTTATCTTCTGAACTACAGCCTGAACAAGCTGTTCCTGTAAGACAAACCTGTGAAGATTTAGCAATAGACATTGATGAACTGAAGCAGAAACAACAAGCGGATGTCATTCTGAGAACTGCGATGGAATGGAAAGAAATGGATAACCGAAGACCTACTGCACGACGAATCAAAAACTCCCCGTCAGCTCTGAAAAAGCTCTGGTATGAGTTTCCTCACCTGTCTTTGGAAAATGGGATCCTCTGTCAAAAAATTTAAACCTTTCTGCAGAAAGCCTATACTTACCAATTGGTTCTTCCTGAAACCCTCATTCAGACAGCCCTCACTTACCTGCATGGAAATGTCTTCAGTGGACATTTAGGGACTGAACGAACTCATCCAGAAGCGCCTCCACAGCTGTTTAGAGATCCTGATGATGCACCTGTCAGTCCGCCATCAACACTGACGGCTTTCTCTGGAGACGTCCCTTACCCACTTCCAGTTCCAGCGAGCTCCAGTCATCACTCGATGCCGTCTCTCTCTCTTCTTTATTCCACAGCTCCTGTCCAGAGGGATATGCTACCTGTTCCAGGTGTTGTTCCACAGCCTGCTCTAGCACTTGAGCCATGCCCAGGTGTCACCCATTCTTCCAGCCTTCGGGAATCCCAAGTCACAGTGCACCCAGAGACTGTGTCTTACCTCAGCGACCCCAGACTCCTGTGGCATTACCTGCTGGATGTACCTAGTGGTCGTAAAGTTTTGAAACCTGACAAGTTTAAAGATTTAGTTCTTTCTTGGTTTATACCTGTTTTCATGTTACATTACAGATCAATACAGTAATGGCTCCTAATTTGTCATTCTTAAAAAAAAAAAAAAGTTCCTATTGTACTGACATACATCTATTGTGATTTAATTACTGCAACATCAGTTTATCATTTGGAAAATCTAAGTATATATATATATATATATATAAATGTAACATTAGAAATACTGTATGATTTATGTAATTAAGAAACGAGGACGTTTCAAATAAAGTGGGGGAAGACTGTGACATTAGTTTATTATTGAAAAATATAAATATCTATGAAAAGGTATCGTAAAAGAAATTAGAAACACTGTATACATTATTTTACTTTATAGCAGGGAGAAATCGCTATGTGTTATGTTGTTCCCCTAAGAACATATTATTTGAGTTGCATGTTGTAAAGCCGGACAGGTTAGAGTGACGCACGTCTTTGTGTGGTGGATAGAGAGGAGTAGTGGCGCTGCACTGCTGTGCTCGGCATTGTATTTGTAACTGCAACTCGGCCTCCAGCACCGGCACCATGTCGGTGGAAAAGCGCTAAGTGAGCTCACACTGAGCTCAGTGTAATGTCTGCTCTGGAGAGCTCACAGTCTGAACCTAGTCGTGAGTTCACGTCTTTACTGGGTAGTCCATGACAACTTAATTGACTCAATTCTTGGGCTTAATTGGTCAAAATGACCATTGGTTGAAGGTACTCAGGGACTGATGTGTAGAGAGACTTATTAAACCTGCAGGATTGTGGTTTTCCCAGATCAGAATTAACCAGCTCACCACAAAGGAACATGGTAGTTGCTATTGCAACATGGATTACACAAAAACATTGAAATCCAAGTTTGCAGTGGTCCTTGGGCCATTGCGTGGTGATCCAGATCACTTCAGCACGAATTTTGCAGTGGTCTGGACTACAACTCCAGGGACTACTGTGCAGTGGTCCAGACCTCAGAAACTGTATGCATATGAACATTGAAGTAGGTATCATAACTGTAACCAATACTTAATTTAATCCCCGTATTGTACGGAATAATAATAACAACTGTAAAACATAAGAGAAGGGCCTGAGAATAAATACAATACACAATAGACTAGAACCCTTAGAATGTAATAATATGAACATCTTCATGATTAGTATGATTGTGGTTTGGATGATATATTAATGCAATTTGATAACATATTTTACAGAAAATGGGTTTTAGGAATTGTGTCAAAAAACTAAAAGAATTGTCTTAGGGACCACTGCTCCCTTTTTCCAGACCAATGTATAGCCCACTTTTTTTTTAAATTATGTTTAAAACAAAATTGAGGAAGCAGTGGTTAGTTCTGAATCAAACATATTGACCCCCTCACTCAATCTGTAAGTCCTGCAACAAACATTGGAATATGCATAGATATTTGCTAAGACTGGTATAAATGTCCCTAATAAATAACCAAATGCCATTTTTGTTGTTTCAAATGTGCCCAACATCTTACCAGTATGTCCTTTTAGTATGTCACAAAGGTTCCCTAATTCGTTTTACAAATGTTCCCTGTATGTTATGAATGTTCCCTTAGCATGTGACGAATATTCCCTAGTTTATGTTACAGATGTGCCCTAGCATGTCTCTCTCTCTCTCTCTCTCTCTGTCTCTCAATTCAGTGCATTTGTATTGTCAAAGTAATTGGACATGCAAACATACATACGTACATACATATGGAAAATAAACAATAAAATTATAAATCACAATTAGATGTAATAAAGTACAGAAAAACAAAATGTAATAAAATGTGATCTTTAATACACACAAATATGTATGGCTGGTCGGAAGCGTCTTGGACTCGGGTTCCTCTTCATTACTTATAATGCTTTTGCCTTTTGTTTAAGCTTTCCATGGAGGAGAACGTGGATGAGTTTGTACCATTCTTGGGAGGCTCTGCCTTTTTGGGGCGGAGCTGTGATCCAGGTGAACAGCAGATCGGGCATAGGTGGGCATGTGGGCGGAGGAAGAGGAAGGCCGGTCAAGCAGATAAGCTTGCTAAGCTATGCAGCAGCAGCAAACAGCCCCCCCATCCAGCCAGCCAGGCAGTCTGGCTGGCAGTGACTGAGTGGTTGACAGATGGCAAGCAACGGAATGCACATGCTCTGTGATGTCATAGCAGTCAGCTCAGAGAGAGGTTCGTGATGTCATCGCTGAGCTGGCTGGCTCTGTGTGTCTAGCTGGCTGTGTGTGTGTGTGAGAGAGAGAGAGAGATAGAGTGTGTGTGTGTGTGAGTGGGTGGGTGGGTGGCTGTGTTAGTGTCTGTCTGTCTGTCTGTCTTTCTGTCTCTCTCGGTCTCTCTCTCTCTGTCTCTCGCTCTGTAGATGCATCATAGGGAACATATGTAACAATCTCTCTTCTTGTTTACCAAAAATGTGAATGAACGTATTTCACGTGGGTTTTGCCTTGGTTGGAAACGTTTTAAGATTATCTAATGAAGTGTAAATTGGATTTGTCTCAATTCTCCGTAGTTTTCAATGTATGTGCCATTCAGTAGCGTTCATGTTACAGATGTGTCCTATGCAGTGGTAGGGTCAATAAAATGTCAGTAAAACTTTATTTTAGCAATTATGGAGGAAGAAATGGAAATAGAGGGTCCTCACTAATTATCTAATTTACCAACAGTGTTTAAAATTAGGCCTTGCGAAGCTGCAGAAAATGCTGTATAACTGTATGTGTGTTCAAACACCAGCTGCTGAAGTCTGATAGCTTTTGAAGACTCTGTATAGGAAGTTGAAGAAAGTGTTTTGTGATAATTATATAATGTTTTATATTAATACTAGCATTAGAAGTAGTTTTGTTTACAGACTGAGCAGATTAGATTCAGCAGGACAAGTAAAGGGTCATCAAGGTCGGTTTGTTAGAAACTCCTGTCAGTAATGAAAGATTACACAGTGCCGAAATAGCCTACAGATGTTTGCTGTAAATTTGTTTATGACTTAACCGTTTCTCCAGATAGGCAGGAATTGTTTCTGTTAATGGGCGATTGACACTAGTTAAATGACGACCGTGGGATCACATCTTCCTAGTGCACATCAAAGACGGACATTGCTGCTTTGGATCCATCACCTCTTCACGGGAGGACAGATCGTAAACGGACCCGGACCTGTATCTTCTTATTGGATGAACGGCCATAAGATGTTATGTCATTTTCCTATAAAGTTGTACTCATGTTTGTAAACATTAAGTCTCACTGAAGCAATTATTCCTGACGTGGGGCTTCTGAGTGGCTCGATTAAAGTTCTGTTTGCTTTATCTCCACGACTTCTCCACTTATTTCTGACACGGTTCTACATCCTGGCATCACGAACGAGGATCTGAACTTGCCTCCACTCCTGGGACCAAAGCAAGGGTGAGTAGCTTTAAAAATGACCACCCTGTATATTTAGATTTGATCTCTGGATTGTGTGAGGCTCTCAGATTGTAATTTAAAGAGAACCTGTGGAGAGGTAGAGGTAAAACAAACAGAAAGGTTGAATGTACAGTGGAGGTTCACAGTAGGGTGAACTCCAGGTAAGATAGATCTGCGGGGAGAGATGCCAATGGAACCGAAAGGTACGACGAGGCCTGCTGAGCCCCAGGTTAAGCAAGGAAACCCTTGTACACCAGGGCCAGAGTCAGTGGCAGTCAATAACCAGACGGAACCAGAGGTACATAAAGTCCAGCGATATAGCCCCATCGTTGGCAAAGATAGGATTGGCATAATGGCGTTAAATAAGTGTCTGTATGTGAATTCCAAAAAGTTTAAAATGTTAATCTTAAAATGGTAAAGGCAAGATAAAAAAATGACAAAGTTTCTATAATTCTTTGTCTGAATAATAAGAATTTAGAGAAGAAATTGTTCATAATAGATCAAGAAAACACCAAAGTAGTGTATTTCAAAGATTATTTTACATCTGATTTTTAATAATAACAATATAATACATTAATAAATGCTAAGGGCTGTTTGAGACACTGCAGGGTCAACAAAACACGCCACTAATCTAATATCTGATTTATCTTTGGATGTCAATCTGTATGTGCCTTATGTGTTTATGTATATAGATAGTCTGAAGGTTATGTAAGGTAAATGTCTGTTTTGTATGCTTTGTATTTTTAATATTGTGCATAGTCCAGAATAAGACTGAGAAGGGAAGTAACCAATAATTTCAGAATTATATTTACAATTACGCAGTTATTGATGTTTTAACAACAGATTAATGAGGATTTAGACATTTAACTGTATACAGAGTGCATAAAGCATCAGAAATTAGAAATGAATAATGCATCTATTATAAGAATAATGTTAAAGTAATACAAAACATACACTAAATACATAGATTAATAATACTAATAAAGTAAACAAATAGTAATGGTGTCCTCTAAGCCTCAGAAGAACAATAATTTGTTTGTTAAAAATCATATTATGGACAAATTCTGTAAAGTAAAATTAAAGGAAAACTAAAGGCTGGAATCCACAGGAGCAGCACTCTGGTGCAGCCCTGAGTGACAGCCTGATGTAAAACCCATAGCAGGAGAATGTAAACAGTATAGTGACATATTATAGTCTTATTTTAGAAAATATTTGGTTATTGGTGCATAGCATAAAATACCTGAAGTAAAAGTTAAAATTAGACCTTGGATTTTAGATTCTAAGAGTGAATTAGTCAAAGGGTAAGAATTTTAAGGATACTATAGAAATATAAATTATGAGCATTGAATAAGTGAGCTAAAATTAGTATTGCATAATTTTGAAGGAGAAAATAAAACTTAAAAATACTATTAGAATGAGTTTTACCAACCAGAAATAAAAATAAATTATGTTAAAAATTGAATTAGAGCTAATTTTTGAAATGGAAATCTGAGGAAACAGTGAAATTTGGTGAAGATATAAATACATAGATAACCAGATACTCCAGGAAATTAAAGGTGTGGTCATTTGGTAGCTGTGAGTTCCACAATGAAGAGTTTTTGAAATCCCCAGATATAAGATCCCTAAATACAAGGTGTAGGTAAGAAATGAACTATTGATCGGTTCAATCTGGCTTTGGGAACAGTTCTTCTGAACATGTACCGGTGTAGATTGGACTTCAATAGGAGGAAGTGACACAATAAAGACATATATGAGCCGTGCAGGTGGACAGTCTTAGTGCCCACGCAGGCTCTTCATTGGGGAAATCATTGACTGAACACATTTGTTTTCCTGAGGTATCTGGGAATCATTATTGAAATCAATTAAAATGCTTATTTTCTAAAAATATATTTTATAAGGAAAATATCTTAATCTGTTAACTCAAATAATGGAGCGAAATATGTGTATAAAGAGTAATAATACATGTCAATAAATATAACTTGAATTGTCTAGTAAAAAATTTGGAAAAGGAGAAAGAACAGCTGTTAGGATACAGAGTGATGTTTTCAGAGGGTCTGAGCGATGTTGATGAAGGTTTGAGGACGTTGACAAGGGGTTTAAGAGTCGATGAGGCTTGGGAAGCTGTAAAAAGGGAGTTTGGTATGTGTGAAAGAAATGTGCTGCCACTTTCAGCACAAGAGTTTTGATGGCGATTGAATGGAATATGAGGGAAAATAAGGAAGTTACTTAAGGTATAACTTAATGTAAAATAAATAAATAATTGAATGAGATATAGTTTAAAATCTAAAGTCATGAAAGTGTATGGAAATAGTGCTTTCCCAAACAGAAATACCCTATTAATCAGGAAGGGATTCACCCCCGCCAAAAAAAAAAAAAAAAAAAAAAGGGGGGTGGGTTTGGGGAAGTGAAAGTGTCTGTGAGGTCAACTATGATCATTTACCTAACAACTATTAACTTTGTTGTTGAAAGAGCTGCTGTAATAATTATTAAAATAGTCTTAGATATATAAGTCAGATAAAAGCAAAGAGATAAGCGCATTGTTTTGAAAGTTTGACAGCTCCACACAAGAAAGAGTATTTACACTAGGTAGTAAAGTTGATTCAGTAACACAGGAGATATGATGCTGCTGACGACAACTGAGTGCTGTACTGAAATAATCTGTGAAAATTTGGGATCAAGATTATTATTATGAATTGTCCCTTTACTGGAAACCTCATAGATTGTGTGAATGTCAACTACTGTCCATGTGATAGAGATGCCTTTTATAAGGAGGATCTCTGATGTTGTGCGAACCACACATTGTGTCTTCAGATGACCGATCTATTCCACATGGCAGATATGCACATTATGAATCGTGTCCTGAAGGAATCAATGTCTGACCCGTGGTGGCAGAGGTGCATATGGAGAAGACGCTGGTGTTCTCATTGAGACACAGTAGGCCGAGGGCGCGGCTTTAAAGACAGCCTCACGGCATCTTGAACAGACCAATGTTGAGGTCCACAACGCTGAAGTGATGCTTGACTTAATGGAGAAATAAGTTAAAATACTGAAATTAAAGGTTGTCCAGATTATAGGAATCTGCAATACATTGTGAAAACAGCTCAAATGACATCTGCAGTAGCATATATTCTTGTATTGGTAGTTAATTTATAATGTACTTTTGGTGGAGATGTCAAATTACTCAAATGAATAGAATAAGAGTCATGAAGTAAGAATAAGTCCATTGCCCTTCTCTTGAGAGGTATGGAATGTACAATGTTTATAAATTAAAATGCAACAGAAATATATGTGAATAACTGAATTTGTAAAAATAACATGTTTGCTGACTTTTGTATTCCTTTAGAAGCAAAACAATGTATGTATTATGTAACTGGGGATTGACCTTTATGACCTGGGGCAGGATGAAATATAATTTGAGATACACAGTAAAGCTCCAGGAAATTGTAGGTGGCCACTGCAATTTCCATAAAAGAGCTCAATATTCAATAAGGTGTAGTTATGACATAATTGTTTGACCGACCAGGCAAATAAAAATACAATCCTATCCCCTGATTATTTGAATACCTCGCTGTACATACATACACACCTCGTAGGTGGCAAATTGGGATAAATGGGAGCTAAACACGCAGCATTATACCACCTGCCCCTCCGGAGGAAGAAATTATTGTAACTGACAAACACGATTATTTTGGCTTCATTTCGCTTCATTTCTATTGCCAAAAAGGAGGGAATGAAGACTGTAAAGGAAGTTGAAGAAAGTGTTTTGTGATAATTATATAATGTTTTATATTAATACTAGCATTAGAAGTAGTTTTGTTTACAGACTGAGCAGATTAGATTTAGCAGGACAAGTAAAGGGTCAACAAGGTTGGTTTGTTAGAAACTCCTGTCAGTAATGAAAGACTACACAGTGCCGAAATAGCCTACAGATGTCTGCAGTGAAATTGTTTATGACTGAATTGTTTCTCCAGATAGGGAGGAATTGTTTTTGTTAAAGAGCGATTGACAATAGGTAAATGATGACCGGGGGATCGCATCTTCCTAGTGCACATCAAAAACAGACATCTGCTTTGGATCCATTACCCCTTCATGGGAGGACAGATCGTAAATGGAGCCGGATCTGTATCTTCTGATTGGATGAACAGCCATAAGATGTTATGTCATTTTTCCTATAAAGTTGTACTCATGTCTGTAAATATTAAGTCTCACTGAAGGAATTATTCCTGACGTGGGGCTTCCGAGCGGCTTGATTAAACTTCTGTTTGCTTTATCTCCGCGACTTCTCCACTTATTTCTAAGACGGTTCTACACACACAGCCAGCAAGACACACAGAGCCAGCCAGCTAAGCGATGTCATCACGAACCTCTCTCTGAGCTGACTACTATGACATCACAGAGCACGTGCATTCCGTTGCTTGCCGTCTGTCAACCACTCAGTCACTGCCTGCCAGACTGCCTGGCTGGCTGCTGCTGCGTACCGTAGCAAGCTTATTTGCTTGACCGGCCTTCCTCCTCCTCCGCCCACATGCCCACCTATGCCCGATCTGCTGTTCACCTGGATCACAGCTCCGCCCCAACAAGGCAGAGCCTCCCAAGAATGGTACAAACTCATCCACGTTCCCCTCCATGGAAAGCTTTAGCAAAAGGCAAAAGCGTTATAAGTTATGAAGAGGAACCCGAATCCAAGACGCTTCTGACCAGCCAAACATATTTGTGTGTATTGAAGATCACATTTTATTACATTTTGTTTTTCTGTACTTTATTACATCTTATTGTGATTTATAATTATATTGTTTATTTTCCATATATATGTATGTATGTATGTATGTATAAATGTATGTTTGCATATCCAATTGCTTTGACACTATAAAAGCACTGAATTGAGAGAGAGTGAGAGAGAGAGAGAAGTGCTAGGGCACATCTGTATCATAAACTAGGGAACATTCGTAACATGCTTAGGGAACCATTGTGACATACTAAAAGGACATACTGGTAAGATGTTGGGCACATTTGGAACAATAGAAATGGCATTTGGTTATTTATTAGGGACATTTACAACAGTCTGTGCAAATATCTATTCATATTCCAATGTTTGCTGCAGGACTTACAGATTGAGTGAGGGGGTCAATATGTTTGATTCAGAACTAACCACTGCTTCCTCAATTTTGTTTTAAACATAATTTAAAAGAAAAGTGGGCTATACATTGGTCTGGAAAAAAGGAGCAGTAGTCCCTAAGACAATTCTTTTAGTTTTTTGACACAATTCCTAAAACCCATTTTCTGTAAAATATGTTATCAACTTGCATTAATATATCATCCAAACTACAATGATACTAATAATGAAAATGTTCATATTATTATATTCTAAGGGTTCTAGTCTATTGTGTATTGTATTTATTATCAGGCCCTTCTCTTATGTTTTACAGTTGTTATTATTATTCCGTACAATACAGGGATTAAATTAAGTATTTTAACCACAAAGTATTGGCTACAGTTATGATGCCTACTTCAGTGTTCATATGCATACAGTTTCTGAGGTCTGGACCACTGCACAGTAGTCCCTGGAGTTGCTGAAGTGATCTGGAACACCATGCATCACCACTGCAAACTTGGATTTCAATGTTTTTGTGTAATCCATGTTGCAATAGCACCTACCATGTTCCTTTGTGGTGAGCTGGTTAATTCTGTTCTGGGAAAACCACAATCCTGCAGGTTTAATAAGTCTCTCTACACATCAGTCCCTGAGTACCTTCAACCAATGGTCATTTTGACCAATTAATCCCAAGAATTGAGTCAATTAAGTTGTCAAGGACTTCCCAGTAAAGACGTGAACTCACGACTAGGTCACACTGTGAGCTCTCCAGAGCAGACATTACACTGAGCTCAGTGTGAGCTCACTTAGCGCTTTTCCACCGACATGGTGCCGGTGCTGGAGGCCGAGTTGCAGTTACAAATATAATGCCGAGCACAGCAGTGCAGCGCCACTACTCCTCTCTATCCAGAAGACAAAGACGTGCGTCACTCTAACCTGTCCAGCTTTACAACATGCAACTGAAATAATATGTTCTTCGGGGAACAACATAACACATAGCGATTTCTCCCTGCTATAAAGTGAAATAATGTATGAAGTGTTTCTAATTTCTTTTACGATACCTTTTCATAGATATTTATATTTTTCAATAATAAACTAATGTCACAGTAATACCAATGAGCTTTAACAATGACGAAAATAATAATGCGTTTATCTTTAAAAGTGAAGATATTGTATAGATGTATATCTTTCATATACACAAATAGAAAAAACAGTTACCGAACTGAATATAGAACTGAAACTTTCAGTCAATCCATGAAAAATGGAATGTAAACATTTACACTTCTTAACAATTCTATATATCAATTATATTCATAACCCTAACCCTAACACTAACCCTAACTTTAAGTTACAAATGATCCCTAAACACTTATTTTGCAGGATCAATAAAAATCTGTCAGGATTTTTTAAACTTTTACTGACACACAAAGTTAATAGCAATGTGTTATAACTTTTCCGAAAATAATAATCCGTATATCTTTAATTGTTTTGACATTATTAAGACATAATGCATCTATCACATAGGGAACATTTGTAACATGATAGGAAAAACAAACAAATGATGTAACTTTGAAAATATTCAATGTTACAGCATACAGTATAATCAACACAGAACTGTGTCTATACTGAAAAGCTGTTGACATTTGAAAAGTGACAGAGGTTTGAATTTGAAAGTATCAATTCATAAAAGATACAATGAGCAGGAGCAGGAGCTGTGCGATCCATTACCCAGAGCACCTGAAGAACGCTCAGGCCAGGAAGAGTCTCAGACAACACATACTGAAGGACAACCCAGAGACTCTCAGAGCCGACTTCTCTCAGACTGGAGACCAGCAAGTCACCAGCAACCTGGTCTTCTACACCGAGCACACCGACGCCTGGCACGTTGCCATCTGTCAACTGTACAGGCACATTAAAAAGAGAGGCATCAGTAAAGGAAGGCAGGTGTCAATCAGTGAGGAGGACGACCCAGACACCTCCATGCTGACAATCAATCTGTACCACACTGGAACAGTCTTAATACAGGGCAGCGAGGGCAGCCTGGGCACCTTTGAAAATCAGTTCCACTCACTGAAAACGCTGGCTGACAGAGAGAAAAAGGAGAGACGTGTCCAAAAGAGCACAGACGCAGCCACACAGGAGGAGAGTCCAGCCCCACACTGCCCTGCCAACGGAGGGGAGAGCGCCGCGCCAGAGAACAGCGAGGAATCCACACGCAGCCCAGTGCAGGACACCCCTCAGACACCCGACACAGTGTCCCAGCTGAGGGAGAACATGTCCCTGCTGGAGGTGGAGCTGATGGAGCTAAAAGAGCTGGTGCTGGCCATGCTCACAACCTCCAACACCACAGAGCAGCTAACAGACCAGCTCAACAGAGTCCAACACGAGCACAAGGTCATAGTGAGGGAGCTGAGGGAAGAGGTGAGGGAGCTGCAGCAGGACAGGGAGGCCATGAGGAGGAAGCTGACGGCCCTGAGAGAGGAACTGCAACGCAGAGACAAGACAGTGCAGAGCCTGAAGGAGAAGCTATACAAATTCATTGCCCACAACAACTAGCCCTCAAGAAACCCAGCAGTGCACAACGTGCAGAGCCCCCCCACCCCAATGACATCCAGACATACTGACTCTCACACAACACACCACTCACACACTGCATCCAACACACACCCTGAGCCTGACACACACACTGCACCCAACACACACACACAACCCGACCCGAACACACAGAGTGCACCCAGCACACACACACACCCTGAGCCCGACACACACAGTGCACCCAACACACACACACACCCTGACTCAGACACACACACTGCACCCAGCACACACACACACCCTGAGCCCGAAACCACTCACAAAACCTGCGCACCCCACACACAGGCCGAACCAAACACAGATGAGACCCCCTCACGCAGAAAGACGACCAGGAAGAAGAACACTGAAGTAGCCCTGCTGATAGACTCAAATGGAAAACTCATAAATGAGAGGCGGCTCTTCCCTGATGGCAAGATCTCCAAGGTCTGGTGTCCGACCACAGAGAGGGCCATTCAGCAGCTGTCCGAGGAAAGCCTCGGCTCCCCCAGCCATATTATTATACACACAAGCACAAACGATCTGAGGACCCAGCAGGACAAGATGGCCAGCTCCATCAGAAGAGTGGCAGAGAGGGCCACCCAGACCTTCACCCACGCCAAAATCATCATCTCCACCCTGCTGCCCAGGAAGGACTTCCACCCCAACACCATCCACATGATCAACGCTGAGATCTCTCGGGGATGTGCTCTGATGCCAAATGTGCACCTGGCACACCACCCCAATCTTGGGGCCCACAGCTTGTTTGACCACGTCCATCTCCACAAACAAGCAGTGAGCGTCTTCGCAAAGACACTCAAAGACATCGCCCTGGGCCGAAACCTAGCCAGCCCCCCACATGGCCACAGAAGGTTCTCCAGCACCCACACCACCTAGAACAACCCCGAGCCAATCAGGAGAGTGGCCCCTGGGAGCCCCCGCCCTCCACCTGCACACCACCTTCCCCAGCCCGGACACCGCAGACCCCAGCCTGGATACGCCCGACCACAGAACAGCAGACCCAGAGTGGAGCCCATCCAGAACATGCACAGAGCAGCCCAGCAGCACAGCCAGCGCAACTACGCAGCAGCGGTCAGCAGAGTGGCCGACACCGACACCGGGGAGCAGCAGGAGATCCGACACCTGCTCAACCTCATCTGCACCCGACTGATAAGATTAGTAACTGTGCATAACAAAGAAACCACTGCAGGAGGTGACTAGCTATTACCACATCCGAAAATCACCCCAGTATAAATGTAGTTATATACTGATATATATGGACATATTTTCAAAAAATTATGTAGATATATGGATGCTTACATATATGTGTATATATGTAGATTTATGTGTGTATGCGTATGTATATAGGAGTGTCAGGAGTTTTTTATTTTTTTATTTATTTGTTTCACCAGTATTACTATTTATTTATTTGTTAACTTTCCACCTCACACATTTCCGGATATATCTCATTCCAATGGAGTATATAAATTGCTTAATTAGAGTAGAAAGAAATGCAATCCCTATCTATCACCATGTGGAACATCCAGGGCCTGGGCTCCTCAGTGTTCGGGCTGAAGAGCACAGACCCGGAGTTCAGAGATAGAGTGAGAGACAAGGATGTCATCATCCTGCAAGAGACATGGTGTCGGGCAGACGTGTCCAGTCACTGTCCCTCAGGCTACAGAGAGGTCATAGTGCCCTCCCTGAAGAAGCCCTCCGTCAGACATGGCAGGGACTCCGGGGGCATAATAATCTGGTACAAAGCAGAGCTCAGTGACTCCATACAGCCCATCAAAACAGCAGAGTCACACATATGGCTTAAAATAAGCAAAGAAATAATTTCTACACAAACCGATGTGTTCCTGTGTGCCGTGTATGTTCCCCCCTCAGAATCCCCATATCACAATGAGGAGATCTTCCCCAACCTCCAGACTGAGGTCTGCCACTTCCAGGTCCAGGGAAGTGTGCTGATCTGTGGGGACCTGAACGCCCGGACAGGCAGCCTGCCTGACTTCACCAGCACACAGGGAGACAGCCACATATTCGGCCACACCCCCTTAAACACCCCCATCAGCTCCCTCAGACACAGCCACGACAGGGGAGTGAATAAAAACGGGCAAAAATTACTGCAGCTCTGTCAGGGACTGGGCCTGTATATCGTGAATGGCAGGATCCGGGGAGACTCTCTGGGAAAATACACCTACAGCTCAGCTCTTGGCAGCAGCACGGTAGACTATGCCATCACAGACCTAGACCCCTTCTCTCTCAGTGCATTCACCTCTATCAGACCACAGCCAAATCACTGTGTTCCTGAAGAGGACAGAGCACAGCAGCAGCGCTCACACACAGCCCAGCAAGCTGTACAGCCTCGGACACTCCTACAGATGGGCTCCAGACAGCACACAAGAGAACCAGAAAGCAATTGGAAATCAAGACATCCAATCACTAATACACACCTTTCTGGTCACCCCAAATCAACATAGTAAAGAAGGAATACATCTGGCTATAAAAAACTTAAATCATATATTTGAAAAAGCAGCTTTACAGTCAAAATTGAAAATTAAAATGAACATCACAACAAAATACAAAGAGGAGAATTGGTTTGATAAGGAGTGCAATACAATAAGGAAGGAACTGAGGAACGAAGGAACACTTAGATCAAAAAGAACAACACACTCGAAAGCAACTGACAATAATCGAAGAGTCTATTAACACAAATAGATTCTGTGAAAACTGGAAAAAATGTAATAAATTAAAACCATTCAAAATTGAGATATTTGGAAAAACCACTTTGAAAAACTTTATGAAAACATTCACCACACTGAGAAATCAGCTCAGCATGACATCAGTGTGAAACTAAAAAGAATGGAATTGGCATTTAAAGACACCCAGAATCCCCTGGACTCAACTATTACTGAGCAGGAGTTGCAGGAGAAGCTGCGCGCCCTGCTGCCCAGGAAAGCCTGCGGGCCTGATGGCATCTCCAACGAGATGCTGAAACACAGCAGCCCTGAGCTACAGCAGGCCCTGCTACGGCTGTTCAACCTGGTGCTCAGTGTGGGCCACTTCCCTGACAGCTGGCATAAAGGACTGATCACCGCGATTCATAAGAGTGGAGACAAATTGGACCCTAATAACTACCGGGGCATCTGTGTGAGCAGCAACCTGGGGAAGGTGTTCTGCAGAATCATTAACGCCCGGATACTGGCCTTCCTTACCGAGCACAGTGTCCTGAGTAAGAGTCAGATTGGCTTCCTCCCAAAACACCGCACAACCGATCATATTTTCACCCTACACACCCTCATTGACAAACACGTCAACCAAAATAAAAGTAAAATATTTGCTTATTTCATAGATTTAAAAAAAGCATTTGATTCATTCTGACACGAAGGTTTATTTTACAAACTTCTCCAAAGTGGTGTAGGGGGTAAAACATATGACATCATCAAATCAATGTATACAGGAAACGAGTGCGGAGTTAAAATTGGCAATAAAAGAACAGAGTTCTTCACTCAGAGGCGTGGGGTGAATTGGCCACAATGCTGCAGCAATCTGCAGCCCCCGGCCTCACCCTACATGACACAGAAGTCAAGTTCCTGCTCAACACAGATGACCTGGTGCTGCTGTGGCCCACAGAGCAGGGGCTGCAGCAGAACCTGGCACTGCTGGAGCAGTACTGTCAGACCTGGGCCCTGGCAGTAAACATGAAAAAGACAAATACCATGATATTCCAGAAAAAGGCCAGGCCTCAGGGAACTAGGTACCACGTCACTTTAGCAAACAGCACCATCGAACACTGCACCCACTACACATACCTAGGCCTCACACTCAGCTCAACAGGAAGCTTCAACGCAGCAGTGAAGACACTGAGAGAGAAAGCACGCAGGGCCTTCTATGCCATAAAGAGACACATTTGCATAAAAATACCTGTACAAATCTGGCTAAAAATATTTGAATCCATAATCCAGCCCATTGCTCTCTATGGCAGTGAGGTGTGGGGTCCCCTCACAGGGCAGCAGTTTGCTCAATGGGACAAACACCCAAAAGAAACCTTGCATGCAGAGTTCTGCAAAAATATCCTACAGGTGCAAAGGAAAACACCGAACAACGCATGCAGGGCAGAATTAGGCCAATACCCATTATTAATCAACATACACAAAAGAGCAATTAAATTCTGGCTCCATCTAATAAACAGCGACACACACTCCTACCACCACAAGGCCCTGCAATGCCAAGAGCTGAACCCAGAGAGGAGCCCCCTCAGCCAGCTGGTCCGCAGGCTCACTGCGCAGACACACACCGACACCGGCCAGCCTCAGGACAGCAACACACACATGCACACAATCAGAGTCAACCAAATTATCACACAGCACAAAGAAAACTACATCACCCATTGGGAAACACACACACAAGCACAAAGTAAACTGCAGTGCTTTTGGGCCCTAAAAAGACACTACACATTGTCAGAAAACCTTAAATTAATAACGAACGAAAAACACAAAAGGATCCTGACCAAATACAGGCTCAGTGAGCACAGCCTGGCCATCGAGACGGGCCGACACAGGCAGACCTGACTGCCCAGAGAGGACAGGCTGTGTCCCCACTGCCAACGCCGAGATGTCGAGACAGAGCTGCACTTTATTCTAAAATGTGAAAAATATAAACATTTACGAGCAAAATTTTTCCCCAAAATAGCAGATCTCTATAAGAGATTTCCAGACCTGCCATACTCGGAGAAAGTGCCAGTCCTTCTGGGAGAGGAGACCAGCTGCATATTACTGGCAGCCCAGTATACAGCTGCCTGCCACAGCCTGAGGGACACAGTGGATACTCAGTCCACTCACACAGGGGACACCCCTGGACACAGGCAATGACACCTATGCTACACCCAATTATTAGTATCAATATCAGTTTTATGTCTCTCTGAACTATGATTGAATTTTATTAATTGAAATTAATCAGTTACCTGTTTTTAACATATATATTGTGTATTTATGTATGCAACTGTACATATATATGTTCAAAACTGTTGTTTGTCACCATTGCTTTGGCAATACTTCTTTTTGGTCATGCCAATAAAGCAGGTTGAATTTGAATTTGAATTTTGAGAGAGAGAGAGAGAGAGAGAGAGAGAGAGAGAGAGAGAGAGAGAGAGAGAGAGAGAGATACTGTGTGTGTGTGTGTGTGTGTGTGTGTGTGAGTGGGAGAGTGGGTGGCTGTGTTAGTGTCTGTCTGCCTGTCTGTCTGTCTCTCTCTCTCTCTCTCTCTCTCTCTCTCTCTCTCTGTCTCTCGCTCTGTAGATGCATCATAGGGAACATATGTAACAATCTCTCTTTTTGTTTACCAAAAATGTGAATGAACGTATTTAAAGTGGGTTTTGCCTTGTTTGGATACATTTTAAGATGATTTATGAAGTGTAAATTGGATAAGTCTCAATTCTCCGTAGTTTTCAATGTATGTGCCATTCAGTAGCGTTCATGTTACAGATGTGTCCTATGCAGTGGTAGTGTCAGCAAAATGTCAGTAAAACTTTATTTTAGCAATAATACAGGGGAACAAATGCAAATAGAGGGTCCTCACTTTGTATCTAATTTACCAACAACGTTTAAAATTAGGCTTTGCGAAGCTGCAACAAATGCTGTATAATCGTATGTGTGTTCATTCACCACGTGCTAAAGTCTGATAGCTTTCATTATATATATTTTTTCTCATGAACAACAAATGTTATTTGCTTGATTTTTACAGAGTATGTCATAAATTCCATTATTATGAAGCCTGACAAATTGTATGCTGTAATATTAAATATATTCAAAGTTACATCATTTGTATGTTTTTCCTATCATGTAACAAATGTTCCCTATGTGATAGATGCATTATATCTTAATAATGTCAAAACAATTAAAGATATACGGATTATTATTTTCGGAAAAGTTATAACACATTGCTATTAACTATGTGTGTCAGTAAAAGTTTAAAAAATCCTGACAGTTTTTTATTGATCATGCAAAATAAGTGTTTAGGGATCATTTGTAACTTAAAGTTAGGGTTAGTGTTAGGGTTAGGGTTATGAATATAATTGATATATAGAATTGTTAAGAAGTGTAAATGTTTACATTCCATTTTTCATGGACTGTCTGAAAGTTTCAGTTCTATATTCGGTTTGGAAACCGTTTTTTTTGTATTTATGTATATGAAAGATATACATCTATTCAATATCTTCACTATTAAAGATAAACGCATTATTATTTTTGGCATTGTTAAAGCACATTGGTATTACCTATGTGTATCTTTAAAAGTTTAAAATTCGTATTTTGCAAAATAAGCTTTTAGGGAACATTTGTAACATAGAGTTAGGGTTAGCCACTGGGTAAGGGTTACATCTTACACAAGGGTTACACAAGTGCCGGAATGAGGTCAAGGACTCTGCTGTTTTGACTTCGGTGGTGGAATGACCTGCCCACCAAAGTCAAAACAGCAGAGTCCTTGACCTCATTCCGGCACTTACTCAAGACGCATCTCTTCTGACCGCACTTGTAATATTAGTCCTCTATCGCTGCTAGATAGCACTTCAGCTTATTATGCTCCTCTCGTTCTTGAATGTTTTCCTCCTTGCTCCCTTTCCTGTAGCCCTAGTCTGTAACCCTACATCTTGACAGCACTTAGCTTTCACCGTCCAAGATGTAGGAAGTCTTTTACTGTACTTGTGTAAATTGTAATTGGAATTTTTAAAATGTATTTTGAATTGCGATATTTTTTTGCTAAGTTGAGTTTGTAATGATTGATGCCTTGTACTTCTCTGTATTTTTGCACTGATGTTGTAAGTCGCCCTGGATAAGGGCGTCTGCCAAGAAATTAAAATAATAAAATAATCATCTTCAACAGTAAGTTTATTCATCTTAATCTCTTCAATGTTAAAGAACAGAATTAACCAGCTCACCACAAAGGAACATGGATGTTGCTATTGCAACATGGATTACACAAAAACATTGAAATCCAAGTTTGCAGTGGTCCTTGGGCCATTGCGTGGTGATCCAGATCACTTCAGCATGAATTTTACAGTGGTCTGGACTACAACTCCAGGGACTAATGTGCAGTGGTCCAGACCTCAGAAACTGTATGCATATGAACACTGAAGTAGGCATCATAACTGTAGCCAATACTTTGTGGTTAAAATACTTAATTTAATCCCTGTATTGTACAGAATAATAATAACAACTGTAAAACATAAGAGAAGGGCCTGAGAATAAATACAATACACAATAGACTAGAACCCTTAGAATATAATAATATGAACATTGTAGCGTTATGTTGGGTGTATTTTGATAAGAGCATTTGGGCTCTGAGCTGATGCACTGATCTTAAGAAGACCTCTCCCCTCCCAAAGTTATCAGATTTCCTTAGCTCATCAGCTTGGAACTGGTTTGCATCAAAGTGACAGTTTTGGGGAGGATGGCACAGAGAAGAGGCCAAATAGGTTGGAATCCTGCTATGAAATGTCTGGAGTTAGGGGCCTGTAGGTGATAAAAACTCTTTGAAGTGGACGAGAGCCGAAATCCCGACATAGAGCTACGAACCCGGGCCAACCAGCATTTCCAAATGATGGCATGGATTGACATCAGTCATAAATCAAGCCCCCCTCCAATAGGACACTGGGGGCTGAAACTGAAATCCAATCTCAAGAACTCAAGAACCAATCATCTATTGATCTGACAGACTATAAGGAACAGAGCACAGGCTCTCTCTCTCTCTCTCTCTCTCTCACCTGAACCAGAAACTCGCTGCCACAGCTGAACCTGTAGCTCTGTTGCCAGAACTGGAACCAGAAACCAACCAAGTCTTTGCTGGCAACAGAAGAGTTAAACTGGGAGAAGGAGATTGAGCCGTATGAAGAATTCTTTTAAAGGACTTTATTAAATAAAGAACTTTACAGACTGCGCTGCCCGCCTGTGCCCACCTGATCAGTGGAGTTTTACAGCTGGACAAATGACTAAGTCGACTTTATACGAAAGTGTCAGTCATTTAAATAGCTATTTGAGTCTTAATAAACTTGACCCTTGGAACAAACAGGGACCTGCTTTCCTCAAAGACTTTGTCTTCAAATAAGTACGGTGGAAACCCTGCTTACAAAGAAGATTTTGTGCACAACCTTGGAGCCTTCAAACCAGTGGAAATCTGTTTGGAAAAGACTCTACATTCGCGAAACCCCAACTTCCAGGTGCATCGACTGAGTGGAAGTTCTTGGACAAAGCCGAACCGGACTGCCTTTGTTCCAAACCACACGGACCTCGTGCCGTGTGCTGTTATCTGAGCCCGAAGACAGAGAGGCCTCTCTGCGACGAAGTTCAGATAAGTTTAACAGTTTGGAGTTCATGATTCATGACAATTGAGAAATCAATTAGAAATGTTAATCTGTGAGTCATAACTCTAGAATGTGTAATATCATTTAGTTTTCTTAAATATAAATGTGTGTTGCATTAAACTGTTTTGTTGATCATTTTAGAAATAAAATCTGTCAACTCCGAGAAATATCTTCTCATTCCTGTTTAACTGTTTAGTCTGAAATTGACACAAGTTAATAGAAATTAGATTATTGGTGGCCCTGCCTATCCTTAATCATTGAATAATAATCAGTTAAGGGAAATTGTGGTAACAAGTAATGATAGGATCTTTCTCGGCACCTAAACGTAAATGAGACTGATATATATATAACGAGAAGTTACCTGACATTAAAAACTAACCTGCGTAGTTATTTAATGTCTGACTAACAATACTAATGAGAGACTCACCTTCAGCTTACTAACCGGTATTGTAGTCAATGTGTTTATCACCTTTTTTGTTTAACGATTTGTGTTATCATATGCGATCCCATGGTCTTTGATTTGGTCACGGAAGTGATTTGTCTTTGATTTGTTGATCTAGAGTTGAATTTTAATTAGTTTTTTTCCTTTTGTATAATTAGTGTAGTGCTACATTTAGTCTTTGTTTTTGAATAAATTTGACAATTTATATCTTTGGAATTGGTGTCTGTGTCCAATTATTACAGAAATTGAGTTCTACAAGATTCCAGGATTCGTGATAAGGTGATACTATAAATTCACTTCTTAAATTGAAATTTATAAGTGTACCTTACGCTACACTAGTAAGAAATTAGGAAAGGAGAAAGAACAGCTGTTAGGATACAGAGTAATGTTTTCAGAGGGGGCGTTGGGGCAGTGAAAGTGTCTGTGAGGTCAGCTCCCCACTGAGAGAGATAAGAGAGCTGCCTTGTAACTAAATACAGATGTACTACTACAAACCAAGCAACATTGTCAACCGACAGTAATGTCCTGGGAAATCGAGAATAGTTACATTACTAATGCTAATAATACTGATGTTGATACAGATGAATAGAAAAATAACTACTATTATCTGTCTTCACAGGAACCAGCAACAATGAATTTCACTCACATTTAGTCCACAGGTTCCCTACTCATATGCCATGACACATCAGTGCATAGTCTCCCCTCTCACATTGGCCTCCGCTCTAAGTGCTGCAGCCCATAATCCGTCCTCATGGCCACTGATGCCAGTGTGTGTGGACGGACAGGAGGGAGGGGGATGGTGGAAACATACGATGCTTACCATACTCTGGTAAAAGTAATAAACCAACTAACTCTGCTGATTCCAATTGACAACAGCAGGGTGGCGATGTCCAGGAATAGACGGACAGATTATTAACAATGCATTTCTGATTGATTTCAGGTGCTGAAAAATAACAATTTTATCTTTGAGGAAAAGGCCTGAAGAAACAATATGGAAATAGATTGGGAAGAAACATGAATAGTCATACAACTCCAACCTCTTTTAAATCTAAGCACAAGGATACAGAGTCTGGTGGGACTATGGGCATTTCATGAACTATACTTTCCATAGTTTATTAGAGTGACTACTGGATTGAAAGAATTGTGCTGTTTGGATGTGTGACTGAAGTGTGAAATGATATGTGATGTAAGTGGATACACACTGAATAATGCTACTATGGTGTATTGTATTATTGTATATGGGAATTGAGTGAAAAAATAGTTCTAAAAAAATGTATGTGATAACAAAGGCAATGCTTTGTAATGAACGAATAATACATATTTGCTCTAGTTAAAAAAAAAAGGTTTTATTGCATAATAAGTCTATTGGGTGATAGAATTGGCTTTAAAGCAGTGCCAATTTGGTTCTAACTATTGGGAAATATAACTATTTACTTCTCCCGGTTTTGTATTCCTATTTTGCAAAACCGTTTTTAGGTGCTCAAGTCTATTTGAATCAAAAGTCCCATCTTCTGGAAACCTTAACTTTCTGTCACCTATTGTCCAGTCAAACCAATTGTGCACATCGCGCTCATCTTCACTCCATAGTTATCATACATATATCTGACATGTGTACCTTTGGGTGGCGGGTCACCCATTTTACTGGATCCGTTACCACGCATTTTCTATGTAACGTTTTGTACACAACTACCAAGACATAAAAGCACACAAAATAATAACACAATGACAGGGGAAAAAGAAAAAAAAGTAAAAAGAAATAAAAATATAACAAAACAAAACACAAATTAAAATGAATCCTATATACGAATAATAACAAACATGTTTTTCAATATGTTTGCATTTATATAACTTGTATATAACTTCATGACGATTCTTCATTTACCATTTATGGTTCTACAAAACATGTGATTTTATATTATCACCGGCATATCAGATATTGAACAATTAATTAACGGTCTTTTTTTTTTTTTTTTTTTTCTAATTGTAGGTCAAACCTACCCTGCAGTTTTACAGACACACTTTTGTCTACGGGAACCCAAACAGGAAGACACAGTCCTGTTTCTTCACAAACAAGAAGACACAGTCAAGTTCATGGCAACCCAGGTTAAATAGGAAGACACAGTCCTATTACTTCATAAACAAGAAGACACAGTCAAGTCTATGGTAACACTAAGAAACTTTGTTTCTTAACAAGCAAGAAAACATTTCCTGCCTCACGTAATTGATATAAGGCAAGCAACAACGTTTAATAAAATATAGATTGCGTTACCTGATCGTCAGAGGGCCAGGCGAGCAGACAAGTGAAAGCAAAGCACTGCAGTAGGGAATTTTTCAAAAAGGTTCCTTTACCTTTTTCTATTTTGCTGGCGTGGTTTTGCTGGTCACTGGTCTGGCCATTCCAGTCCTCTCTGTCAGGGTTAGCAATCCCATCCTCGTCGCCATGTAATGTGGAAGAAAAACCATCTTCAATCAGGTTGGAACGTTCATTGCAATGCCTTTAATACACGCAGCGTGGAGAGGAACAGTGAATCAAGAAGATCCCAAAGTCGCTCTGCCTTCATTTAAAAGTCAGAGGCTTTTATACACAAAAAACAAAGATCTGGTTACAATCACAGAGTCATTACTATATTATCATTAGAGAGTTAGCTAAGCAGAATATATATCAGAGTTCATAGGTCAACACATGGATTAGGGGGCAGGCACTTCAATCGTACTGTTTGACATTGTCTCCAAGGTTCTCATAGTAAATAACGAACAGAAAACAAGCTACCTTCTGGCCTGTCCTCCTGGCTTGACCTTATCTTTCTTAAGTATACAAGAGAGTAGAATAGATATGAGGGAATGAATTCTAACTTTCCTTCCACAGTGCCCAACACCTACCAGTATGTCCTTTTAGTATGTCACAAAGGTTCCCTAATTAGTTTTACAAATGTTCCCTGTGTGTTATGAATGTTCCCTAGTTTATGTTACAGATGTGCCCTAGCAATTCTATCTCTCAATTCAGAGCATTTGTATTGGAGGGGAACGTGGATGAGTTTGTACCATTCTTGGGAGGCTCTGCCTTGTTGGGGCAGAGCTGTGATCCAGGTGAACAGCAGATCGGGCAGAGCTGGGCATGTGGGCGGAGGAGGAGGAAGGCCGGTCAAGCAAATAAGCTTGCTAAGGTACGCAGCAGCAGCAAACAGCCCCCCCATCCAGCCAGCCAGGCAGTCTGGCTGGCAGTGACTGAGTGGTTGACAGACGGTAAGCAACGGAATGCACGTGCTCTGTGATGTCATAGCAGTCAGCTCAGAGAGAGGTTCGTGATGTCATCGCTGAGCTGGCTGGCTCTGTGTGTCTTGCTGGCTGTGTGTATGTGTGTGTGTGAGAGAGAGAGAGATTTTTTGATTTTTAACAATTAAAACAAACTAGAAACACATAAAAGACATGAAAAAAACTCCCGACATAAAAACACAACCTATTCTAAAAACGCTCAATAAAAACCACTACACACGTGCTACCTATAAAATATTCAAGTGAATTAAACCAGTTGGTTTAAATGTCCAAAGTCAATGGCACAGAGGGCCGCCCTGACCCCCCACATCTGCAGAAAAGTGTCCAGGTCTCCCGTCAGGCTGTAGAAATTGTAATCCAGTCGCACTCTGGAGCTTACGAGAGACCAGAAGAGGGAGAGTGCACACTGTTGCTGCACCCGCTAAGTCTGACTTCTCCTACTGCTCAGGATAGCCAGCTTAGCCTGCCCCACTAGAAAGTATGCTAACTGACAAACATGTCTGTGGCGCTGCTTGTACTGGACTCCCAAAATAAACACAGAGCGTGAGAAAAGGAGGCCCAGCTGCTTGAACAGGCTCTGCAGTGCAGTGAACAGCAGCTCTAATCTAGGGCAGTGGCAGAAACAGTGAAAAAGTGTCTCTCTCTCCCCGCAGTAGGGGCAGGTGTCGCTCACTCTGGGGTCCAGTGTATGTGCAAAAGAGTATGTTGCGATGACGCCATGCAGAAGCCATGCAGAAGCGGGGGCTTGTTCAGGCTCCTCCAGGCCGGGCAGGCATCTTCCCCCAGAGCCAGGTGCTCCCTCCAGGGGGTGTCAGGGAGGGGCTGCAGCTGCTGATGGTGCAGCTCCCTCACACTGAGCTGATAGAGCTGCTGACGCTGAAATGTGGAGACAGACACACTACAGAGTCTGTGAGGCGACAGAAGGCGGCCTGATGAGCTAGGGGGGACTGAGAGACACAGACAAACAAGGGGAAAGACGGTGTCAGGGTCCTTGGGCCAGCAGTGCTGTGTGAGAACCTGGAACAGCCGCTCCACAGCGCCTATGGGAAGGGCGTTCTGTACTGCCCAGAGAAATCTGGTTACGACTCTCAGTGACCTCATACCCAGCCTGGCAGCCAGGCTGTCGGCACCAACCCACTGTCCCCTGTTAAAATCCAACAAATCCCTCAGCCGGATCACGTCGACCTTAAGCAGGACTGACCTGAGGCTGCTGGAGAGCAGGAGTGGACAGCTAAAACCGGGGTTATACAGCAGTGGCTCCTCTAACAGCCAATACAGACTGCTGCCCCCCAGCTCCCTACCCAGGGAGAAGCGCTGCCACACCTCTAAAACAGCACAATAAAAAACAGGCAGGGAAGGAAGTATATGGGGACGTGTCTTAAGTAAAAACATGTGTCTGTCATAACAAGTGTCCAGGGCGGGAGACACTGGGGATCTGGAGGGTACAGGAGCCTCTGAGCTGCCTGCAGCCGAAAGGCACTCAGCCTGCTTAACAGATCTACCAACCCCTGTCCCCCCTCCTGGAGCGGCAGGTACAGCACTGCTTTGCGCACCCAGTGCAGCCCGTCCCAGAAGAAATCCAGGAGCAGGGTCTGTATCTGGGACACCAGGGCCGGTGGGGGGTCCAGACATGCATAAGTGTGCCAGAGCATGGAGGCTACCAAGATATTAATTACAATTGCTCTCCCCCTAAAGGAGAGCTGGGGCAGCAGCCAGTGCCATGCCCTCAACCGGCCCTGTACCCTCTCCAGCAGGCCAGCCCAGTTCTCCTGCGTCTCCCCCAAAGTCACACCCAGCACCCGAGGCCCTGAGAGAGACCACTGCAGCCCCGCAGGGAGGGCAGGGGGTGCAGAAACCTCCCACACCCCAACCAGATGAGCGCTGCTCTTGCCCCAGTTGACCCTGGCTGAGGAGGCCCTGCTGAACTTCTCCAGACACTCCCACAATGACCTGGACGTCTCGCTGCCCAGACTGCGTGTCTCAGCAGCATAGGCCGACACCCTTGGATGACAAGGGATGGACAGCCCGGCTAGCAGCCTGTGCAGCAGGGGCTCGATAGAAAGGGAGTATAGCATCCCTGACAGACTGCAGCCCTGTCTGATGTCTCGATGGATGGGGATAGGCTCACTCAGGCCACCATTGATCTTCAGCACAATAAACACATGACAGTACAGCAGCTGAATAAATTCTACGAACCGCGGGCCGACACCAACTGCTCTCAGCACCTGAAACAGGCACTGCGGCCGGCATGATGTCTCTGAGCCGCTTAGCCAGAGCCATAGACAGGATCTTATAGTCCTGACACAGTAGCGCCACTGGCCTCATGTTCACAATGGAGGACAGATTCCCCTTCTTGGGCAGCAGGGTCAGAATAGCTCTACGACAGCTAATGGGCAGCAGCCCAGCTCACAGTCCCTCCTGCAGCACTGAGAGCAGGTCCGGGCCCAGCTCAGTCCAAAACTCTGAGAAAAACTCCACAGTGAGCCCATCCAGCCCCGGTGCCCAGCCCTTATTGAGCTCTTGCATTGCGCAGGTCAGCTCTGCCAGATATAGAAGGACCTCCAGCCCCTTGACCCCATCCTGTGGGAACTTAGGCAGACCCTGCAGAAACTGCTGCTGCTGCTCCAGGCTGCCTGGCTCTGCGGAGTACAGCTCCCTATAGAACTGGGCGACATGACTACACATCTCTTGCCAGTCCTGCAGCACGCGGCCCTCAGCCGTCCTCAGGCAGAGCATCACCCTGCTCTGCTGCCGCCTGCATTCCAACCCAAAGAAGAACTTGATGGGCGCATCCATCTGTGTCAGGCTCTGGAACTGCGAGCGCACCATTGCTCCTCGAGCCCGCGTCCTTAGCAGCTCTGACAATGCCTGCTGCATAGCTTTGAGGTCCTCTAATGCCCCTGAATCTCCAGAGTCCAAGGCTCGGTGGAGCACCTGAATCTCTCCTTCTAACTCCTTCATAGATTCATTCAAGCTGTCAGTCCTATGCTCAGTGTACTTCTGGCAGAAGAGCCTGATCTGAACCTTGCCAATGTCCTACGACTGTCTCAGGGAGGCAAACCTAGGGCGCTCTGATCTCTGTCAAAAGAAAAGAAAAGAATTACAAAAAATCCTGTCCTGCAGCAAGCTATTATTGAAAAGCCAGTAGGCACTGCGCAGCCGGACAGGAGGCAGGGTGACACTCACAGTGATGAGACAGTGGTCAGTGGTCAGGTGGGGGTGATATGGAAGCCACGGATCAGATTGACATGATGTCTAAAGGTATAAAATCTATCCAGCCTGGCTAGCGACATAATGCTAGAACCCGGCCTCACCCAGGTGTACTGTTTCACCTTTGGGTTGGCATTCCTCCAGACATCGACCAGATTGTGCAACTGTGTATTACCTTCCAGCTGTTTTGCCGACTGTGGACTGGGCTCCAAATGATTCCTATCTAATCTATAGTCCACAGTACAGTTCCAATCACCCCCCCAAAACCAGGATCTCCTCAGCCCCACAGTCTGCTAGCGCTTTGCTGAGCACCGAAAACACTGACAGTCTGTCTCTCACAGCATTGGGGGCATAGATATTAATAAACACTGTAGCATTATGTTGGGTGTATTTTTATAAGAGCATTTTAGCTCTGAGCTGAAGCACTGACCTCTCCCCCCAAAGTTATTAGATTTTCTTAACTCATCAGCTTGGAACTGGTTTACATCAAAGTGACAGTTTTGGGGAGGATAGCACCAAAAATAGGCCAAATAGTTTGGAATCCTGCTGTGGGATGTCTGGAGAAGTG
Source organism: Amia ocellicauda (assembly GCF_036373705.1). Taxonomy (NCBI): domain Eukaryota; kingdom Metazoa; phylum Chordata; class Actinopteri; order Amiiformes; family Amiidae; genus Amia; species Amia ocellicauda. The sequence continues at coordinate 43,112,786 of NC_089855.1, read as the reverse complement.
GGCCTGTAGGTAATATAACTCTTTGAACTGGAAATCCAATCTCACAAACTCAAGAACCAATCACCTATTGATCTGACAGGCGTATACAGAACAGCACACGGTCTCTCTCTCTCTCTCTATCTCTCTCTCTCTCTCTCTCACCTGAACCAGAAACTTGCTGCCACAGCTCAACCTGTAGCTCTGTTGCCAGAACCAGAACCAGAAACCAATTAAGTCTTTTCCGGCAACAGAAGAGTTAAACTGGGAGAAGGAGATTGAGCCATACGAAGAATTCTTTTAAAGGACTTTATCAAATAAAGAATTTTACAGACTGCGCTGCCCGCCTGTGCCCACCTGATCAGTGGAGTTTTTACAGCTGGACAATTGACTAAGTCGACTGTATACGAAAGTGTCAGTCATTTAAATAGCTTCTGAGTCTTAAGAAACTCGATCCTTGGAACAAACAGGGCCCTGCTTTCCTCAAAGACTTTGTCTTCAAGTAACTATGGTGGAAACCCTGCTTACAAAGAAGATTTTGTGCACAACCTTGGAGCCTTCAAACCACTGGAAAATCGGTTTGCAAAAGACTCTACATTCGCGAAACCCCAACTTCCAGGTGCATCGACTGAGTGAAAGTTCTTGGACAAAGCCGAACCGGACTGCCTTTGTTCCAAACCACACGGACCTCGTGCCGTGTGCTGTTATCTGAGCCCGAAGCCAGAGAGGCCTCTCTGCGACGAAGTTCAGATAAGTTTAACAGTTTGGAGTTCATGATTCATGACATTTGAGAAATAAATTAGAAATGTTAATCTGTGATTCATAACTCTAGAATGTGTAATATCATTTAGTTTTCTTCAATATAAATGTGTGTTGCATTAAACTGTTTTGTTGATAATTTTAGAAATAAAATCTGTCAACGCCGAGAAATATCTTCTCATTCCTGTTTAACTGTTTAGTCTGAAATTGACACAAGTTAATAGACACCAGATTATAGGTGGCCCTGCCTATCCTTAATTATTGAATAATAATCAGTTAAGGGAAATTGTGGTAACAAGTAATGATAGGATCTTTCTCGGCACCTACGTAAATGAGACTGATATATATATATAACGAGATGTTACCTGACATAAATACTATCCTGCGTAGTTATTTAATGTCTGACTAACAATACTAATGAGAGACTCACCTTCGTCTTACTAACCGGTATTGTGGTCAATGTGTTTATAACCTTTTTTGTTTAACCATTTGTGTGATATCATATGCGATCACATGGTCTTTGATTTGGTCAAGGAAGTGATTTGTCTTTGAGTTGTTGATCTAGAGATGAATGTTAATTAGTTTTGCCCTTTTGTATAATTAGTGTAGTGCTACATTTAGTCTTTGTTTTTGAATAAATTTGACAATTTATATCTTTGGAATTGGAGTCTGCGTCCAATTATTACAGAAATTGAGTTCTACAAGATTCCAGGATTCGTGATAAGGTGATACTATAAATTCACTTCTTGAATTGAAATTTATAAGTGTACCTTACGCTACAATAAACAAAACTATTATTTTGAAAGTGTGCAATTTGTAGCCGAAACCGAAGCACACCGGAGCTCCGGAGCGCGGACGGAACAGAGTCGGTTTAGCTATCAAAGATAATAACTAATAACACAAATAGACACAGACAATAATAACAACGGTGGTGACAGCACAGCCGTGAAGCCAAATAACCGAGCAATTATAATTGTTAATAAACAATAAGCAATGCTCGTTATTTCAGTCAATCTAAATAAATAGTAGAACTGAAAACTCATAGGTCAATTGGTTTCTCTTTTAAGATTCTTTTTAGAGGGAAGATGTGGTCTAGTCACAGATGTGCAATAATCATTTATTTTGACAAAAATAGGAAACTAATATCATTCAATTATATTACTGAAAATAAGTAATATTAAGCTTCTGCTGGATTACAGTAAGAAACAGATAATACCCATTTTCTTCTTTCTCCTCACAGTACAGCTTATAGGCCAGTCTGGTCAGGCAGGAAGCAGTGTGTCTCTCTCTGTCTCCCTCCAGCTCTCTCTTGTGTCTCGTTGCAGGATGAAGAAGTTAAGAGAACTCAAATTCTCTTTGTTTTCCCTTTTATAAGGTTTCCTTCCAACCAATAGCATTTTGCCACCACCATGACTTGAGTGCTTTATGATAATGTAATTATGAAGTGGGGGTCCCTTCGAATTTGGCTAGGAACCGATAAGAGGACAGGTCCCTTTTGGTCTTCTGGACATACATACAAGGTTACCAGGGGCTACAAAGGAACTGTCCATTGCTTATATTTAAATAAATTCTGTTATCCAATCAAAAAACATAACAGCCATTACTGTTATCCGTCAGTCTGGTGTACTGTACGCTCCTATACTGTACTATCAAGAGTATGCGCTGCACACATTCATATCGGTTTCCTCTTTAAGTAAAGAGGACATTTAAAAACCTTTACATTAAATCTTCTATTTAACATTTACCAAATTTTATAATTGATAATTATAAATCTACAGTATGTAATTACATAATTATTTAAAAAGCTATAATTCTTCTAAATAGTTATTTCTGTTCTAATTATTGTAAATAAGCAATTATTTTTAAAAGAGAAGAGTCTGGAATAAGAAATTATGCAGGTTTTCCATTATGTAGAGAGGGAAAAAAAAACACAGAAACTTCATGCAAATTCCATAACGCACCATTTTGGGCAACACAAATGTTCCCATGTAAATAAGACTGAGTTGACTATCTAATTTACATAGAGGACATTTAGCACCCCCTGGATGTGCCCTGGATGTGCATCCCACAAATCTCCATCAACTGCAAGATGCTATCCTATCAATATGGGCCAACATTTCTAAAGAATGCTTTCAGCACCTTGTTGAATCAATGCCACGTAGAATTAAGGCAGTTCTGAAGGCGAAAGGGGGTCAAACACAGTATTAGTATGGTGTTCCTAATAATCCTTTAGGTGAGTGTAGATTGGACAGATATGTTGTTTGTTAATGAAATGGTCATTATCTGGTCCGGTGTCACGCTGAATCTAGTGCCCCTACGAGTCATGTGTCCCGGGTTGGTTTGTGCATGAATACATTCATTTTCTTAGCACAGGGCGAGTTACACAAAACATACATATTCTACAGTAAGAGAAGATCAAATACACAGTAAGATCTGTTACACTGATGCGCTTTGCGAGCGATCACACTCCAGCAGTTCCGACAATGTATTATTATTATTATTATTATTATTATTATTATTATTATTATTATTATTATTATTATTATTATTATGTATTTGTTAGCAGACGCTCTTATCCAGGGTGACTTTCAAAACATAGGAGCATTGCTGTGTGTCTGGCAACAGGGACAATGCAACAGTGATTTTAGACCTTCATCACAGACTTCATCAATAAGCACAATATCCCATCAAAGCATTAACATCACCTGAGATGGTCCAACAGTTGTGCCGCAAAAACCAACAAAACAGTCGCATCCATAATCAATAGGCTAGCAAATTGTTTTTTAAATAAGAATAAAAGTAAAGATACGCCACAAAATGAATGAAAATGTGAACTGTGTGCATGGTGACGAATGCATGTGAACTAATCCTGTATTTTAGTCAATACAGTGAAAGTGTCTGAAATAGCAAATCGGTGTAAATCCCTTAATGCATCAATACAAATAAATACAAATAAAAGGCTGATCTTAGCATATTCGTATACTTGTATGTTAGTTTCTGGTTTTCTACATGTGATTTTGTGTTTTTTGTTTGGTTTTTACAATGTATCTGTGCTGTGTGTAGACGCGGAATGAGTTTGATTGTGATGTTAAATAGGGTTTAGAAACGTAGTCGCCTCGGGGCTGATTATTATTGCTGTGTTTCTTCACTTCTAGTCAAATACAAAATTGAGGAAGCAGTGGTTAGTTCTGAATCAAACATATTGACCCCCTCACTCAATCTGTAAGTCCTGCAGCAAACATTGGAATATGCATAGATATTTGCACACATTTCTATCTCTCTCTCTCTCTCTCTCTCTCTCTCTCTCTCTCTCTCTCTCTCTCTCTCAATTCAGTGCATTTGTATTGTGAAAGCAATTGGACATGCAAACATACATACATACATACATACATATATATGGAAAATAAACAATACAATTATAAATCACAATAAGATGTAATAAAGTACAGAAAAACAAAATGTAATAAAATGTGATCTTTAATACACACAAATATGTATGGCTGGTCGGAAGCGTCTTGGACTCGGGTTCCTCTTCATTACTTATAATGCTTTCGCCTTTTGCTAAAGCTTTCCATGGAGGGGAACGTGGATGAGTTTGTACCATTCTTGGGAGGCTCTGCCTTGTTGGGGCGGAGCTGTGATCCAGGTGAACAGCAGATCGGGCATAGGTGGGCATGTGGGCGGAGGAGGAGGAAGGCCGGTCAAGCAAATAAGCTTGCTAAGGTACGCAGCAGCAGCAAACAACCCCCAATCCAGCCAGCCAGGCAGTCTGGCTGGCAGTGACTGAGAGGTTGACAGACGGCAAGCAACGGAATGCACGTGCTCTGTGATGTCATTGCAGTCAGCTCAGAGAGAGGTTCGTGATGACATCGCTGAGCTGGCTAGCTCTGTGTGTCTTGCTGGCTGTGTGTGTTGAACCGTCTTAGAAATAAGTGGAGAAGTCGAGGAGATAAAGCAAACAGAACTTTAATCGAGCCATTCGGAAGCCCCACGTCAGGAATAATTCCTTCAGTGAGACTTAATGTTTACAGACATGAGTACAACTTTATAGGAAAAATGACGTAACATCTTATGGCCGTTCATCCAATCAGAAGATATAGGTCTGGGTCCGTTTAACGATCTGTCCTCCCGTGATGAGGTGATGGATCCAAAACAGATGTCCGTCTTTGATGTGTACTTGGAAGATGCGATCCCATGGTCTTCATTTACCTTGTGTCAATCGCTCTTTAACAAAAACAATTCCTCCCTATCTGGAGAAACAATTCAGTCATAAACAAATTCTCAGCAGACAGCTGAAGGCTATTTCGGCACTGTGTAATCTTTCATTACTGACAGGAGTTTCTAACAAACCTACCTTGTTGACCCTTTACTTGTCCTGCTAAATCTAATCTGCTCAGCCTGTATACAAAACTACTTCTAATGCTAGTAATAATATAAAACATTATATAATTATCACAAAACACTTTCTTCAACTTCCTTTAAAGAGTCTTCATTCCCTCCTTTTTGGCAATAGAAATGAAGCGAAATGAAGCCAAAATAATCGTGTTTGTCAGTTACAATAATTTCTTCCTCCGGAGGGGCAGGTGGTATAGTGCTGCATGTTCAGCTCCCATTTATCCCAACCTGCCACCTACGAGGTGTGTAGGTATGTACAGCGAGGTATTCAAATAATCAGGGGATAGGAATGTATTTTTATTTGCCTGGTCGGGCAAACAATTATGTCATAACTACACCTTATTGAATATTGAGCTTTTTTATGGAAATTGCAGTGGCCACCTACAATTTCCTGGAGCTTTACTGTGTATCTCAAATTATATTTCATCCTGCCCCAGGTCATAAAGGTCAATCCCCAGTTACATAATACATACATTGTTTTGCTTCTAAAGGAATACAAAAGTCAGCAAACATGTTATTTTTACAAATTCAGTTATTCACATATATTTCTGATGCATTTTAATTGATAAACATTGTACATTCCATACCTCTCAAGAGAAGGGCAATGGACTTATTCTTACTTCATGACTCTTATTCTATTCATTTGAGTAATTTGACATCTCCACCAAAAGTACATTATAAACTACCAATACAAGAATATATGCTACTGCAGATGTCATCTGTGCTGTTTTCACAATGTATTGCAGATTCCTATAATCTGGACAACCTTTAATTTCAGTATTTTAACTTATTTCTCCATTAAGTCAAGCATCACTTCAGCGTTGTGGACCTCAACATTGGTCTGTTCAAGATGCCGTGAGGCTGTCTTTAAAGCCGCGCCCTCGGCCTACTGTGTCTCAATGAGAACACCAGCGTCTTCTCCATATGCACCTCTGCCACCACGGGTCAGACATCGATTCCTTCAGGACACGATTCATAATGTGCATATCTGCCATGTGGAATAGATCGGTCATCTGAAGACACAATGTGTGGTTCGCACAACATCAGAGATCCTCCTTATAAAAGGCATCTCTATCACATGGACAGTAGTTGACATTCACACAATCTATGAGGTTTCCAGTAAAGGGACAATTCATAATAATAATCTTGATCCCAAATTTTCACAGATTATTTCAGTACAGCACTCAGTTGTCGTCAGCAGCATCATATCTCCTGTGTTACTGAATCAACTTTACTACCTAGTGTAAATACTCTTTCTTGTGTGGAGCTGTCAAACTTTCAAAACAATGCGCTTATCTCTTTGCTTTTATCTGACTTATATATCTAAGACTATTTTAATAATTATTACAGCAGCTCTTTCAACAACAAAGTTAATAGTTGTTAGGTAAATGATCATAGTTGACCTCACAGACACTTTCACTGCCCCAACCCTACCCCCCTTTTTTTGTTTTTTTTGTTTTGTTTGGGGGGTGAATCCCTTCCTGATTAATAGGGTATTTCTGTTTGGGAAAGCACTATTTCCATACACTTTCATGACTTTAGATTTTAAACTATAACTCATTCAATTATTTATTTATTTTACATTAAGTTATACCTTAAGTAACTTCCTTATTTTCCCTCATATTCCATTCAATCGCCATCAAAACTCTTGTGCTGAAAGTGGCAGCACATTTCTTTCACACATACCAAACTCCCTTTTTACAGCTTCCCAAGCCTCATCGACTCTTAAACCCCTTGTCAACGTCCTCAAACCTTCATCAACATCGCTCAGACCCTCTGAAAACATCACTCTGTATCCTAACAGCTGTTCTTTCTCCTTTTCCTAATTTTTTACTACACAATTCAAGTTATATTTATTGACATGTATTATTACTATTTATACACATATCTCGCTCCATTATTTGAGTTAATAAGTTAAGATATTTTCCTAATAAAATATATTTTTAGAAAATAAGCATTTTAATTGATTTCAATAATGATTCCCAGATACCTCAGGAAAACAAATTTTCAAAAAAAATGTGTTCAGTCAATGATTTCCCCAATGAAGAGCCTGCGTGGGCACTAAGACTGTCCGCCTGCACGGCTCATATATGTCTTTATTGTGTCACTTCCTCCTATTGAAGTCCAATCTACACCGGTACATGTTCAGAAGAACTGATCCCAAAGCCTATACAGAGTCTTCAAAAGCTATCAGACTTTAGCAGCTGGTGTATGAACACACATACAATTATACAGCATTTTCTGCAGCTTCGCAAGACCTAATTTTAAACATTGTTGGTCAATTAGATATTTAGTGAGGACACTCTATTTCCATTTCTTCCTCCATAATTGCTAAAATAAAGTTTTACTGACATTTTATTGACCCTACCACTGCATAGGACACATCTGTTACATGAATGCTACTGAATGGCACATACATTGAAAACTAAAGAGAGAGACAGAAAGACAGACAGACAGACAAACACTAACACAGCCACCCACCCACCCACTCACACACACACACACACACACACAGCCAGCAAGACACAGAGCCAGCCAGCTCAGCGATGACATCACGAACCTCTCTCTGAGCTGACTGCTATGACATCACAGAGCACGTGTATTCCATTGCTTGCCATCTATCAACCACTCAGTTACTGCCAGCCAGACTGCCTGGCTGGCTGGATGGGGGTGCTGTTTGCTGCTGCTGCGTACCTTAGCAAGCTTATTTGCTTGACCGGCCTTCCTCCTCCTCCGCCCACATGCCCACCTATGCCCGATCTGCTGTTCACCTGGATCACAGCTCCGCCCCAACAAGGCAGAGCCTCCCAAGAATGGTACAAACTCATCCACGTTCCCCTCCATGGAAAGCTTAAGCAACAGGCAAATACATACATATTTGTGTGTACTAAAGATCACATTTTATTACATTTTGTTTTTCTGTACTTTATAACATCTTACTGTGATTTATGATTATATTGTTTATTTTCCATACATATGTATGTATGTATGTATGCATGTATGTATGTTTACATGTCCAATTTCTTTGTAAATACAAATATACAACTGCACTGAATTGAGAGAGAGAGAGAGAGAGAGAGAGAGAGAGAGAGAGAGAGAGAGAGAGAGAGAAGTGCTAGGGCACATCTGTAACATAAACTAGGGAACATTCGTCACATGCTTAGGGAACATTCATAACATACAGGGAACATTTGTAAAATGAATTAGGGAACCTTTGTGACATACTAAAAATACATACTGGTAAGATGTTGGGCACATTTGAAACAACAAAATTGGCATTTGTTTTTTTATTAGGGACATTTATACCAGTCTGAGCAAATATCTATGCATATTCCAATGTTTGCTGCAGGACTTACAGATTGAGTGAGGGGGTCAATATGTTTTATTCAGAACTAACCACTGCCTCCTCAATTTTGTTTTAAACATAATTTTTTTAAAAAGTGTGCTATATATTGGTCTGGAAAAAAGGAGCAGTGGTCCCTAAGACAATTCTTTTAGTTTTTTTAACACAATTCCTAAAACCCATTTTCTGTAAAATATGTTATCAACTTGCATTAATATATCATCCAAACTACAATCATACTGTAAGAGAATTTGGGATTGCTTGGTTTTTCAGTCAATTTAAATAAATAGTTGAACTGAAAACTTATAGGTCTTTTTTAAGATTCTTTTTAGAGGGAAGATGCGGTCAAGTCACAGATGTGCAATAATCATTTATTTTGACAAAAATAGGAAACTAATATAATTCAATTATATTACTGAAAATAAGTAATATTAAGCTTCTGCTGGATTACAGTAAGAAACAGATAATACCCATTTTCTTCTTTCTCCTCACAGTACAGCTTATAGGCCAGTCTGGTCAGGCAGGAAGCAATGTGTCTCTCTATGTCTCTCCTCTCCAGCTCAGTCTTATCGTTCCAGGATGAAGAAGTTAAGAGAACTCAAATTCTCGTTGTTTTCCCTTTTATAAGGTTTCCTTCCATCCAATAGCATTTTGCCACCACCATGACGTGTCTTATGCTAAAGTAATCTAGAAGTGGGGGGTCATTTTGAATTTGGCTAAGAGCCAATCAGAGGACAGGTCCCTTTTGGTCTCTGGTCATAAAGATAGGGTTACCAGGGCTACCAGGGGATACCAGGGGCTACCAGATGAAAGGGAGGAGGTCTGTTTCCTCTACCAAACCAGATGGTATAGAATTTCCCATTGAAAAATACATTCTAACAAATAATATCTTACAGTTCAAAACAGGGATTAAATTAAGTATTTTAACCACAAAGTATTGGCTACAGTTATCATGCCTACTTCAGTGTTCATATGCATACAGTTTCTGAGGTCTGGACCACTGCACAGTAGTCCCTGGAGTTGTAGTCCAGACCACTGCAAAATTCGTGCTGAAGTGATCTGGAACACCACGCAATGGCCGAAGGACCACTGCAAACTTGGATTTCAATGTTTTTGTGTAATCCATGTTGCAATACCACCTACCATGTTCCTTTGTGGTGAGCTGGTTAATTCTGTTCTGGGAAAACCACAATCCTGCAGGTTTAATAAGTCTCTCTACACATCAGTCCCTGAGTAACTTCAACCAATGGTAATTTTGACCAATTAAGCCCAAGAATTGAGTCAATTAAGTTGTCAAGGACTACCCAGTAAAGACGTGAACTCACGACTAGGTCACACTGTGAGCTCTCCAGAGCAGACATTACACTGAGCTCAGTGTGAGCTCACTTAGCGCTTTTCCACCTACATGGTGCCGGTGCTGGAGCCAGAGCCGCTGCTCGGCCTGGGATCCAGCTGATCTGTTTGTGAACCGGCCCGCTTTTCCAACGGTTTTGGAAACGAACGCTGACGTCACTGGATGTGGGCATTCCCAAGTGTGGAGTAGAAGTGGAGAAACACAGCAATAATAATCGGCACCAAGGCGACTGTGTCTTTAACATCACAATCAAACTCATACCGCGTCTATGGCAAATTGTAACCCATATGTTACATATATTCCATAATTATGTGTTTTGCAGAATACACAAGCAAACGTTATGCAATATCAGCATTTTATCGACACACATAATAGATCTTATTGTTCTTTAACATTGATGAGAATAATTAACAAGAATTAATTTACTGTTGAAGATGTAACCCTTACCCAGTGGCTAACCCTAACTCTATGTTACAAATGTTCCCTAAAAGCTTATTTTGCAAGATCAATAAAGAACCTTTAGGAATTTTTAACTTTTAAAGATACACATAGGTAATACCAATGTGCTTTCACAATGCCGAAAATAATAATGCGTTTATCTTTAATAGTGAAGATATTGTATAGATGTATATCTATCATATACACAAATAGAAAAAAAACGGTTTCCAAACCGAATATAGAACTGAAACTTTCAGACAGTCCATGAAAAATCGAATGTAAACATTTACACTTCTTAACAATTCTATATATCAATTATATTCATAACCCTAACCCTAACACTAACCCTAACTTTAAGTTAAAAATGTTCCCTAAACACTTATTTTGCAGGATCAATAAAAAACTGTAAGGATTTTATAAACTTTTACTGACACACATAGTTAATAGCAATGTGTTATAACTTTTCCAAAAATAATAATCCGTATATCTTTAATTGTTTTGACATTATTAAGATACAATGCATCTATCACATAGGGAACATTTGTTACATAATAGGAAAAACATACAAATGATGTAACTTTGAATATATTTAATATTACAGCATAAAATTTGGCAGGCTTCATAATAATGGAATTTATGACATACTCTGTTAAAATCAAGCAAATAGCATTTGTTGTTCATGAGAAAAAATATATATAATCAAAGCTATCAGACTTTAACACGTAGTGAATGAACACACATACGATTATACAGCATTTGTTGCAGCTTTGCAAGACCTAATTTTAAACGTTGTTGGTAAATTAGATACAAAGTGAGGACCCTCTATTTGCATTTGTTCCCCTGTATTATTGCTAAAATAAAGTTTTACTGACATTTTACTGACACTACCACTGCATAGGACACATCTGTAACATGAACGCTACTGAATGGCACATACATTGAAAACTACGGAGAATTGAGACTTATTCAATTTACACTTCATAAATCATCTCAAAACGTTTCCAAACAAGGCAAAACCCACTTGAAATACGTTCATTCACATTTTTGGTAAACAAAAAGAGAGATTGTTACATATGTTCCCTATGATGCATCTACAGAGACAGAGAGAGAGAGAGAGAGAGAGAGAGAGAGAGAGAGAGACAGACAGACAGGCAGACAGACACTAACACAGCCACCCACTCTCCCACTCACACACACACACACACACACACACACACACGCACACACACACACACACAATCTCTCTCAAAATTCAAATTCAAATTCAACGTGCTTTAGTGGCATGACCAAAAAGAAGTATTGCCAAAGCAATGGTGACAAACAACAGTTTTTAACATATATATGTACATTTGCAAACAGAAATACACAATATGTATGTTAAAAACAGGTAACTGATTAATTTCAATTAATAAAATTCAATCATAGTTCAGAGAGACATAAAACTGATATTGATAGTAATAATTGGGTGTAAAATAGGTGTCATTGCCTGTCTCCAGGGGTGTCCCCTGTGTGAGTGGACTGAGTGTCCACTGTGTCCCTCAGGCTGTGGCAGGCAGCTGTATACTGGGCTGCCAGTAATATGCAGCTGGTCTCCTCTCCCAGAAGGACTGGCACTTTCTCCGAGACTGGCAGGTCTTGAAATCTCTTATAGAGATCTGCTATTTTGGGGACAAATTTTGCTCATAAATGTTTATATTTTTCACATTTTAGAATAAAGTGCAGCTCTGTCTCGACCTCTCGGCGTTGGCAGTGGGGACACAGCCTGTCCTCTCTGGATAGCCAGGTCTGCCTGTGTCGGCCCGTCTCGATGGCCAGGCTGTGCTCACTGAGCCTGTATTTGGTCAGGATCCTTTTGTGTTTTTCGTTCGTTATTAATTTAAGGTTTTCTGACAATGTGTAGTGTCTTTTTAGGGCCCGATAGCACTGCAGTTTACTTTGTGCTTCTGTGTGTGTTTCCCAATGGGTGATGTAGTTTTCTTTGTGCTGTGTGATAATTTGGTTGACTCTGATTGTGTGCATGTGTGTGTTGCTGTCCTGAGGCTGGCCGGTGTCGGTGTGTGTCTGCGCAGTGAGCCTGCGGACCAGCTGGCTGAGGGGGCTCCTCTCTGGGTTCAGCTCTTGGCATTGCAGGGCCTTGTGGTGGTAGGAGTGTGTGTCGCTGTTTATTAGATGGAGCCAGAATTTAATTGCCCTTTTGTGTATGTTGATTAATAATGGGTATTGGCCTAATTCTGCCTTGCATGCGTTGTTCGGTGTTTTCCTTTGCACCTGTAGGATATTTTTATGCAAGGTTTCTATTGGGTGTGTGTCCCATTGAGCAAACTCCTGCCCTGTGAGGGGACCCCACACCTCACTGCCATAGAGAGCAATGGGCTGGATTATGGATTCAAATATTTTTAGCCAGATTTGTACAGGTATTTTTATGCAAATGTGTCTCTTTATGGCATAGAACGCCCTGCGTGCTTTCTCTCTCAGTGTCTTCACTGCTGCGTTGAAGCTTGCTGTTGAGCTGAGTGTGAGGCCTAGGTATGTGTAGTGGGTGCAGTGTTCGATGGTGCTGTTTGCTAAAGTGACGTGGTACCTAGTTCCCTGAGGCCTGGCCTTTTTCTGGAATATCATGGTATTTGTCTTTTTCATGTTTACTGCCAGGGCCCAGGTCTGACAGTACTGCCCCTGCTCTGTGGGCCACAGCAGCACCAGGTCATCTGCGTTGAGCAGGAACTTGACTTCCGTGTCATGTAGGGTGAGGCCGGGGGCTGCAGATTGCTGCAGCATTGTGGCCAATTCATTGATGTAAATATTGAATAGCGTTGGGCTCAGACTGCAGCCCTGCCTCACCCCACACCTCTGAGTGAAGAACTCTGTTCTTTTATTGCCAATTTTAACTCCGCACTCGTTTCCTGTATACATTGATTTGATGATGTCATATGTTTTACCCCCTACACCACTTTGGAGAAGTTTGTAAAATAAACCTTCGTGCCAGAATGAATCAAATGCTTTTTTTAAATCTATGAAATAAGCAAATATTTTATTTTTATTTTGGTTGACGTGTTTGTCAATGACGGTGTGTAGGGTGTAAATATAATCGGTTGTGCGGTGTTTTGGGAGGAAGCCAATCTGACTCTTACTCAGGACACTGTGCTCGGTAAGGAAGGCCAGTATCCGGGCGTTAATGATTCTGCAGAACACCTTCCCCAGGTTGCTGCTCACACAGGTAGTTATTAGGGTCCAATTTCTCTCCACTCTTATGAATCGCGGTGATCAGTCCTTTATGCCAGCTGTCAGGGAAGTGGCCCACACTGAGCACCAGGTTGAACAGCCGTAGCAGGGCCTGCTGTAGCTCAGGGCTGCTGTGTTTCAGCATCTCGTTGGAGATGCCATCAGGCCCGCATGCTTTCCTGGGCAGCAGGGCGCGCAGCTTCTCCTGCAACTCCTGCTCAGTAATAGTTGAGTCCAGGGGATTCTGGGTGTCTTTAAATGCCAATTCCATTCTTTTTAGTTTCACACTGATGTCATGCTGAGCTGATTTCTCAGTGTGGTGAATGTTTTCATAAAGTCTTTCAAAGTGGTTTTTCCAAAAATCTCAATTTTGAATGGCCAATATTTCAGGTTTTAATTTATTACATTTTTTCCTGTTTTCCCAGAATCAATTTGTGTTAATGGACTCTTCGATTATTGTCAGTTGCTTTCGGGGGTGTTGTACTTTTTGATCAAAGTGTTTCTTCGTTCCTCAGATCCTTCCTTATTCTATTTCACTCCTTGTCAAACCAATTCTCCTCTTTGTATTTTGTTGGGATGTTCTTTTTAATTTTCAATTTTGACTGTAAAGCTGCTTTTTCAAATATATGATTTAAGTATTTTATAGCCAGATGTATGTATATAAAAAGTAATTTTTGCCCGTTTTTATTTACTCCCCTGTCGTGGCTGTGTCTGAGGGAGCTGATGGGGGTGTTTAAGGGGGTGTGGCCGAATATGTGGCTGTCTCCCTGTGTGCTGGTGAAGTCAGGCAGGCTGCCTGTCCGGGCGTTCAGGTCCCCACAGATCAGCACACTTCCCTGGACCTGGAAGTGGCAGACCTCAGTCTGGAGGTTGGTGAAGATCTCCTCATTGTGATATGGGGATTCTGAGGGGGGAACATACACGGCACACAGGAACACATCGGTTTGTGTAGAAATTATTTATTTGCTTATTTTAAGCCATATGTGTGACTCTGCTGTTTTGATGGGCTGTATGGAGTCACTGAGCTCTGCTTTGTACCAGATTATTATGCCCCCGGAGTCCCTGCCGTGTCTGACGGAGGGCTTCTTCAGGGAGGGCACTATGACCTCTCTGTAGCCTGAGGGACAGTGACTGGACACGTCTGCCCGACACCATGTCTCTTGCAGGATGATGACATCCTTGTCTCTCACTCTATCTCTGAACTCCGGGTCTGTGCTCTTCAGCCCGAACACTGAGGAGCCCAGGCCCTGGATGTTCCACATGGTGATAGATAGGGATCGCATTTCTTTCTACTCTAATTAAGCAATTTATATACTCCTTTGGAATGAGATATATCTGGAAATGTGTGAGGTGGAAAGTAAACATATAAATAAATAGTAATACTGGTGATATGTAAAAATAGGAAACGAATAAATAAAAAAATAAAAAATAAAAAACTCCTGACTTACACTCCTATATACATACGCATACACACATATATCTACATATATACACATATATGTATATGCATCCATATATCTACATAATTTTTAGAAAATGTCCATATATATCAGTATATAACTACATTTATACAGGGGTGATTTTCGGATGTGGTAATAGCTAGTCACCTCCTGCAGTGGTTTCTTTGTTATGCACAGTTACTTATCTTATCAGTCGGGTGCAGATGAGGTTGAGCAGGTGTCGGATCTCCTGCAGCTCCCCGGTGTCGGTGTCAGCCACTCTGCTGACCACTGCTGCGTAGTTGCGCTGGCTGTGATGCTGGGCTGCTCTGTGCATGTTCTGGATGGGCTCCACTCTGGGTCTGCTGTCCTGTGGTCGGGCGTATACAGGTTGGGGTCTGCAGTGTCCGGGCTGGGGAAGGTGGTGTGCAGGTGGAGGGCGGGGGCTCCCAGGGGCCGCTCTCCTGATTGGCTCGGGGTTGTTCTGGGTGGTGTGGGTGCTGGAGAACCTTCTGTGGCCATGTGGGGGGCTGGCTGGGTTTCGGCCCAGGGCAATGTCTTTGAGTGTCTTTGCGAAGACGCTCACTGCTTGTTTGTGGAGATTGACGTTGTCAAACAAGCTGTGGGCCCCAAGAGTGGGGTGGTGTGCCAGGTGCACATTTGGCATCAGAGCACATCCCCGAGAGATCTCAGCGTTGATCATGTGGATGGTGTTGGGGTGGAAGTCCTTCCTGGGCAGCAGGGTGGAGATGATGATTTTGGCGTGGGTGAAGGTCTGGGTGGCCCTCTCCGCCACTCTTCTGATGGAGCTGGCCACCTTGACCTGCTGGGTCCTCAGATCGTTTGTGCCTGTGTGTATAATAATATGGCTGGGGGAGCCGAGGCTCTTCTCGGACAGCTGCTGAATGGCCCTCTCTGTGGTCGGACACCAGACCTTGGAGATCTTGCCATCAGGGAAGAGCCGCCTCTCATTTATGAGTTTGCCATTTGAGTCTATCAGCAGGGCTACTTCAGTGTTCTTCTTCCTGGTAGTCTTTCTGCGTGAGGGGGTCTCATCTGTGTTTGGTTCAGCCTGTGTGTGTGGTGCGCAGGTTTTGTGAGTGGTTTCGGGCTCAGGGTGTGTGTGAGTGCTGGGTGCAGTGTGTGTGTCTGAGTCAGGGTGTGTGTGTGTGTTGGGTGCACTGTGTGTGTCTTGCTCAGGGTGTGTGTGTGTGCTGGGTGCACTCTGTGTGTTCGGGTCGGGTTGTGTGTGTGTGTTGGGTGCAGTGTGTGAG